>NC_138205.1:74883137-75228137 GCF_964194415.1 Vipera berus | reverse complement strand
ATAAAATATTCCTATTTTTTAAATCAATGTTTCATGAATCATAATAGAAAGAAATCATTGTATTATTTCATAAGACTTAATCCAAATTCCTCAAAGAGGTCCTTCCTATTGCAAGTGTAGATTCCCCTCCATCAACTTAGATCCTTTTAAGGTCAGTGCCTGAAGTGCACCTTATTTTTAATGTGTTGAGCAACCATTACAGCAACTTTGGTTTAAGGATTAGAGTGAAAAAGATTCTTTGTCAGTTAATAATGAACTCTTCATTCATTTTACAAAATTGGGACTTAACTGTACTATTCTAAACTGGAATTACTTAATTAATGGAGCTTGTTTTAGCAGCATACTAGCATTATTAAAAGAGAGTCCTTGGCTTAGTTACATTCATTCTATGAATAGAAGTCCTAAATCAATGTTTTGTTGTTATTCACATAAGAAAAAGAGAATTAATGTATTACTTCCAGAGGAATCTGTGGTTCAGGGGTTGTTTGACTCTGAATTCCCTTATTCTCAGGCAACAATGAGCAGTGGTCAGACCCAACATGAGTTGTATTCCAACACTTCTGAAGGGCCAGATCCCTGAACACCAAATTGTGAAGATGAAGATCTTTTTCTATGAACTTTATGCTAAAAATCATTGCACATTAAAGTTTCAGCAACAATAATAGTATTATGGCACCTTATACAGTATACATTAGTGGTTCTCAATTTTTTCTTCACACAGACCTCTTCTAAACACCTTTTGTGGCCATGGATCATGGCCACAGATCCCCAAGACTTAACTCAAGATTTAAATCATAACATTTCCTCAAATTTTCATGGACCCCCTTTGATGACATCGTGCCCCCCCCCAGGAATCCGCAGGCCACAAGTTGAGAACCACTAGTATACAGGTTTAGCCTAGTTACAATGATTTGTAGTAGTATAAAGATTCAAATAGCATTCTATTTCTACCAAGAAAAAGCTGTGGCACAGATCAAATAGTAGCCTTCAAAAATTTATTTTCACCATAACTACATTGTAGTTCTGTTCAGAATCATCTGGACAAATAAATAAAGATATGCTTATTTGTATTATATATTATAGGACTAACATGCACATAATATCATGTGCTAACATGCCAGCATTTCTTTTAACCTACTACAGCAGTTTAACACTGACCATTAAAGACTGTTCTCAACTCTTCAGTGTAGACAGAAATCTTTCAAGGAGTTTACTTTCTCTGATGATGCTTGATCTGTCACTTATGGGTTTTTCCCCCCATTGTGCTCCTCAGAGGAGCTTCAGCAAAGTTGATTTTGCTGAAGGTTAAGCTCGCCTTCATGGAAGCCATTGGACTGTATAGACATTTTCTTACCTAAATAAATAGAAGGTGGGATGGGAGGGAGATAGGGGAAGTGGATGGCTATCATCTCATTGATTTTGCTATAAAAGAATTTGGTCTTGGTTTATTTTTTGCCAAGTAAGTAAATCCCAATGGAGCCAGTAGAAAAAAGCTACTGGCCATTGATGAGAAGGTACTTATGTCTGTTAGCTTGGAAGACAAAACGGTTCTTTGATAAGTGCCTTTATCTCTGTGTAATTTTATTTTTAATGAAAGGCAGAGGGTAGACATTTTTTATTATGGTTTTGTCAAAGGACAGAAACCACCACCTATGATTGAAAAAAAAGCCCAGAAAAAATGAATGGAAACTGCAGTATGCTTCCTATGGTTCAGTTAATATTAACAATTACTTCAAATTAACAATGTGGTTTTATTAACAATTAAATGTATTTGCAAAGCTGTGATTTAGGGATTTTTTTTGTCTTAATTTTTTTGTGGTGTCTTTGTATTGGTCTTTCTGTGCAGCCCTGTGATTGATTTTTACTTTCAGTTACAATAAACAGTCTTGACACTGATACCTACCCAGTTAACTAAAGAATAAATATTTAGTTTGTGTTAAATTTTCATAACTCTTTATCAAGAATCAACCACTCTTAATTAACACGGTAGTGTATCACAGAGATGAGGTATAAACTTTGCACAAAGCATGGCTAAATTACATAATTGAATCATACTTACTACAGTCTATGAAAGCAAAATTCATCCATCTTGATATGCAGAGCTTCTTTGGGTGACTTAATAAACAAATTAGTAGGATTAAGAGACAAATGTATAGTCTTAACAGTCAACATACAACTGAAGTCCATCAATTTTATGATTTATTCTATAATGTATATGCTGAATTAAGTATTAATTAAATTAATTAATTTAAAATTGCCTCATCTTAAACTGAGAATCGGGGAATTCATCAGAGTACTATTTGTGCACAATTGTCTATCACAAATAAATATTGAAACTTGTGGCAGAGTCTCTCCATCCTCGTTAGATGTTAGAAATCTAAGTGAAAAGGATATTTAGTCCTGTATTTGCAAGATGCGGCAAAAAAACAAACCATCATTGCCTGAAATGCCAGTGGAGCCACAGTAGACAGGGAGTCTTCCTAGAATTCCTACATCTCTTAAATCCAATTTGCTTTTCAGCTTTCATTTGTCTCCTTGAGGCTGCCGTATATGTATTTGTATAGCATAAAAATGCATTTTGTAGAAGTACTGTTTTATAAAGCCTTAGTAAGGCCACACCTGGGAATACTGCAACCAGTTTTGGTTACCATAATTAAAAAAAAGATGTTGAGACTTTGGAAAGAGTGCAGAGAAGAGCAGCTAAGATAATTATAGGCCTGGAGACTAAAACATATGAAGAATCAGATTTTGGCTTGGCTAGTTTAGAGAAAAGGAGTACTAGGAGGGACATGATAGCAGAATGCCAGTATTTGAGAGACTACCACAAAGAGGAGGGGTCAACTTATTTTCCAAAGCACCAGAGGGCAGGACAAGAAATATGGATGGAAACTAATCAAGGAGAGAAGCAACCTGGAATTAAAGAGAGACTTCCTAACAGTGAGGACAATTAACCAGTGGAACAGCTTGCTGTCAGAAGTGGGTGCTTCATCACTGGAGGCTTTTAAGAAAAGATTGGACAGCCACCTGTCTGAAATGGTAAAGGGTCTCCTGCTTGAGCAGGGCGATGGACTAGACGACTTCCAAACTCCCTTCCAGCTCTATTCTGATTGATTTATGCATAGGCAGATAGATATATAAATGTCTGCCATGAGGGTCAGGTTAAATTCAATGAGTGAGCATATGTTAGATTGTTTTGTCAATTTTGTTTTGTGGGATTGATAAATATGTTTGCTGTGTGTGATACTACAACATATGGCCCTCCTTGTAGTAAAATTTCACATTACTGCAAGAGTCCAAGAAATATTGAATGGATTTATTACATGTTTATTTATCCAGTGAACTATTTGCTTGCCATATCTTATTCTGGAAAATCTTTTTTAAAATAATTTCTCCCGAGAAACCATTGAAAAATATTTGATAAATGAAATAGTTGAGTAAATAAAAATTCTGTTTTCTGATTCAGTACATGTAAGACATTTAAAATAGCATTGCAGTTGGACCCCATTATGTAAATTCCATTTCCATATCTATAATCAACATTTGTTACATTTCCCTGTGATTACTGCATTTAGAATTAATTCAGATGAGTGAAAAATAACTTGGTGTTCCAGCAAAGATTATATGTTTGTATTTTCCATTCCACGTGCCTAATTTCTTTTGCATAACTGGGAATTATATTTGGAACAGGATGTCTTTAGGCAATTTAGCCTTCAAATAAAAAACCCATATGCAATTTAAGCAGTAGAAAGAAAGGAAAGACTGGACCTTTCTGCAATTTTATTGACCCACAATTTAATAATGAACATTCATTATTCCTTGAAGGTGTTTGTTTACCTATCATAAAAAAATGTGAAATTCAGAATTCTCAGATAAACAGAAATTCTTGAATGATAGTTTGGTTGCTTTTTAATGAAATGCTAAAGGATGTCACAACTCAAATGGATGTTTTGCTCTCTTTTGCTGCCTGACATTAATGCCCTTTCACAGAACAGAGAAGATTCTATACATAACTTTGATTCCAATAGAAGAGAATATATGTAGTTCAGTCTTGAACTGTGGATTCCTTGGTGTTCTCTAAAATTGGTTGTTTGCTTGTAAATGTTTTATTAGCCATCTACTTAGCATCATCGAACACCCAGGACTTCACATAACTTTGATGTAAATGACATAAAATGACATGAAGTTTGTGAGAGTCTCAAGACTCAGTAGAGCAAGCCATATGTCCCATTTTCACTCACTTCACTATTATTATAGAAAGATCACCTTTTTTTGTCTAAATGTATTATTTGTGAGAAAGAAACGTGTTGTCTGCATTATCATTGTCACCTGTATTTACTGCCTGTATGTGCACCTGTATTCTAATATACTTGCACTGTTTTGGAAGGTTCAAGTTTTTAAAAAAAAAAAACTTTAGTAAATAAAAATTTTAAACTGCCAAAAATGGTTAAATGTTCTTTATCTTTGCCAAACCAAAATCATTCTGAGGTTGTGTGACTGGAAGATCTCTTTCCTATCAGAGACTTTCCGTGTTACATACCAAAAGGCTCATAGTTCTCACACTGGCTGGGATTGATGAGACTGTTAATGGGGATAGCACAATTTAGAAGAAAGCTGGTAGATGAATGAAAGTTAGGGAACATGTAGATAGATTGGGAAAAGCAAAAAAAAAGTGGTCTGAAAAGTAATGTAATCTTGTAAAGATGCAAGTCCCTGTCATTTGCCTCTGCTCATAATTTTCAGTTTGCTAACTGCTAGCATTGTTCTATTTGGAGATTGCTTCTTCAGTCAATGTAGTATATAGAGCAATCAAATCAGCCCCAATAAACAGTGTATTACATAAATTATATTAAATGTTCAAATTGGTTGCCATTTGCTTCTCAACATTTCCTTTCTCATTTGGGGCATGACTTTGAACATACTAAATAACACTTTCTCAAAAAAAAATTAGGATTAAGGCACTGTTTGTGATGAATATTTTTAAAGTATTACTTAAATCAGGGCTTTTCAACCTTTTCACCCACTGTACCACTTTTAGAATATGGCAACATCCGAGTACCACCAGTCACCTAGCAAGGTGTCAAAAACTTGATAACCAAAAAAAAAGGAAAAAGGTGATGAAGTACAGGTAGTCCTCAACTTACAACAGTTCGCTTAGTGACTGCTCAAAGCTACAATGGCACTGAAAAAGTGCCCCCCAAGCCACAGCCAAGCAAGACACCTGCCTGCCTGCCCGGCGGGGCTCTTCCTCCTGTCCAAGGTTTTCATGGCTGTGAGCATTTCTGTTGAGGATTGGCAGCGGGGGTGGCGTGGGGGGTGTTTGGTTTTTATTCCCCCCCCATCTGCTGGGTGGTTGCAGCAGGTTTTGGTCACTTTACATGACCCTGGGACACTGTGACCGTCATAAATATGAATCAGTTGCCAAGCATCTGAATGTAAATCACAAGACCCTGGAGATGCTGCAACATTCCAGCTGATCGGTACTTCTTCTGGGCTCAGCAGAAGCGCCAGGATTGGCGCTGAGCTCCAGCTGGATCCTGGCGCTGATCCTGGTGCTTCCGCTAAGTCCCGACAGCCCTGCAGCTCCAGCCGTCTCTTGCTCAGGCTTGTGCGGTGCTGCCACCGGTTCAGCTCATTCCCCTCCTTTTTGAGGATGGTCGCGTACCACCTGCCAGGTGCCAATGTACCACAGGTGGTACCCGTAGCACTGGTTGAAAAGCCCTGACTTAAATGACAGATTTTCAGAAAGAAAGACATTATGAAGTCATAGTCTACACTAATCAGAGACAGAAGGAAGGACAAATTATTCCATAGGAAGACCAATAGACCAAAAAATCCCTCTTTGAGGGAAATGGGTAGTTTAGAAATATGAAATACATAATTATTTTACCTATTCTACCTTACACTTTTTTTTCAAAATCTGCTTATGTCCTTAAGCTTATCTACTGTATCATTGCTGAAACAATAAGATGGTTTCTTGTAGTAAGAACATAGAGTAATAATTTAATTTGTATGCCTTTATGACTATCTTTATGACTACGTGTTGGATCAGTTACAGGAATAAACCAGCATAGTAGGATTTTTTTCATCCAGTTTTTCTTATGACTCTAGAAGGAAAGTTCAGATTATATTCTCTGATCAAAGATAACTCTCCAATACCTTACCAGTCCCTGCCATTATCCACGAGTATCTGGCATTCACACATTCAGAGTTTTGCATATATGTGACTTATAACCTAGCCCAAAATGTCACAAAGGGCTATTTGCATACAAGCATCCTTTGGCATCAATACTGAACAGATAGATGCTGTTGAATACAGGATGCCTAACAAGCTCTATTCATCTTCTCTGAACCTATGGAAAGGAGACAGTGTCATGACATCTTTTCGATACTGAACAGATACCATGTGAAGGAAAGTGAGTTGGAAACTTCTTTTTCTATGGTAGTATGGTTAATATATAATACTTTTTATAGTGTACAAACATACAAAGTATTCCTAATAGATAAGGATACAATTACTCAAGTAGATACGAGTATCATTATCTGGCATCTAGGCCAAAATAATATGTGAGTTCAGGGGCTAAGGCTATACCGAACATTTGCATGATATGCTGTGGTCCTCACTGCATGGTCCTCAATTGAGATAAACACAATAAATATGATTGCTTCCTGCATGCTCCATAATCCCCCTTTTGTCACTTGAGACAAAATTTGACAGCAATTTCTGAAGGGGTTCTGGGGACCATACAATGTGCCTTTTGTGCCATAAGTTCTGCATCTCTGACATCATGGTTATTCTACTTGAAGAACATGTCACAGTTCCTGAGAGAAACATATAAAATGATTTAATTGACCATGAACTCCCATGAGTTAAGTTGATTGATTTCATGTCAGGGTAACATACTGCCTTTTGCTGCTGATACAATATTTTTTTACATATTAAAGAACTGCTTTAAAAATGATAACCTCTCCAGACTTCCGGTTTGCCGCCACAGCTGCCACGGACATTTGGAAGGTGAGCTCCGTCTTCCATGTCCAACTCCTCATTGTTGGGGGACCCTGGAAAGTGTCAAAAGTTGCCCTGTAGGGGCGACCAGCAAGGAGGAGATCCCCGCTTGATTGTGGGAGGGTGGCAGCCCTTCTGCTCGATCCGGGGCAGGCCTCCAAATTGGCGGATGGAAGACCGGCCATAGAAATATGGCCCATCACTAGGCTGCTGACAACCGAAGTCAAATTTACCATCAGGCACTTATAAAGCAGCACAGATGAGACTGGGTGAGATCTACCTCTTTTCAATCCTACTTGTTTTTTCCACCTGCATAAGCTGCCCAAAGTATTTTCCCTTCTGTAAGAGAGAACAGGGAGATTCTATCCCACCCTCCAAATCAATGGTGACTGACTATCCAGGGGAGTTTAAAATGTTGCAAGAATAAACTGATTCTAACTGGAGGTTTATCCTTCTAAAATTTGTGAACTAAAAGATTTTTATTCTTATTGAAGATTTGGGTTTCTAATTACAAAAAAGAAGTAAAATTGGAAAAAGGATTATAAAAATTTTCGACTTAAAAAAACCTCTAAATGGTATGGGTGAAATCTTGTGGCTAAACCTGATATTACAATTTGTTATTGTCTAAAAGAGACTTGGCTCGAAGCCCAGACTATAGATAAGACTTTTGCAACCTTGACAGATATCAGCTGAGAGAAGCACAGCTATGTTCTATACTCAGTGACAAAATTATTTTCATTCTCTGATTGTAAAGCTTTTAACTTAACACTCTAGTAAGAGAACATGGATAAAGATCAGGAACACGTTCTATGTTGAAAGCAATTTATGAAACTATTCTAATAGCTACTTATGAAATAAGAAGCTACAGAAAAGAACAAGATGTCAGCCCAGATATACAAACTCAAACTTTGATTAGAAGATTCAATTGATCAACACACACAGTTAGTGAAAACCCAGAAAAGAGAATGATAAGATGGAAAAAGGAAAATACTTTCTATATAAACCAGAAGAAACCTGAAGATCAAGAAGAAGAATACACTAAAGGGAAGATAAACATTTCAGGAAAACTATGTTGAGATGGAAAAATAGAGAAACGATTTGTTAGACATTTGGAAATTAATAGAAAATAATGTTGTACTGTATTATTAATTAGTTGAGGTAAGATGGTGAGAAATAGAATATATTTAAATAGATAACAACAACAACAACAACAACAATAACAATAACAATAACAATAACAATAATAATAATAATAATAATAATAATAATAATAATAATAATAATAATAATAATAATAATAATAATAATAATAATAATAATAATTTTATTTGTATACCGCCCTTCTCCCGAAGGACTCAGGGTGGTGAACAGGGCAAACATATAAAAGTACAAAGATACAAAAGTTAAAAAAGAATTAAACACAATGCCCAAGCTAAAACAATAAATAAATGTATTAAAAACAACAATAAAATCCCAACCCATCCCCCATCAGGCCAGGCCGGCTTGTTCGAACAAATAAGTCTTCAGATCGCGTCGGAAAGAGTGAAGGTTGGGTGCCATCCGGAGCTCAACCGGCAACTGATTCCATAAATCCGGGGTGCCCACAGAGAAGGACCTCCCCCTGGGGGCCACCAGACGACATTCTCTGACCGGTGGCACCCTGAGGAGGCCCTCTCTGTGGGAACGCACAGGGCAGAGGGAAGTTGATGCCGGCAGCAGGTGATCCCTAAGGTACTCCGGACCCATGCCATGTAGGGCCTTGAAAAGATAAGATGTGTATTCTGAATATTAGATTTTGTGATGAATTGCGATAAAGTGAATTATGGTCATTTAAAACTTGGAAATTATAAATATTAAATGCTAAACTTAAATATTAATGGGAAACTAAAAAATGGGAAAACTAATTAGGACATTGATTGTCTATAAAGACTGAATGAAAATAACCAGGATATGTATAAACTAAAAATTATTGATAAATATAAGAAAGTTATTTCTATTTAATTGATATAATAAGAATTGTATTAGTTTAAACATGAGACAGTAAATACTAAGGGGAAAAGAGGGGAAATACTTAATATAGTAGTTTGAGACTTGTACTAAAAATATTTGTATGTAATTGAATTATCGATCAACTCAGCCTCCACGTTGCTTTTTAAATATTTAAATGTAAAACTAGAGAATCAATAAAACTTTAAAAAAAATGATAACCTCTCCTTCCTTTCTATGTAATCTATGAAATTTACCACTCAGTATAAGCTGCACCACATAAAGAAACCCTGTAACTCATTCTGTTCCATTACTGGGATTGTTTTGAATGCTTCATGTCTTCAGATTTGTCATCCCTGCCTCTGGTTAGGTATGACAGGAATACTGAAGGGAAACTTATGGAACAACTATAGAGCCAGGCAATACATCGTATCTTCCAGATTCTCTTCACAATCTTCATTGAACAGGGTGATCTATGGCCCTTCTGTTTACATTTAAGAAAACATAAACGATGGGACTTCTCCCCCACCCCCCAGGAACTTTTGCTGTATTCGGAAAAGAACCAGCTTGCACTTTCTCCCAAAGCCATGTAGATCAGAGGTCCCCAATCCCCAGTCTGTGGACTGGCACTGGGCTGTGGCATGCCAGAAACCGGGCCCCACAAACCTCCATCCGCAGGATGCAGGCAGTACATGAAACCATGCCCCCTCAAGTCTGCTCCATGAGACCGGTCCCTGGTGCTCAAAAGGTTAGGGACCTCTGATGAAGATACATCAGGTGGACTAGCAATTGAACCTTTTGTCACTTTGCCTCCATATATTTTGGACTACAATTCTCACAATTGCTCTCATTGGGCATGTTGACAGGGCCATTTGGAATTAAAATTCAAACTTATCTACAGGAATGAGGTAACAGTGTCATACTTTTCACTATATTTGTGATGAAATATCCAAGTTCAGAAATCAGAAATATATAGTCTGCATCAGTGCTTTTTTTGTAAAAGAAAAAGATGCCAGAACTCACACATGTCATACAACTCGCCTTGCCTACCCTACAAGGTTTTATCCAAAAAAGGTGCCGGAACTCCGTTCTGAGCGTTCTATGAGAAAAAAAGCCCTAGTCTGCATACCTATCTCTGTCTTCAAGCTGAAACAGAGTTCATCCCAATACCTGCCTGTTGAAATGATCCCAATGGTAGGGTTTTCCCAATGGTAGGGTCAGCATTGCCAAGTAGATGCTCTTTTTAAACTGAGTTTCACGGCAAGAAAGAGATAGCTCCAGTGCCCACATGCTGCACTTTGAGGCCTATATGGGGCAGAGCACCATTGTGTTCCTCTCCTATAATTCCCCAATTCAATAATAGTCCTCTTCTGGCATAGCTTTCTTTACCCTAAAAGCCTCCAGATCTTTAAGACTGGATACTGGTATGAAATTCATGGAATCATTCAAATAAATTTGGAAGGCAACAGGTAAAGAGCCCTGATGATAGTCTAGACTACTTTGGTCATGGTCTGTTTAAAGAGCATTCATGCATTCCTTTGTTTTTACAGATGAACTCCAAAATATCTTTCCACATCTTGAACTAAGCAATTAACCACAATGAAATTACAAACTGCATGTTAGCTATCATTACACTTGAAACTATTAACCTCACCAGTCTACACATCTCTCTTCTGTCTGCCAGCAGACTGTTAAGGCTGTCTTATCAGACTTGTTATTCAAAAGCTGTATGCTTTTCTGAGGCACAAATGCTGAGTTAAATGCTCACATCTGTTCTCAGTTTTGCCTTCAGTTTAACTATTAAAATCCAGATTTGAATTGACATATTTTCCCCACCTGATAAGGGTCAGGATGTCCCTTCACATAAATTGGTGATCTGTTCCAGAATGCAAGAAGAATTCCATCAATATGTCTTTTTTTTAAAAAAAAATACATATTCAGAAAAAGAGAATTTAATTACCTTCTTGATAATTTAACTTTCTATAAACAGGGAACAGATTAGATTCTCATATCACCTGCAGTTCTAGATTGTAATTAAAATAAAACTGCATCACACACCTTTTCCAGATAGTGTATATACAAGGGCTCAGTATATTAATATTGTTTTCCTTAACGTGGTACCCTCCAATTGGGTTGAAACTATATTTCCAAGAATTTCCAGCCAGATAGTTCAATGCTGTTTGGAAACACATGAAATATGTTGCAGGCCCTACACCTCTACAGAATGCCAGCATGGTGGAAGTTTTCTTTGATGTTTCATAAATATATGTATATAATGCAGATACAAACACACACAGATATACACAGACAATTGGAGATGGGGCATGCTTATTCAAGTATTTTCTTGACTGTGGCTGCAAGCATTCAATGATCTATGAAACATGAATTTGTTGTTAGAAGTAGATTTTGTTCATCTTCAGCCCTGGAAGCCAATCATATTCCTCCTCAACTCAATCTCCAAGTAAGATTGCAAAATGAGTAGTATGGTGATCACTCATTATTTGGTAATAATTTGGTTGCACTCCAGCAACAGTCAGTAGAATTCATAGATGCTCATGGTATGATGGAAATAATAGATTAATCCTTGGCAAGATATGTCCCTATGCCTTGTCCTACTTTGCGGTTGCAAAAAACTGGTCAGTCATGTGAGGTGGGGTGGGGGGAAAGATGGCTGCCCTGTCTTTCCTCTATGAGAAAGCCAATCACTTTCCATTAAGCCAGTTTGTGGAAAAAGCCAGTTTGTGGAAAAAGCCAAATAAGATATTCTTCAAGGTTAAGCTGAGACACCTGATTGAACCATACTGGTTAGGCATGAAGATGTATTTGAAGAAGCCATCTTTCTAAAATCAATATGACTTTTGAGATTTAACTGAAATATGAGGCTTCATGGATTTTTCCATCTATGGTAAAAATCTATTATCTTTATGAGTCTGCCATTTAATCCTCAGTAGAAATTGTAAATTTTCTCAGAATAAATAAAATCCAACATGCAGAGCCCTAGTCCTGTAAAAAGAGAATACTGATAATCCATAATATCAAGATAAGGCTTCAAGGAAGAGACTTCCCCACCAGCAATAATACAGGTTTAACATGATTTTGAAGCATGAGCTAATGCTCTACCCGTTTTCATCTTAAAAGCCTCCCTCCCCCATAGCATTACATTGAAAGTTACCTTATGGCAACACGATACAAGTAATTCTCACTTAAGGACCAGTTGCTTAACAACCATTTGAAGTTAGAATGGATCCTCTCAAAAGTTATTAATGATCTGTCAAAAATACAACTGCTGCACCCTTCCTCCAGATGATCACATTTTTTGCCAGTTTCCAGCAAAAAAAAAGTCCATTCAGGAAAATGGATTCACTTAATGACCATAAGAGTCACTTAACAACTGTGGTGACTCACTTTATGACTATTGTAAAATGGACATAAAATCAGGTCAGGTCATGTGATGACCTGCTTAATAACTGCAATAGCTTATTATAGAAATTCCAGGGTCAATTCTGGTTGTTAAGGTTACCTATATATGCTTTAGATGAAAGTGATTTGGACAAGAGAGAAACAGATTAAACAGATTAAAAAAACCGAATTTGATATATTTGAAACATCTGTCCTTCTTTAACAGGATAGATTTATTTATTTTATTTATTTATTTAATTAAATTTTTATACCGCCCTATTCCCGAAGGACTCGGCGGTTTACAGGGCAGCATAAAATACAATATAAAAATAGTATAAATTAAAATAGATTAAATTACTTAAGCCCAACAATTAAAACAATATTAAAAGCTAAAACCCCTTCAGTCCAGGCCTGATAGATCAAAAAACCAGCTTTTCAGGTCCCGGTGAAATGAACGCAGATCGGGGGCGGTCCAAAGTTCCACCGGTAAATCATTCCAAAGGGCAGGCGCGCCCACAGAGAATGCCCTCCCCCTGGGGATCACCCGCCAGCACTCCTTAAGGAGCTTGTTCTGAAATACAATTTATGTATTTCCACATTCAGAATTGATTGTACTGGCTCTTGCATATGGGGAAAAGCAATGTCCTTCCTTAGAGATCCAACTCTTAGGCTTGCGATCTCTTGTGTTCAGGCTGAAGTGTTCACTGTTGGTCCATTGCAATCTGCTTTGCAGAAAGCTGCCTGTAAAAATGATCTGAAAGCTATAGCTGCTCCAAAATTCAACACAACTACTAATAGGTTGCTGCAATAATTGCCAGGAGACATCCAAACCCAAATCAAGGTGCAGGTTTCAACTTATAAAGCCTTGTACTCCCAGTCCTAGCAAGCATTCATCTCTACAGCTGCTCCTAAGGGTTTTCAAACCAGCTGAGGCAAAAGGAGGAGAGATCCGGACATGCAGGCCCACTTTATGGATTATCTTGCCTATGAAATCTTTTTTTGTAAACCTATTAAAAAGCTATACTGGTCTGATGAGATTTCAACATAGGAAGTGAGTCTAGATAGCCTTTGTAACCTGCTCGTTTGTACATCATGGTTCTATTTTTCATCCATTGCAGTTGGCTTTATCTTCCTTCATAGTATAAATCACTCTGAGATTTCTGAAATAGGACAGTATGCAAATGTTTCTACAAATAAATAGCATTACACTAGTGGTGGTAGTTTGTCCCATGGGTAGGAGTGGAATAGTCTCCACCTCCTGTTTAATACCTACAAAAAGCAGTCAGGAACGTATATTAATTGTTGAAGACAACCTGTGATGTTGGGAATGTTTATTTTCTGAGACAAGAATAGAAAACCCAACTCCCAAGAAATAATGCACTTAAAGAGCCATTAATTACTAACTAATTATGTCTATTTGTGTGGAATGGTCAGAACAGTGCTCTGAGATGAAGTTGTCAATTAAAGTTGATAATTAAGAGACCAGGTGCATGTTTAATTTAATGAGATAAATTACCTGGCACCCTGGAGAAACTTATCTTACTTTTTACAGGGAACAAACCCGCATAAGGTTTGTTACACTTTTTATATCAAAGGCCATTTTGAAGAGGATAGAATATTTACATCAGATTGGGCTTAACTGTAGAGGTGACAACTTATTATGAATATGTCCTATTGTTTTCTTTGTATCTACTTGTATATTTGTTTTAGTTTTATACTTTTGATATGGTCAAATGACTTAATAAAAATCTTCTCTTCTCTTCTCTTCTCTTCTCTTCTCTTCTCTTCTCTTCTCTTCTCTTCTCTTCTCTTCTCTTCTCTTCTCTTCTCTTCTCTTCTCTTCCCCCACTTCACAACTAATGCCTCCATGTACAACCTTTGTAGTGTCCCTCAGTCACCCTTTTCCCTTCTCTCTCTTCCCCACCCCTCTCCTCCTCTTCTCTCCACTCCAAAATAAATATCTACCCAGATGCTATGTCTCTGGTGATGCATAATCATGTAGGTTAGAAGGTTTTCAGGCATTTCACTAATCTGGTAACGATGTAAGCTTGTTGCAGAAGAAAACTACTGTATGTCTGTGTATTAACTGAAAAGTCTTATTTTGTTAAACTGAATTCAAGATGTAATAATTTTTTCTTTATCAAAAGAACCCTAATCTATTGGATGTTTGTACCTAAGCTGCAGCAATATTAAAAAATGTATTTATACCCAGACATTTTTTATAGGATCTCAATGTTTACTGTAAATATGGAATTTTAAAGAGAATCTAGTAGGCTGGGCCTTTTCTGATCGATTTCTTGAATATGAATCCTTAAGACTATAGAGAAAAAAGGAACTGATTAATCACATTTCATGGTTACATAGAAACTCCTTGCCAGGATGTCATTCAGACTTTTTTCTAGGATATTCCATTGATTTCCACTAAACATACTTAGTACCTCTTCCCATTCCATTTCTTTAAACCCTGAGAATTTTAATAGGCTTATTGATTTCTATCTGTTATGGATATTATGTTTGGCTACTCCTTTCCTAAATTTTAACAGCTAAAGCAATATGTCAAAGGAAGAGGAAAAGAAAGGAACTTTGCTACAATTACAATTGGTAGAGGTACCTATGGGGGAATGTAAAAAAAAAAGTTACTTCCTGAATGGATTGCTGCAATTGGGCTGTCTTTGAAAATGATCTGGAAGCTATGATGAGTCAAGAATGCAGAGGTGTGGACAGTTATGGATGCACTTCAGTATGCCAATTTTATTCCTCTGATCTCCCAGCTGCTCTGGCTCCCAGGGTGTTTCTGGGTAGAATTCAAGGTACTGGTTGTGACTCTTTATGGCATGGGGCCATGTTATTTGAAGGAACACCTCTCCCAGTTTGTTTCTATGTGTCCCACCAGAAACAGGAGGGACATACTCTGGGTCCACTCAGTTAAAAATGCCATTTAATAGGACCTATAGAAGTTTTTTTCTGTTTTTTTCTTTATATTTTATGTTTCTAGACTGCCCATCTGCCTCAGGGAGAGGCTCCGGGTGATTGCAGTGCCTTTGCTCTGGAGCATGACATCCAATTCTTCAGATCGTTCTCCATACAGATTAACTATGGGAAAATAAAGGTCATGTATTTTTTTATGTAATGTTTAACTCTCACGGGATACAAAACTGAAACAAGTGCCTTGTTTTAAATGCTTGAGATTTGTGTTGCATTTTTCAGAGAAGTGACATCTAGAAAACCTCTGTATGTACCAAATACTTTGAAGCTTTTGGAAGCCAAGATGCTGGCATGTGTCCTCTATAAAGCATACTTAAATCCAACTATAAGAAATTGGACAAAGTTCAAACTGTTTTCTTAATAAAGTTATTTCAGGTAGCAAAATATATGCCTAATGCTGCTCTACCTTTGGAGGCTAGCATTATAAAAATCAAAACAATGGTATGGTACGTACAGTACATTCAGATATTGACAAAAACGATCTTTCAATCCCAAGATTTGATACAGATGGATTTTCTTGCCAACTACCTTATTCAAAGTTACAATGGCACTGAAAAATAGCTTGACAACTAATGCCTCCATGTATAACCTTTGTAGTGTCCCTCAGTCACAGGATCACCATTAAAGTCAGTATGTATGCATTGTCTTGTACTGTATCTGTTGTTATCTCCCCCTCCTCCACTTGCAGAGCAGAGAGATTGGAGATGAAAAAAATACAAGGCAGTAAGCAAACACACAATAGAAAATATACATGGAAAGGTATATGGGTACAACCAGCAGCCTGGAGTATGCTATGCAATTAAGTTGGCATATTCTCCAGTATGCCTCTGCTTATTCTTTTGTAATCCCTTTCCAATCTTTTTACTTTGTGAGGGATGGGAAAACAAGTCAGGCAAAGGAGAGATTACTTATAGAAATTCTTGTTGTAGTTGTTTTCTCATCATCCCCTTGGAGAGCAGAGAGATTGGAGAGAAAAAGAATTAACCAGCCGTTTACTGAGCACACTCAAAGCTGGTGGCATCACCACCTTCTTTTGGTATGTATCCCTGCTTACTCTCCTGTGATTCCTTCTTCTCCAGTGGATGTAAATATAAGTAGTAACTCCCTTGTTAATTATCCCATGCCTGGAATGACCATTCCAAATAGTGGGGGACTGGTGAAAAATAAAATACAATCATAACCACTTGATGTAATGACAAAGCTCTGATTCCAATTGTGATGCCTAAAGAAGGACCACTTGTATACACTATCTTTCAGATAATTTTTAGACTTGGCGTTCTTGTATTGAATATACCAAAGTGTCATTTAAAGTTGTGGTAGGTTTTTTTGTTTGTTTGTGGGGGTTTGTGTTGTAGGGGAGGTTGGTGCCTTTGAACCAGTGTTGATTCTTAGCAAATAATTATAACTCTGAAATTTTGTGGCAAGATTTTCCATTGCCTGCTTTCTAGGACTGAGAGAGAGTAACTGTCCCAAGGTATGTCCCAGCTGGTTTTGTGCCTAAGGTGAGACTAGAATTCAGTCTCCCAAATTCTAGCCTTAACCACTACTCCAACTAGCATTTTAGAGTTGCATTGGGACATAACAAGTTTCATTTTAAAGCAGCATTGTATGCCTCGCCCAACAACAAACTTTGGAGGCCTTTATATTATTGTGGCTTAATATCCTACCATTGACAATGTTGGAAGGTAACTGCAAATGCCTTCTACTGAAAGACTTTGTCCATACAAAGATGGGACCATTCAATCATAGTGTTGTAGTACTGTACTGACATTTTTACTGCGAAAATTGCAATGAGCTACTGACACCTCTCAATCCATTTCCAGGATGGACGGAAGAATCCCATGTGCAGCTTCTTTTGGCAGATAAAGATCCCAAGACAACCCATGACATTGTAGGGTTTATGTTGGTAGCCTGTAGAATTTGTGTGTTGTTGACAGCTAAGTAGGTTATGCTATAGTCCCTTTTGTCATGGATGTTACTTTATAATTTTTATTACATATAACATTTTTATTTATTTATCTTGATGGTTTCTGGGTCAGTGACCTATAGTAAAATTAGACTTGACTAGACTTGATCAGGATCAGTGAAAACAGCAACACTGAGTTTTGGGTTCCATTTTTGCAAGCTGATGGTAAAGTTTTTTTCTCATTTACATCTGCTTCTTAGTATTCTCTTTGTAAGGATCTGTTTTCCTCTAGGTATTCCCTGCCATTTTGATGCTTGAATGTTCGCCTTCATTATTTCCTGTTCCTTCTGGCATAACTCATAGTTCTTTGTTTCACTGTCAACTATTCACACAGCTTGTAACACACCACACATTTCTGTTCCTCGCTGAACATATGTTGCTGTGGCAAACCTCTCAAGAACCCCTGGAGGATACCTGTCCTTCAGTTGACAATCAACAATAACAGTAGCAATGAAATATGTGTGTGTGAAAGAAAGAGAGATTATTGCTTCAGTTCATCCATCTTTAAAACAGGAGTGAAAAACATGACAGTTCTGGAGAAAACTGCTGCAGACTGGGCAATATGATAGAGCACTGATTACCCAGTTTGGGTAATGAAACATTTGCAAGAAAACAACCAAACTCAGAAAGCACCAAGAACCCATAATTTCAACCCTGAGCTACAAACATTCTTTATTAATGTGACTGAATCAGGATGTGCCGATCTTAAGTTTAAATTTCCAGAGGGTGAAGTGTTATTCTTGCCTGACAGTGTTTTTTTTTAATTTAGCCCAGTATGGCCAACTTTGGCATACTGCATCTGTTTATTCTTTCTTTGATATTCCTCTTTAAATTTGTTATTTCAGAAAAAAATATTCTTCCCAACAATTCACAGGACTTCATCAGCAAGTTTTACAAACAAAAACTGGATATGCGTAAGAATATGATTTCTTATGATGTGACTTCACTCTTCACCTGCATTCCAACAAGTAAAATCATGGTAGTGAAAAAAATGACTGCTACAAGATATCACAATAGGCAATAGAACTAATTTCAGCCCAAATCACATATATGCCATGTTGGATCTCTGTCTGACTGCTACCTCTTTTAAATACAATGAAGATTTCTACAGACAAAAACATGCCTGTACAGTGGATTCACCTGTGTCAATCTCTACATCAGACATGTCAAACACAAGGCCCGGGGGCCGGATCCGGCCCGCGAAGTGGTTTCATGTGGCCCACAAAGCCATCCTGGAAACAGTGAGGGAACGGCCCCCTCTGCCTTGGCCCTGGCCCAGAGACCCTCCTTCTGCCAGAGACCCTCAGATCTGTCCCACTCCTGCTCAGGCCCCCATAGGCAGCCTTGATGCGAACGATGTAGAGCTGGCCATGCCCACCCAGTAGGCCATACACACTCTAGCCATGCCCACCCAGTAGGCCATGCCCACCCTGGCCATACCCACCCGGCCCCCTGAGGGCAACCACAATGCTGATGCGGCCCTCAGTGAAATTGAGTTTGACACCCCTGCTCTACATGGAAGAGGTAGAAACCAAAGCCCTAAACTCCTTCACAGGAATGCCACCAACTCACTGGTATAAGTATGTGGATGACACTTGGATCAAGATTAAAACTCAGAAAGTGGAAGTGGTTCACCAAATACATCAACTCTGTGGACATATACATTAAGTTCACACATGAAGATGCCATGGAAAACAGTCTGGCTTTCGTGGACTGTGCAAGCCTTAACATTGAAGTTTACAGAAAATCCCTACACACAGATTAGTATTTACATTTGGATTTTCACCACCGACTGGAACACAAAATGGGAGTGATCAGAACCCTACCACCGGGGCTGAAAGTTTGCTTACCAGTAAAGAGGAAAAAGAACTAAAACATTCAAGGAAACCCTCAGAACGTGTGGCTATCCCAAATGAATCTTCATCAAATGCAGAAAAAGATTCAGTAGGAGCTCCTCTATAACAGACAAAGAAGGGAACAACAAATGAAGCAACATTGTCATTCCATACAGTGCAGGAATATTTCAGGAGGATTTTCAGTCAACACAACATACATGAATATATTAAGGCAGAAGCTTGTCCACCCCAAGAATAAAATACCCAGATACAAACTGAGCAACATGATATACACCACACAATGCGGTGAGACATGTGCAGATCTGAACATTGGAGAAACAAAACAACCACTTCACAAACACATAGTATAAAATAGGAGAACAAACCCATCAGGACAAGATTCAGTGGTCCATTTGTATTTGAAAGACAAAGGTCACTGTTTTGAAGAAGTAAAGTCCACTTTCTGGATAGAAAGAACCATGGATTTGAAAGAGGGGTAAAAGAGACCATGTAAGTCAGAACTGAACAGTCCTCCCTCACAGATGGGTAGGAGTACAACATCACCCATCTCCTGTCTCCAAAGTAATGCTTTCAGCAGTTCCAAGAAGATTCCACACCCGTTTGCACTCTGATTCAGGTGATAGAAAAACCCCCCAAGTGGCCTCAGTGGCTCTTAGAGAGAGTGCTAATAACCAGATGATTACAAAGAAATATAATCCTTCCACCACCCCAACATTCTATCAGAACTAATCCTTCCATTCCCTCCCACCATCCAGCCAAAACTGATGAAACAGCTTCTTCTTCCTCAAGGGAAAATCATAGTCCAGTTGCCTTTTGAAAAAGGCAACTTTGAGACAACCATGACTTGGATGATTGAGAACCTCCATAGACAGAAAAGAATGTGGTTGTTTGCTCCACTTTTAATGGAATGGTCTTCAGTTCACTATTTTTCCCTGGAAGCCCAGCAACCCCCATTTTCAGTGGTTGATAAAAATATTGGAGAACTTAAGAAATTAGGCATTTTAATTTGCCATTTTTTTCTATAAGCAATCCATGACATCAGCATGCAACACATTAGTCACATTTTTTTCTTGCAGTTTTAAATTGAGATTGTTCAAAGGTTTAAAAATGTTGAAAGTTGATGCTGAAAGTTGAACCATTCTTTCTATAAATGCATTCTATAACCCCTTTCTTCCATTGCTTGAAGAAAAAAATTCTTTCATCTCAAAAGCATCCCTTTTGAAAGCCATCTATCATTATGCAACACATTGTTTCATGGTATATTCTAATAAAATACTGGAAAAATGTTTTGCATTTAAAGCATCGTTCTTTACAAAATTGAAGTACTGAGGCCAGTTTCAACAAATCACAGAGATTTGTTTTAGTAGCCAATATTTGTCTGATACAATGAGTCATGATTATAGCAGTTGTTATAATAATAATAATAATAATAATAATAATAATAATAATAATAATAATAATAATAATAATAATAATAATAATAATAATGATGATGATGATGATGATGATGATGATGATGATGATGATGATGATGATGATGGTGTTGGAAGGGACCTTGGAGGTCTTCTAGTCCAACCCCCATCTCAGGCAGGGAACCCTATACTATTTCAGACAAATGGCTATCCAGTCTCTCCTTAAAAACGTCCAGTGTTGGAGCATTCACAAGTTCTGGAGGCAGGTTGTTCCACTGATTAATTGTTCTAACTGTCAGGAAATTTCTCCTTAGTTCTAGGTTACTTCTCTTCTTGATTAGTTTCCATCCATTGCTTCTTGTCTTGCCTTCAGGTGCTTTGGAGAATAACTTGAATCTCTCTTCTTTGTGGCAATCCCTGATATATTGTCACCCCTTGTCCTTCTCTTCATTAAACTAGACATAGCCAATTTTAGCAACCATTCTTTATATATTTTAGCCTCCAGTCCCCTGATCATCTTTGTTGCTCTTCTCTGTACTCTTTCTATCTAGAGTCTCAACATCTTTTTTATATCGTGACCAAAACTGAATACACTATTCCAAGTGTGGCCTTGTAAAGTGGTATTAAATACTTCACGTGATCTTGATTCTGTCCATCTGTTAAGGCAGCCTAGCAGTCTGTTGGCTTTTTTGGCAGCTGTAGCACACTGCTGCCTCATATTTAAGTGATTGTCCACTAGGAGTCTGAGATCCCTCTCACAGTTACTACTATTGAGCAAGGTACCTTCTATATTGTACCTGTGCATTTGGTTTTTCTTGCCTAAATGTAGAACCTTACTTTTTTCACCATTTAATTTTATTTTGTTAGATAGTGCCCAATGTTCAAGTCTGTCAAGATCTGTCTGTATCTTAAGCCTATTTTCTGGAGTGTTGGCTATTCTTGCCAGCTTGGTATCATCTGCAAATTTGATGAGTTCCCCATCTATCCCCTCATCCAAATCATTGATGAAGATATTGAAGAGCCGAGAACAGAGCCCTGGGGCACCCCACTACACACTTCTGTCCATGTAGATGCAGTTCCATTGAGGACCACATGCTGAGCATGGTTGGTCAGACAGTTATAAATCCATCTGGTGGTGATGCTGTCTAACACACATTTTTTATCTTATCAAGTATTAGGTTGTGGTGTACTTTATCAAATAGCCTTACTGAAGTCCAAGTAAATTATATCCATAGCATTCGTCTGGTCCACTAATTTTGTCACCTGGTCAAAGAATGCAATAAGATTTGTCTGGCATGTTAGCTTTTGGTAATGGCTTTGTTTGCCTCTAGGTGTTTTCTGATTCATTGCTTGATTATCTTTTCCAAAATCTTCCTAGGTATTGAGGTCAGGCTGATAGGTCTGTAGTTTCCTGGATCCAGTTTTTTTTCTTTTTTGAAGATGGGAACTACATCAGCTCTTTTCCAGTCCTCTGGTAGTTCCCCAGTGCTTCAGGACCTTTGAAAGATATAGTTCCAGAAAATCTCTGAATTTAATGCCAAGTAACTCAGTCCCTTTCTTGGATGGATGCAAACCATCTCTTTTGTATATTTTTTAATTGGACCAACTACAGACATCATGAGTAATATAACCAAAGCCTTCCCCTTTACACCACTCCTTTAACCACATATTGAATTCTGCTATATGCTGGCCTTTTCCATTTTGTTCCTTATACACTGGTTAAACCCCTGAAAAAGTAAGCCTACAGCCTATTCTGCTAAGTTCCTGCCCTAAGCTCTGGAAATCATTCTGCACAGAGAGTACATCTTTTTGGGACAGATCATTAGTGCCAAGATGTACAATAGTATCCATATCACAGTCCTTGCTGGCATTCTTGCCTATCTTAAAAATACGCTTCTTGTCCCTGCTGGTAGTAGCACCTGGAAGACACCTGCCTCTTTCAAAACTTCTATATCCTTTCCTAAATTTACATCCCTTATGAATGAATCACCAATTAGAAGGTGACTTCTCTTTTTGGATGCCTTGCTCTTCTTGCATGACAGATGTTTAATGCCTGATTCATACTTTCCCCTATCCAAAATAAGTTCTTCCTCTCAGACCATTATCATCTGCTTATTTGAGTTATCATCATCACAACTACTTGACCTGTCTCCTTGGTGTTCCTATTAAGGTCAGCAAGGGCACTGTATCTGTTATGCAGGGACACAGTGAAAGCTTTGTATTCATAGTTCACAGCGCTCACCCTGCCAGATCCCACGGTTGTCCACACTGCTCTTCTCCTGCAGGATCTTTGTGGTAGAGGGGGCTGATAGCACGGCAGCTCAATAGCGCAGAAGGGCTGAACTGCACACCTAATTTCTGCCTGAAAATCACAGATTACAGACTCTAGATAAGTAATCTGTCCATCTAGACTAGTAATTTGTTTACAGATAGGACAGTATCCAAATTTGAAGAGTGGCTCAGTGGGTTAGGATGCTGAGCTTGTCGATTGGAAGGTCGGCAGTTTGGCGGGTCGAATCCCGAGTGCCGCGTAACAGAGTGAGCGCCTGTTCCTCGTCCCAGCTTCTGCCAACCTAGCAGTTCGAAAGCACATAGAAAAATAGGGACCACTACAGTGGGAAGGTAACAGCGTTCCGTGCGCCTTTGGCATCTAATCATGCCGGCCACATGACCACGGAGATGTCCTCGGACAAGCGCTGGCTCTTCGGCTTTGAAACGGAGATGAGCACCGCCCCCTAGAGTCGGAAACGACTAGCACGCATGTGTGGGGGAACCTTTACCTTTACCTTTTTATGAAAGACAGCTCCAAAACAAGTATTGCACTGAAGTAAGGCAGACATTCTGAAATAAAATGAAATCGCAATCCTGAATGTACTACTGCTGTTTTAGATTTTCTTTGCACACTCCAACCAGTTTTTCCCCATCAAAATCTATTCATTGTTTTAAAAATCAGAATTCATTTTGATAACATAAGAAATCTTTTATTTGTCTTTAATTCTTAACAAAAAGGATTTTCTTGAAAATTCCATCAAATATAAATAATAGACAATATTGTGCTATTTCCTCTGCTGAATCTGAAAAAAGAGAAGTTTTGGTTCTATGCCTGAAATGGAAATTTTCCCAGCTGCTCATGGATTTCACTGAATTTTCAGGAAGTCAAATTTCTGTTTGCTTCTTTGTGCTTTGGGCCAAGCATGATATCAGCAGCTTTCAAGCAAAAATTCAGATGATTTTTTAAAAATATATTGTTTAATTTTATTGATTTTAACCAACAAGCAATGATAGTTTATAAGATACTTGTCCCACTTTGGCTGGAATTTGATGAAAAGTTCCAATAGTATTTTTCTAACATCATGTCTGTCAGATTTTGACACTGTGTACCAGAAAAATGCCATTGGCTTATTTTTCAGTTTGCTGTGGTTTATTGTAAGGGATTGCTCAATAAATTAGGTTTCATAGCATCATCCACTAAGCACTAAGTAGCATAATATCCACCGAGGAGAGTTCTTTTCAATGACATAAAGCAGATGTAATATATTCCTTTTGTCAATCAGGAAATAAATCAAATAAAGTAAATCTAGGCATTGTGAGTAAAATAAAGAAGCAGTTAATTTATAAGATGAGAATACATTAACGTTTAAATGATGAATGATGTGAAAACAGTCCAAAGGGGGAGGGGAACCAAGCAAATGAGATGCTCAAAAAATTAGACAGCATTAGATTTTAAGGTTATGCCTGTTAGAGGGAGGACATGAGCACAAAAAAAGCATGTTCTGCTTTTGCTCAACATCTGATAACCTTATGCAAGTTAAGTTAGAACTGCTAGTATTTGTACCTACTAGTACTAGAACAGACATCTACATAAGGTGATTACTAAAGCCACAAATGAAAAGTAGAAAACAGCACTCAGTGTTGTGGAACACCTGGTAAATTATTTCCTGTAACTAAAATAGAAACCTAACAGTGAATCTACCCTCCTCCCTGACATTTTCCATATATAGCCACAGGAAAAATACAAATTCTGGCAGACATCAATATCTGTTTTTCAATTGCTCTCTGAAATTCCAGACCAGTTGTGAAACTTTGTGAAAGTTCAAATGGTTACTTGGAGGCAATCCAGCTTTATTCCAAAGGGTTCTACAATGCATCGAAAGGACCCCACAATTCAGGATCCTTTCAAGCATGAGATATATGCATGTATCCAAGCAAACTTTTCTTTTTATATTTTCAAAACATATGTTATATCCAATAAATTTCCCCCTATTCAAGTTTACATATACATGCCATTAGATATTCTGAATCTATAACCTTATGAATCTAAAAACAATATTTGAACGTGTAATGTCGACTAGATTCAAATATTATGCTAAACCAACTGTAGATGCCTGCATTCTTGTTACTTAGCATGATATATGACCCCATCAAATTTTGAACAGTCTATTTTCTATAGAATCTAATTTATTTTACTAACATGTACTTGAAAAAACAAAGATATTCTGGTTGGAGTTTGATTTTTTTGCTTAGATCTTAGTGTATATGATCATTTCAGAATGAGCTGAAAAATTCAAATTGAAGTTTACTTGTGAGTCTTTATTAAATATATTGAATCATTAGTTAAACATCCTAAATAGGTCTGCAAGATTTCATGCTTTCATCAGAATGATAAAAATGGTGTCATGCCAATATGATATAGGATCCACCTCTCTTATACATACATTTGATGTCATTACTTGAAGGTTCAGCTAATTATTTGTCCTATATATAAAAAAAACAAGTGGAGCTTTGATTAGCACCATTGCAACCATCACCTTGATGGTTTGGGCCATCTTCTGTGGATGCCCTGGAGTTTCTCTGAATAGCTATACTTTTAAAATGGACTGGTGCCCCCTCCACTTTCACAGTGTATTTTTGTTTTAACTGCCTATGTATTGAAACTGCCTATGTATTGAAACATTTATATGGTTTAATGCTTTTATCTTTTAATTGTACACCACTCAAGTTCTCAGTGAGTAGATAGGTGGTCTCCAAATGTGATACATAAAAAATAAAAATAAATAAAATAATAAATAAAATAAAAATGGGACTGACTAAATGAGCCTTTTTATATGTTTCCAGTAGAAATCGTTGGACAATTTTTCTCTCTCTTATTTATTTATTGCTGATTGATTGTTTGATTGATTAAATTTATATGCCACCAATCTCACAGTTCAAAGTAATTCTGAACAGCTGATACTATCAATAATTAATGAGTGGAATGACTTGCCTCCAGAAATTGTGGGTGCACCAACACTGAAGGTTTTAAAGAAGAGATTGGACAAGGTACAACAATACAATGTAGTGTTAAGGTATTGTGCTGACTGTGGAGAGACCAAAGTTCACCACCTCATCCATAGAAGCTCATGATGTGACAGCAACCTCTTAGCTTTCACCTCAGCTGCTGCTGTGGGGGAAAATGGAGTTTTTGGATCAAATGTGACAGGATTTTCACATTTCTTTTGGTAAAGTCTTTATTTTTTGTCTTTTTTTTCCTTCAAAAACACTACACATCTCTGGTATTTTTAAAATGGTGTCATGCACAGATCATCAATATCATTATAGTTTGCTACAGATGCTGTTGTCATGGCCTTCAATTTTACAGAATTTGGAGAATAATGGAAAACCATCCTCTTTGGAAGGACTGTCTGTTGTCTTACCTGGTCAAGTCAAGGAAACTGTCCTATCTTTGAACTTCCAGGTCTAACTAGTTAACCAGAAATTATTTGTGACTGTCCCCACTTCCTAGTGATTCTGTGATGATGGAGGAAAATGATGACAATGTATAGTAGTTTTTGCCAATTATACCAATGATTTTATGGGAGATAGTTCTGAGTGTTGTAAAACTGAACTCCATGTATTTAAACCTCTCAAGAAAAGCTTCATTCATCAAAAGCTTTTGGTGAAATCATTCTGTCATATTAAAAAGTAGGAGATTGGCATATTTACAACAACATTAAGCAGTGTCATGTCAAGAACATTTTTATAATATTTTTTCTGGCCATCAAAGCATGAGAAAAATGTGCAACCTGAACAAATATTGCACATACTACATTCTAAAAAATCACCAAGGGATTTCTTCTGTCTTTCATTTTTAACATAATACATATTTGTATCATCCAGAAATTCATGCCCATAGTGTTTTATGGTGGACTGCATGACAGAACCAAATTCCCACAGTAAATCTCCCATGCCAATTCCTGATATATTAAATAATTTCAAGTGCTATACTTGAGAAAATGCCTTAAATATTAACAAATATTGCAATAAGAAATAATTTATTTTTCATCATCATGGCTGTCAATGGATTTTCAGACTGCTGTTCTAAGACACTTTCTGAGCATGAGCATAGTTTTTTTTAAAAAACAACCATCCAGTAGGTCATCTGAAATATAAATAAAAATGACTGAGCTTTGAAATAAACCCAATAGAAACTTGTAAATTTGGGGTTAGAGAAACATCCAAGTGTTAGTTCTTCAATGGCACAGTCTGTCTATTGTTGAGCTATTTTAAGATTTAGGAAGTTTTTGATTTACTGTGCGATTTAATTTAATTTACAAAGTCAATACTTGTTTTTCAATAGACGGTAACACTCCTTCCTCCTCTTCTCAAAAGCTGCAGATTGTATAGTATAAAGCTAAAGGCAATCAATCCCATTTGGCCATTTCTCAGTATAAATGATCTTTTAGCATTTATATTTCAGAGATAATTCTAATCTATTTCATCAGGTGTGATAGTGTGCTGGTAGAGAGAAAAAAGTATGGGAAAGGTGAAAAAAAGTTCAATTCATTGATCCAGCGGGATTGATCACTATTAACCATTATAAGACTAACACTTCATTTGTGCAGAGACCATAAGCAGCCTTATGGTAGCAAATGTCAGCAGACTGGACCTAAAGAGGAAATGTACTGAAATAATAGTGAAACAAATGTATTCTTGTCCTTAGAACAGACGCTGATCAAGGAAGCCATAATCCTGTTAGCGTAACTACATGTATTCCCCGGCGACTGTCTTAAAGCAAACATAGTCTTGTCCTTAATGCAGATGTTGATTGGGATAACCATATCCTGTCTGTGAAACTACACATACTGCAAGTAATTTTCTTCTGTAAACTGTCTTCAGATAAGAATGTGTAGAATATTAACCACATAAGTAACAATGTATAACAATGTATAACAATGTATAACAATGTATAACTAAGAATTAGAGGTGTATAAATATGTCTGTTCATGAGCCCTTCGGGGTTCAGACCTTTTGCTTTGTTTAAGCCTTCTGAACCTGCGCATTAAACCTTTCCTTTCTTGAAGAGCTGGCGTGAGTCTTTTCTTTCTACAACAGACCTAAGTATGAATAATTTGTCTTTAAGCAGACCATATTATAGGGTCTGTAATTATCCTAACATCATCAAAATGTGTTGGGAGTGTAACTTATAGTGCTTAGCTGGTATGGCCATCAAACTAATAATTCTAACATATCTGGAGTACAGATCATTGTGCGGATGGCTGTTGGGACCATCAGTTTGAGGGAAGAATGTTATAGGTCCTCACTCTCCCTCATATTGTGGACCCTCTTTCTCAGGTATCACTCCATGGCAGTAACTGAATACATCTACAAGGGTTACCTCTTATCCAACTGCTGGAACTAACAAACCTGCACTGCTTGAAAGAGTAGTCAAAATCAGGCTCTATCTGTCTTGAATTCAGGCACTCTGCTGTCATCCTGAATCTTTAAAATTGTGTTTCTACTTGTCAGAAATGTAGATATCAATTTGTAAATCTTAAGCTGTTCTTGTTGTTTTACATTAGCACCAACAGCACTGGAGAGTATTCCCCTTGCAAATTAATTTTAAAGCACATTCATGTGTGTTTTTGAGCAGAATAGTGACCAGATGTCTTGAAACGCCTGTAGCAATGCAAAGTCACTGCTTTGACCCAGAAGAAATCTGGGCCAGGTTTCCAATATGCTCTGGTTTGTGATGGGTGGCTGGTTTGCCAAACTGTTCAACTCTCTTTTTCTGCTGCTTCAGTGAGCAAGGAAATCTCTCCCCCCCCACCACGCCACCCCGTTTTTTCTTTCCTGCTACTAATCTCAGTGTGGTGACCAGAAATACAAGGTCATGCAACAAATTTCCACAATCAGGGAGTGATAAAGATAGAAATAATGGTATTTAAGAACACTTTATGCTTTGACTCTGAAAAATATATAACAAAATGAAGAAGTTCACTCTTGCAAGCATTGACATTTAATTTCCCAACTTCACTGTTGTGCTATACATCAAGGAGAAAAACGGATAAAGTGTTGTGAGATTTTTTTAAAGAATTATGGCTTATGTTTCTCTCAATATGCTTACCTGATTCTAAACTTAAAAATAAGTAAGCTTGCAAATTCAATTGGTCCCCCAAAAGTCACTTCCAGATTGCAATCCAAAGGAAGTAGATGGATACTGGATTAAAAAACAAAAGAAGACATTTTTTCAGTATAGGAATATGAATTAGCTACTTGTTTTTTAAAAGTTTTAAAAATATTCCTAATAGATAACTTTTTTAGATTGGTAGTGTCTTTATCTAAAATCAAAGTGTGTGTGTGTGTGTGTGTGTGTGTGTGTGCTGTTCCTAATAACACTTCTGCAAACTAATCTGAATGTATATGTCCTCTTCATTGGTGGCATTTCTGTTTTTATCTTACACACCATATTTAGGCAAATAATTTTGCAATAGAAAATAGCACATTTTCTCTTTCTTTCAGCCACAGTTGCAAATGTTCTTTCTACCCCTAGAGGTCACTATGATCCAACTTGTTTAATTCAAACTCTGGCAGAAGTCCAATGGATAAGGACTGTATTCATTAGCACAAGATAACTTCCTATAGAAGCTATTTGAGTGTAAAATCTGCAGGCATTTTATAACTTGTCACATATTCCTAGCTTTGCTTCCCAAACTGTTGAAGCTTGCAATTACGCCCCCCACCAGGTACTTTTCTCTTGTGACCTGAAGCAATAAGGAGCTGGGTCGGGGATTTCTTGGTTCAGAAAACTAAATCTGTACACTAAATGATTGGGTTGTGAATGTGTGTGTGTGTGTGGGGGGGGGTTAATTGATTTTTTTAAATCACCATTGATTTGTATTAGTTTTTATAGAAGACATGGTTACTTCTGTATAGCCAAAAGTAGTTCAGAATCAAACAGGTTTGCATCATATTTCTATGCATGAATGTATGTTAATTTTACTGCACTTAAATATACATTTCATATTTCCACTAGTGATTTCTGACCTTTAGAACTCTCCTATACTTTTTCTACCTATATAAAAGGTAAGGGGGCAGGATTTCCATTGTGGTAGTGGGCGATGCCAAAAGACACATTGCTTGAAGTCATTAATGGCCATATAGCCAAAGAGATGGACGAATTCCCATCTTGTTTTCCTTTATTTATTTATTCATTGTGGCACACCAGAGCTCAAAGATGGCATGTTAAAAATCAACTTTCTATGATACCTTTCTTTGGAGCATTATTCTCACTGAGACTTTTTACAGTTATTATGACCATTGTATAATTATTGCAGGTTGCTCAGAATACAATATTTTATACAAGTGATAAACACACAACCAACTGTGTTTGAATGGAATAATTTTTCAGCACAGGACTTTGTCATGGCAAAAGATTCTTTTCACCCCTTTTAAACTCCTGAAATAAAAAAGAGGAGAAATAATAACTTCTCAACATTCACATAAAAGTAATTTGGTCTTCATTCAATTCATCTTTACAAACTATAGATTGCATTTTATCTATTTTCCAAAAAATATCATCTTCCTTACTTTTCTTCCATCCGTAGGTTGGGATATAATGTTCTAAAATCTGTGTTCGTTTATTTATGTTACCTCCCGGGGGTAAATATTAACATTTAATATGTTTTTGTTCCATTTACAGTACACTGCATTATATGTCGGATTTAGTTCCAGCCAAAGTGCCCCATTACCACCATCACACACACAAAAGGCGCTTGTCTTCAATATATGGGAATTGGGAAGAAATATAAAAATAACCTGGCCTCTTCTAGGGGTGTAAGAAGTACTAAAAATACAGAGGGTTCAGAAATCAAATTTGCCCTGCTCAGATGTTGAGTCTGACCCAGTCCCCTCCAATTCAACCACTATCATCTGATTTTTAACATTTTTTATTTTCTGAAAGGAAAAAAAAGAGCAATGCCCAATGATGAAAATAGAGTAGAAATAGAAATATATATAATAAACATAACACAACACAACACAACACAACACAACACAACACAACACAGTACAGTACAGCACAGCACAGTACAGTACAGTACAGTACAGTACAGTACAGTACAGTACAGTACAGTACAGTACAGTACAGTATAGTATAGTATAGTATAGTATAGTATAGTATAGTATAGTATAGTATAGTACAATATAGTACAGTATAATATGGGTAGGAAAGGCCTCATATGTAATGTCATTTTCCATCAATCTAAGTGCCAATGGATACATTTTGCTTTATAACGCCTTGATTCCTTGTCAGGAGTGACATGTGGAACACTTTATATTCTGCTGAGAAGATGATGGCTTCAAATGACATAGATTCACCCTGGAGAACATGGGGTGGCATTGAAATGCAGTTCTGTTGAAAAAATCCATTGCAATATTGTGCCTATTCAATTTCTTCTCATTCAGTTTTGTTCCCCCCGCCCATTCCCAACATTTGATGACCACTGAGCACATCTCATTTTCTTTGGAAAATTTGGGTTTTGCAATAGTGGCAAATTTGGGTTTTGTCCACTTTACTGATTATTACCAACCTGAAGATTTTTCTTAGTTCTGCATTCCTTGGACTTCTTCAAGACTGTTGATCGGCATGGATACATTAGCAATATAATGACTTGTATTATAAATAGAGGGAATTCATCAAAAATACAAGAAGCTATTGGCAGAAGAGGTCAGATGTTTTAATTGGCTAAAGCAATTGGAAATATTTAAAAATCTTTCCTGTGTATCTTTTCTTTTGTAATAGTTCCTTGTTCACCTAGAATCAGTTTGATACCGGTCACTGTATGATGTGAAAGTAGATTCAAAGATATTCTATACATTTTTGGAATCAAGAGTTGTAATAGAAAAACCAGAAATATTTAACATAGGAACCTGGCTATTCTTCTGCTTCTATTAAGACTTAAATATAGATTTTATTTCTGAAGGATAGTCATAAGTTTTTTTGTGATATCATTATCTGGACTATTTTCCCCAACCTGGTGCCTTTTAGATCTGCTTTGACTACTGCACTCAGCATTCTGAACTGGCATAGGAGTAATAATACAAACACCTTGGAAGATGTCAAATTAAGGTAGGATGAACAGAACTGAGAAGTCAGATAGCCACATTCCAAGGGTAGGAAATAGTTTCACAACTGCAAGCAGAAAGTGGAGTTTGTGAAATGCAAATAAATAACATGAACTGTCAAAACACTAGACAGCTATGCCAATTAACAACACATTTCTTAACATTTGTACTCCTAATTAACCTGATATATATCAGATTTCCAAATAAAACACTCTCAAATCATTATATACTGCATTGTTAATATGATTACCCTGTTAACTCTCATGTATCATCTTATGTGAAGATGTCACTGTGTAACCAGCAGAGGGCTTCCAGTATCTAAAACCTATGTCCTTTTCAGTCAAACTAATAATTTTGCTTTTTAGTTCTAGTGGATGCTAATTGCCATGGCACTTCCACAGCCTCAAACTGATATACCTCTCAGACTACAAGGTAACTCTACTTGCCAGCTTATTGGAGAAATTAGAATTGGTAGTTTATATCCATTATCAGCTTTGGGAAATACCATGTCATTCATGAAACAACCTTGATAACTAAATATGGTATTTTAAGGCCAACTTATCCTATAATAAATCTGTCTGGAAAATGAGCAGGAAAAAGAAACAATCACAGCCCCTGTTAACATTCTAGAAAGTTATTATGACTAGAGATTTAAAGGCTGGGAAACTTTAGGATTGAGGGAAGAGCACTGGATAATAAGTATGATGACTGTGAGTTAAGGAGAAGTGGGTGGAGGAGCACAGTAGCTAAGTCCTTGCTGATTGGACCCTCTTTGCTTTTAAACTGCCAGAGGCTGCTGTGAAAAGCTACAAAACTGTGAGTTAAGGAGAAGTGGGTGGAGGAGCACAGTAGTGGCCCACGCACCTAACGGTGCACGAATCGTATAACAAAATCAAAAATAGTAGTGGTACATTCAGGGCAAGTGTATCTGAGATTCCTTTCATCTCAGCATGTCTGGCTTAGTTCAGTGCAACACTTGTTTTGCAGCAGTCTTTCGCAGCACTCTTTTCAAACTGGGAAACTGTCCTATCTGTACACAAATTACTAGTCTACAAGGACAGATTATTCATCTAGGGTCTGTAATCTGCGCTCTTCAGGCAGAAATCAGGTGTTCAGTTCAGCCCTCCTACTCTACTGAGCCTCCACGCTATCAACCCCCTCTACCACAAAGATCCTGTAGGAGAAGGGCAGTGTGTACAACCGTGGGATCTGGCAGGGTGAGAGCTGTGAACCATAAAGCCAAAGCTTTAGCTGTGTCCCTGCATAACAGATACAGTGCCCTTGCTGACCTTAACAGGAACATTAAGGAAACAGGTCAAGGTAATTGTGATGATAACTCAAATAAGCAGGGGACCATGGTCCGAGATGAACTTGTTTTTGACAGGGAGAAGTGCGAATCAGGTATTACACATCAGTCATGCAAGAAAAGAAAGGTACCCAAAAAGAGAAGCCACCTTCTGGTTGGTGATTCAATTATAAGGGATGTAAATTTAGGAAAGGATACAGAGGTTTCAAAAGAGGTCAAGTGTCTTCCAGGTGCTACTGTCAGTAGGGACAAGAAGCGTATTTTCAAAATAGTCAACAATGCCAGCAAAGACTGTGATGTGGATGCCACTGTACATCTTGGCACTAACGATCTGTCCCAAAACAATGTAGTGTCTGTGCAGAATGATTTCCAGAGCTTGGGGCAGGAACTCAGCAGAATAGGCTGTAGGCTCACTTTTTCAGAGGTCTTACCAGTGTATAAGGAGCAAAATGGAAAAGGCCAGCGTATAGCAGAATTTAATATGTGGCTAAAGGAGTGGTGTAAAGGAGAAGGCTTTGGTTATATTAATCACGATGTCTGTAGCTGGTCCAACGAAAAAATGTACAAAAGAGATGGTCTGCATCCATCCAAGAAAGGGACTGAGTTACTTGGCAATAACTTCAGCTTTTCTGGAGGAATATTTAAACTAAATAATGGGGACAGTGAGTTAATTGATACAGAACATCACTGTCCCTGGCAATCTAAGAAAATAGGGGAACTCAGGCACCACACAGGTTATGTAGAAAGTAAACACAGGGTCAGTCATAAAGGACTCAAATGTCTATACACCAATGCACAGAGTATGAACAGTAAGCAGGGTGAACTAGAAATTCAGGTAAATGAGGGCGGATATGATATTGTTGCCATTATGGAAACATGGTGGGATGAAACCCACAAATGGAACACACAGCTAGAGGGATTTAAATTATTTAAAAGAAACAGACTAAACAAAAGAGGAGGTGGAGTTGCTCTCTATATAAGAAATAACTTTATCTCTACAGAAATAGAGCACACCAATGATGAAAACTGTAAACTTGAATGTATTTGGGTCACTATAAAAGGGGAAAAAATGACATTCCCATAGGTGTATACTATAGGCCGCCCAACCAAGCAGAGGAAATAGATGAACTTTTTACTAGTCAGTTAACTAAGGTATGTAGGAAGCGCATCACAATAGTAATGGGGGACTTTAATTACCCTGATATCAACTGGGAGACAAATTCTGCACCAAGTGGAAGATCTAACAGATTCCTGACAAACCTAGCAGACAACTTTCTCTCCCAAAGAGTAGAGAAGGGAACTAGGGGATTAGCCATATTGGATTTAATTCTCACTAACAGAGATGAAATGATAGAAAGTGTCGAAGCCACAGTAACCTTTGGTGGAAGCGATCATGCAATATTGGAATTCAACATTATGGAAGCACAAGCAATAGAATACAGCCAAACTAGAGTCTTGGACTTTAAAAGAGCTAATTTCAATAAACTTAGAGAGACCTTGGGAAGAATTCCATGGATGAGAATCCTAAAGGGGAAAACAACTCAAGATGCTTGGGAAATTTTGAAAAGTGAGATAATAAAGGCCCAGTCTAGCACAATACCAACAAAGAAGAAAAATAACAGCTTTCAAAAGGAACCAGCATGGCTGCATAAAGAACTCTCTGATAAACTGAGAGATAAAAGGGACAAGTATAAGAAGTGGAAAGAGGGGCACATAACTAAGGCAGAATATCAGCAAACAGCCCGTGCCTGCAAAGATGAAGTGAGGGAAGCTAAGACTCAAAATGAACTAAGGCTTGCGACCAAAGTCAAAAATAACAAAAAAAGCTTCATTCAACATATAAGAAACAAGAAAAAAGTTAAGGAAATGATTGGTCCATTAGTGGGGGAAAGTGGCAAGAAGGTGACAAGCAACACGGAGAAAGCAGAACTATTTAACTCATTTTTTTGCATCTGTCTTTACACAAAGGGAAAAAACAGTCCAACCTACCAAAACCAGTGCCATAAAAAACAGAATAGAAATGCAAGTTAAGATAGGCAGGAAAATGGTAAGTGAGCACCTGTCCAGCCTAGACGAGTTCAAATCACCAGGACCAGATGGATTACACCCCAAGGTTCTCAAGGAACTGGAAGACGTGATCTCAGAACCACTGAACTATATTTTTCAAAGATCCTGGAGCACTGGGGAACTACCAGAGGACTGATGTAGTTCCCGTCTTCAAAAAAGGGAAAAAAATAGATCCAGGAAACTACAGACCTATCAGCCTGACCTCAATACCTGGGAAGATTCTGGAAAAGATAATCAAACAACAAATCAGCGAACACCTTGATGCGAACAAAGTTATCACTAAAAGCCAACATGGGTTTGTCAAAAACAGATCATGCCAGACAAATCTTATTGCATTCTTTGACCAAGTGACAAAACTAGTGGACCAGAGAAATGCTGTAGATATAATTTACTTGGACTTCAGTAAGGCATTTGATAAAGTAGATCACAACCTACTACTTGATAAGATAGAAAAATATGGGTTAGATAGCATCACCACCAGATGGATTCATAGCTGGCTGACAGGCCATACTCAGCGTGTGGTCCTCAATGGAACTGCATCTACATGGAAGGAAGTGTGTAGTGGGGTGCCCCAGGGCTCTGTTCTGGGCCCAGTGCTCTTCAACATCTTCATCAATGATTTGGATGAGGGGATAGATGGGGAACTCATCAAATTTGCAGACAACACCAAGCTGGCAGGAATAGCCAATACTCCAGAAGATAGGCTTAAGATACAGGAGGATCTGGACAGACTCGAACACTGGGCACTATCTAACAAAATGAAATTCAATTGTGCAAAAAGTAAGGTTCTACATTTAGGCAGGAAAAATCAAATACACAGGTATAGTATAGGTGGTACCTTGCTCAATAGTAGTAACTGTGAGAGAGATCTCGGAGTCCTAGTGGACAATCACTTAAATATGAGCCAGCAGTGTGCTGCAGCTGCCAAAAAAGCCAACACAGTGCTAAGCTGCATTAACAGAGGGATAGAATCAAGATCACGTGAAGTACTAATACCACTTTACAATGCCTTGGTAAGGCCACACCTGGAATACTGCATCCAGTTTTGGTCACCATGATGTAAAAAAGATGTCGAGACTCTAGAAAGAGTACAGAGAAGAGCAACAAATATGATTGGGGGACTGGAGGCTAAAACATACAGGGAACGGTTGCTGGAATTGGGCATGTATAGTTTAACGAAGAGAAGGGTGAGGGGTGACATGATAGCAGTGTTCCAATATCTCAGAGGTGCCACAAAGAAGAGGGAGTCAAGCTATTCTCCAAAGCACCTGAAAGGAGGACAAAAAGCAGCGGATGGAAACTAGTCAAGGAGAGAAGCAACCTAAAACTAAGGAGAAACTTCCTGACAGTTAGAACAACTAACCAGTGGAACAACCTGCCTCCAGAAGTGGTGAATGCTCCAACACTGGAAGTTTTTAAGAAGAGACTGGCCAGCCATTTGTCTGAAATGGTATAGGGTTTCCTGCCTGAGCAGGGGGTTGGAGTAGATGACCTCCAAGGTCCCTTCCAACTTCTTCTTCTTCTTCTTCTTCTTCTTCTTCTTCTTCTTCTTCTTCTTCTTCTTCTTCTTCTTCTTCTTCTTCTTCTTCTTCTTCTTCTTCTTCTTCTTCTTCTTCTTCTTATTATTATTATTATTATTATTATTATTATTATTATTATTATTATTATTATTATTCTTATTCTTATTCTTATTCTTATTCTTATTCTTATTCTTATTATTATTATTATTATTATTATTATTATTATTATTATTTGTTTGGCATAAAGATTAGCATACCATATTTGTTTAATTTGAGTTTGTTGACATTATTTTGCCCAACTATTTTTAAGCTTCTTACACCTCTCCTTTAACATGGTCAAGGGCAGCATTTAAGGCAATAGTGTATGCTTGAACAAGTTTGTACCTGCTCAAGAGAGCCAATTGGTGCTGGATTTAGACTGAGCTATATAAAGCTTAGAGACCCCTTGTTTAAAAGTTTTGTCAGAAGATCCTGCTAAAGTCCATTCCATTCCAAAACTGGATATTCACAAAAAACAGACCTATTAAGTAATCAGGATTACTTTCATTAATATAATTAATAATAAACTCTTCTCCCAAATTAGGAAGGCATAAGCCTGTTCAGGTTATGCCTAAGTCTGGCACCAAAACCATTTGTTACATTTTTTTGAAATTTTGCAAGTTGGTTGAGAGCAGAGTTAAGCTACAACACTGATTCACATTTAGCAGCATAGTATGGTGGCAGCTATGGAGATGGCAGAGTCAAATATTACCAAGAGAACCTGGGCAATGATGTGGAATTTGTCCAGAATAGTAATGACTGGATAAGAAGTATTACCTTGAGCGGCATGGACATCAATGCACAGCCTGTGATGCTAATAAAGGCAATAAGTGATCTTCATTTCTCTGAAATGATTCTAGTCCAATAATGGGTTCTGCAGACCATATGGTTCCCTGCTTCAAACAGTACACCTCTTCGATGGTTTTTTTAGTGTGTGAATTAAACAGAACCCTAGCATCCATATTGGATGTTGCCTGAACCAGGCAGATAAACTTTTAAATTTGGTGCTGATCAAGTCAAATTATTAGGACATTGAGAAAGCTTCTATCTTTTTTTTTGAAGTACTGTTTGTCCTTTGAGATTGTTATTGGGCTTCAGTAATTTCTATATATATCTTCCTAATTTTATCCCCAGAATATCTTCCCTAATTTTATCCCCAGTATAAGGTAAGTTGATTACCTTGACTCAGTCTCAGCTGTAGTTGAAGAGGGGTTTGAATTAACATACTAGTCCTACATACTAAATACTGTATTAAATCCCTGGGAGTTTGCTTTTATAAGTTAGCTAATTCTAAAATTGATGTTGATAGATGATAGGTAGGTAGGTAGGTAGGTAGGTAGGTAGGTAGGTAGGTAGGTAGGTAGATAGATAGATAGATAGATAGATAGATAGATAGATAGATAGATAGATAGATAGATAGATAGATAGATACCGGTAGATAGATGAGAGGGGGAAGAGGAAGGGAGAGAGATAATAAAAACAAACTTATAAGAACAAAGCAGACATCAAAACTGAAATGGTCAACCTTTTAAAATGGTCTGATTACACATAATAGTGATAGATTGGAGAAGAAGAACTGGGAGCAAGTTACTATGAACATTTCTCACATAGTGGAGAGAAATGTGTGATGCTTAATCCATAGGGAAGATTAGATAAGTGATAGATAGATAGATAGATAGATAGATAGATAGATAGATAGATAGATAGATAGATAGATAGATAGATAGATAGATAGATAGATAGATAGATCCTCAAAATATTAACTTCACCTAAATGATGTAATTACCACCTTCAAATGAAAAAGACAGCCTGATTAATTCCTCACCACCACCAATTAACAGTGGCATAGTTCCTCTCAATAAAACCATATGAACCAGCTTAATCTCTTTTCCTTCCTTACCTTTAGTTTCTTACTTATTAAATGTATATATTGAAACCCCAGTCTAATCAAATTGTGGGCTAATATAAAAAACAATACTAATTAAGTTTTATCATCAAATTAAGAATCCCAGGATCAAAGCATAATGAATTACCTTAATGAGGAATGGGGAACCATAAGATAGTATTTAAAACCCTGCAGTACAGAACGGCCTTGTAAAGTTGAGTTAGGAAGGGCAACATTTCAATAGGGTTTGTCATTTGTCTCAAAGAGATGCGCAAGTGGCTGTAACTTACTATTATAGCTTTGCTTCTAGCAGACATTTGGCCACATTCTTATGTAAACCTTAAGTTATGTTTTTTCTTGTTGACTCTTTCTGGAACCAAAGCCATTCAGGATCATGTGAATGATCTGAATGAGAATTTTCTAAATTTCAGGGAAGAATAATCATATACAGACTTTAAAACAATAAGTTATTTTGGATGTCTTTAAATGCTTGCCTTATTCTTTTCATAACTATTTTCCCATGAGTCTCTACTTTGGACAAGTTTATTTTTCATTTGTTTCATTTGTTTTCATTTGTTTCTTGGATTCAGGCCCAATACCCATCCACATTTCTCTTTGCTCTAGTATGTTGTCTAATAAAGTAATAGCTATTTTAAACAAACATTGTGTCCCAAGGATTGTAATTTGTAACATGTCTCTATTGGCCTATTTTCGCAAATTCATTTAACAACTGTTGATCTTAAATTATTCATATGCTTTCATTTTCCTTTCCCCCCCCAATTAACAATAAAGGGAACGCATTTTAATTCTGTTGGCCAAGAAACATTGCTGGTTAAAATGATGGGGACAGGCTGTCATTCTGAAATAATGATGATGATGATAATGATGATGATGTTGGAAGGGAACTTGGAGGTCATCTAGTCCAACCCCCTGCTCAAGCAGGAAACCCTATACCATTTCAGACAAATGGCTGTCCAGTCTCTTCTTAAAAACTTCCAGTGTTGTAGCATTCACAGCTTCTGGAGGCAGGTTGTTCCACTGATTAATTGTTCTAACTTTCAGGAAATTTCTCCTTAGTTCTAGGTTGCTTCTCTCTTTGGTTAGTTTCCATCCATTGCTCCTTGTCTTGCTTTCAGGTGATCTGGAGAATACTTGACTCCCTCTTCTTTGTGGCAACCCCTGAGATATTGGAACACTGCTATCATGTCACCCCTTGTCCTCTCTTCATTAAACTAGACATACCCAATTTCAACAACCGTTCCTTATATGTTTTAGCCTCCAGTCCCCTAATCATCTTTGTTGCTCTTCTCTGCACTCTTTCTAGAGCAGGAGTCTTCGAACTTGGCCCTTTTATGACTTGTGGATCAGCTCCCAGAATTCCTCAGCTGGGCACACTGGTTGAGGAATTCTGAGAGTTGAAGTCCACAAGTCATAAAAGGGCTAAGTTTGTAGACCCCTGTTCTAGAGTCTCAACATCTTTTTTACATTGTGGTGAGCAAAACTGGATGCAGTATGGCCTTACCAAGGCATTGTAAAGTGGTAGTAACACTTTATGTGATCTTGATTCTATCCCTCTGTAAATGCAGCCTAGCACTGTGTTGGCTTTTTTGGCAGCTGCAGCACACTGCTGGCTCATATTTAAGTGATTGTCCACTAGGAGTCCGAGATCCCTCTCACAGTTACTACTATTGAGCAAGGTACCTTCCATACTATACCTGTGCATTTTGAAGTGTTTGACTTCCCATTGGTACCTCGATTCAATCCAGACTATCCTAATTGCATTTGGCAGACCTAGTGTGATAGAAGAGGTGGATGAAAGAGAACAGCAATCTCATCACAGTGAACTACTAGGTGCATTCTATATTGCTCAAAAAAATAAAGGGAACACTTAAACAACACAATGTACTGTATTTAATAGTAGGATGTCTTGTGTTCCCTTTATTTTTTTGAGCAGTATACAACCAATATGTTTACCAAAAGGATAATGGCCTGTTAATGTTGCCTAGCATTGAAAACAGATAGCAAGAGATTTTATTATTGTCATGGCATTAAGATGGTTTTAAGAGATTCCATAATACATTTATGGTAATGTTTATTGTATAAATAAATGCACTGGATTCTTAAACTCTTGCAAAACCAGCCATAATATAAAAGCCCCCCCCCCCGCACACACACACACATGCACACAGAAAAAAAAGGTCTAAGAATCCGGAGTTGCAAATGGGTGCTAAGAGGGGTCATGCAGTACACTTCTGATCTATTTGATGGATCTTATAAATTACAAAAATATATGAAAAGATAACTTATTTAGTTAACTCATAAGGTCAGGCTACAGAGGAAAGGATCTCATGTTTACCACATAATTGGACAACACAGAAAATGTCCAGCTATCTTTTCTTCATTCGTTTCCCTGTTATGAAGGACCTTTGTAGAAATGTAGATGTTTCCCTTACTATCCTGAAGTTTTAATCTACTGATACTGGAGGGCAAAACCATGGGAGAAAGATGTAAATTGTGATTTACATTTTTCCATTAAACATTGAAAAACTTGTACAAAAGCCAGAGGTGGTGGCATGACATGACTAATGTGTTGGTTCTTGTTGTGGTTGTTTTGTCACTATGATTTGTACTGGATACCTATGGGTAAAACTTAATTTTAATGAAATATTAATGAACATGGCAGCAATTTATAGGTAGTTTGCACAAATGGTAGACAAATTACTATATCATATCAGAGTGTGTGAGGAACTCTATAATAAAATGATTCTGCATTTCAAAATGAAAGTAATGAGCATGCCTGAACAGATTTCTAAAAAAAAGAGAATTGTCATTTTGTCCATTGTTGCTTAATCATTTTGGATATTTCTGTGAAGGAACAGTGAAATATTATTCTTTGATAAGAAATTTTAATATCATGTCTGAGCCCCAATATGGATGATTCCTATCCAGCACAAAAATCAGAATAAAGGATATGTATGCATTGTTCTGAAACAATCCATAAGAAGACTCTGGAAATCATAAAATCCTGAGACTTAGGATGAATGTTTAAGTCCTCCGAGACTGAAACCTAGAGTAAATCTCGGCAGGTAAATATGCTGCTTTGATTGCTGATGATGCTATAGAACAGTGTTTTTCAATCTTGGCAACTTTAAGATGTGTGGATTTCATTTCTCAGAGTTCCCCAGCCAACATGTCCACACATCTTAAAGCTGAAAAAGGTTGAGAAATACTGTTATAGAGTTTAGTAGGTAATTTTAGCTTGGAAACATACTATCCCTGATTTACTGGGAGATTGTTAGAAGAAGGCACCCATTAACATTATCTGGAATAATCTGTGGAACTTCAAACTATATAAACATTAATGAACAATTTCATGTGCCTGAAATCTCATGTGATTTTGATATTGTTGTCACCTGAATACTTGCAGCGTTTTAGCTTTTACATGAGGGATTTGGTGAGTAGGTGTTAAAATCTCACGAGTCCTGTTGGTCTTGCAAAATTTCAGCCAGATTTAGAACTACAAAGACAACGATATGTGTTGACAATACATAACCTGAAAATAATGTCTTCCCTAAAGGCCATGATAAAGATATAACATGATGGTGTCATGCTTGTTAATTGATTTTGGATGTGGGAGGATTTAGAATGCAAATGTGCCCTTAATATAAAGTTCTAAAAGGATGCAGTTGATTAAATCCTTGCTTAGTAGCTTAGTTTAATTTGCAATGAAAGTTATCAGGGAAAAAAACTACATTAATCTAGACTTCAGCAGAGCACCCCACTAGTCTGAGTTGCCAGTTACATGCCCAATTATTAGCCAGCTCCTGATATCAATTCAAGGGACTTAATAAAGTTGTAATCTTTAACTGAGATAACATAAACCATGCTACAAAGCCAAAGCTTTCTGTATAGGGAACAGACCTAAGAGCTTACTTTTTCAATAGACAAATCTCAAGTATAGAATGTTCCTTGCAATAGTTCTGCTTTTCAGATAACCCAACAGCAAATTATAGAGAGTAATGGATAGGAACTACCACAAAGAGCTGATCAAACTCTTTTTCATAGCCCTGGAATGTCCAATTAAGGTTATAAAATTCTCAGGATGGATATAAAAGTGGACATTTTCAAAATAGTGTAGAACAGTAACATACACAATTCATATTTTAATAATAATAATAATAATAATAATAATAATAATAATAATAATAATAATAATAATAATAATAATAATAATAATAAGCTATTAGCATCCTCTCCATTAAATTAAGACTTAGACGATCAAAGGGATCTTGTTCTGCAACATACTCATTGATAAATAAGGGCCAAAATACTCGTTTCCAAGTTTCTGTAATCTAACCCCCTTTTTTGTTACAAGAAATCTGCTTTCTTTGAATCTGTAAGAATCTTGCTTTCCTAGATTGTGAGCTGTTGTAATGGGCTTTATCAAGTTTGTAAACAGCTTTTCAATGAAGAAAATGGTGAAGAGGCAGAAGGAGGAAGCTGAAATTTCCCTTTGTGGTTCAGGTAGGAAATTAATCATACTATAACTTTATTATTCTGGGGCCATAGGCTGATATCTCATTTTGCCTTCCATATATTTTCTATTTTGTGGAGGATGTATCTAAAAATTCATTTATGACTAAGCATCTTTGAGGAACCTATAGTCTTGTGATTTACAGATGGGCAGATGAAGAACTTATCTTTAAAATGTAGATATCAATATTGTATAGTTTGGGCACCTCCAGTTGTGGATGACAATATAAATAGTAATAACAAGTATTGGTAGTTTTCTTGAACTTTCAGTCTAGATATATCAAGCGCCCATGGGGAAAAATATACTCCACCTGAAACTTACCACTGTGGGAATTTAGGGATCAGGGAGAAAATAACAAATCTTGACTGCTTGTAGACTAGAATCTCTCATATTTGATATTTTACTATGTAAAATTTGTGCCTTCTCCAACAAATCAAACCTAATTTAGACCAAATATTTCCTACCTGTAGATAAGTTAACTACATGACTTTCTATCAATATGGACAATGAACACCCAGTTATGAATTATGGGTAGTATGATTCAGCTAATCTACAGGAGCTTTTAGTTGTGAAAATCAAATTGTGATTAGCAAATTGTGATTTATTTACTGAGATCATTTATATGGTCACCCATTTCCCAAACTTCAGGCCCCGGAACATTTCATGAAAGATCAATAGCATCAGAGCCAATCTAATTTCAGGGGAAATAACCCTATGTAAGGTGTGTGAAGCAGAGTTTGATGTTGTTGATGGTGTTTTTTTCTCAAGGATTAACAAAATTTATAATACATTACAAAGATGTAAATCTGAATCTGTCATCATTGTGGGCTTTAGGTCCCATTTCACTGCTTAAACCCTTCTCAACCTTTCTTTCCTCCAAAATGAGGACTTCTCTTCCAAGGAGGCAAAGAGCAAAATGTATGCTTTAAACCTTGAGGAGATTTAAGACATTTTTCATTTAAGGAAAAATTTCTTTTACATTTTCCTTTAAACTCAGTCTTTCAAATATGGTTCTGAAAAAGCACCTCTGATCCTATTATTGATATTATTGATCACAATGCTGGAGCTCTCTGAGGATAGCTAGCTAGCTATTTACTAAAATAGCATGGTCCCCACTAAAAGTGAGTAGTTGGATATCTTAGAAAATCAACAAGCATTTCTTATCTTCTGGTCTTCCATCTATGCATTCTTCTGAATTTTTTATACATACATACATACATACATACATACATACATACATACATACATGCATACATGCATATTTTTCAGTTTAACCTCCAACTGAGGCATTCTCTGGACATCTCCCATATAAGTGCTAATCAGGGCTTTCTTAGCTTCTGAGTGCATGGAATATTATCCAGGTTTAACTACCTTTGTGGAACCAAGATATATGATTCTAAAAGTAAATCAAGACAATTTGGCTTGAATTCTACAGATTCCTAATCCCCTGCCTCAGGTCAAAATGGGACAATTTGCTGTGGCCAACTTGCCACAGCTATCTAACCATGGTCAACTTGCCAAGGCCAAGTTGTTGCAAGACAACTCGATATGGAAAATTTATTTTATTTATTTTATTTTAATCCCATTTATATCCCACCCTTCTCCGAAGACTCAGGGCGGCTTACAAGCTTAGCAGTAGCCTTCATTCTATGTATATGCCTGCTTGTTAGGGCTTTCACACACACCCCAAGCGGCATTATTACAAAGTCAGCTTAATTGCCCCCAACAATCTGGGTCCTCATTTTACCTACCTCGGAAGGATGGAAGGCTGAGTCAACCTTGAGCCTGGTGGGATGCGAACCTGCACTAATTGCAGGCAGCTGGTGTTACTTAATGCGGCATTAGCCCACTGCTCCACCAAGGCTCCATATTCCAACAAGATAAATGTTATCCACTGACTGTTTCTACAAATATATTCATTTTTGTCAATGGAAATAATGTCAAAGAAACAGTGGTGCATAACATTTACCGCATTGAGTTACCCCACATGGTGAGATGGACATGGCAAATTGTCCTAGACCCCGGTAGGCGGAGCCAAGATGGTGGAGAGGCAGCAAAGGCTGTAAAGAGCTCCTCCAAAAGTAAAGGTTTTATTTTATTTTACTTTATTTTTATTTTAACTTTTTAACCTCTTTTAATATTGTATTTTAACCTACCTCTTTTAAACTTTTAAAACCCATTTTTAACCCATTTCAACCTTTTAAACCATAGTTTTAAACTTATTTTTAAACCTGTTTTAACAAACCTGAATGGGGAAAAGAAGGAAGAGACAGCACTCTGCAGCAGAAAGTATATCCAAGCCTTTGAAGCAGCAGAAAATGGAGGATTATATTGCAAACAGACAGTCTGCTCCAGTAAGTAACCCATTCACAGGCACCTTATCAGATAAATTTAATTTATGTGACTCATTGGAAGGGGACTTACAAACTGAACTGGAGAGCAGACAGCGTGTGGAGTTGTCCTCCTCCCTCTTGGAGAATGGCTCCCCTCCTTGGAATCTGGCAACAGCCTCTTTTACACAGGAGGGAGATGCAGCAAATTTGAAGGGGGAAAATGTGACAGACTTCCTCTCTAGACAATGTTTGCTTACAGCTCAAACTGTAAACTCAATATATAATCTCTTGTCAATTGTCATGGATAAGGTTGATTGTCTGAAAGAGTCTGTCCCTGAGCCAGCTGCTCCGCTGTGAATTCACTCTGATAGATCTACTACATGTAGAGTGGCTGCCAGCAAGAACACAATGTATGAGAATTCTCCTATCATTCAAGCAGCCCACAATTCCCTCCATGCTCTTCAGAATGAAGCCCTTTCTGAGCTTTTTCTCTATATTTCCAATAAGGGTCTTTTGCTCAGAAAAAGTGTGCCCACTCCTGAAACAGCGTCACCAAGAGGGAACTGTCGCTTTAAATCTAGGCTGCAACAGCCCTCACACTACTAAGCCTGAGGCTGCTGCAACTGAACTGACCCTGAGAAAGCAAAGAAGCAATATATGAACTGTGTTACCCACAGCTGCAGGAACTGCTGAGGATGTGCCAGAGGAAATGTTGATTGACCTATTCAGTGCATTGCCAGAACCTGAGCAAGTTAACATCATTCAAAGATTGGACGACCTAAAAGAGGCACTGACAACAACCCAATCTACAGCAAAGCCTCTATTTAATTTGGCTCCACTAAACACGCAACCTTGTGACAAGATATTTAATCAACAATCTGTCTTTACCTCAACAGTAAAAAAAGGTGTTGTCACACAGGCTGAGAGTGGAGTAACTGCACTGACTGACCCAGCCTCTGAGAAACAACTGAAAGACAAAGGGCTTCATCACACAGTGCCCCCTAAGCTGACAAACACTAAGGACACAATCCAGCTTCCATCCTCATCTGATTTAGAGGTTCCCACAACATCTCTCCACAAGATGAACCCTCAGCCATGCCCCTCCAAAAATGGACATAAATCTACATTTATAGATTTAAGCCAGAGTACCTGCTCTTTGGAAAAAAATCATTCTTGGAGCAAGAGCAGAGGCACACTGGCAACCGAGATATAGAGGAGCAACAACAAGTTCTGCAACCCACGAGGAGAAATATCGAACCTCACAACAACTGTGTTTATATGGGAAGCTTAGATGATATTGACCCAGCTCCATTGTCAAGTTGACATCTGGCATTTCCACCATCTAGCCAATCAACCAAGTCAGACCATGTTGCTTCTGAGAACCCCATACAGTTGATGACCTGGAACATAGCTGGCTGGAAAAGGATGGTTGATAGTGGACTAATGAGCTTTCTTTCTAGATTTGACGTAATAGCCTTTCAAGAAACCTGGCTAACCGAAGTGGATGAACCAGTACAATTGCCAGGCTTTCAGGGATGGGCCTCCCCAGCCCTAAAAACAAAGAACAAAGGGAGACCCTCTGGTGGGCTATGCATTCTTATAAAGGAAGAGTTGCAATGGCAGGGAGAGAAATTATATAACGAAGATAAGTATCCGTACTTTCTAGCTGTCAAATTTGAATATGACCAGTTTGAGTTAATATTGGTAAATGTGTACATTCCTCCAAGCACATCCCAGCACTATAATTTTGAATATTGGATGGGCTTGGAAGTTATCTTAGAAGATATATCTATACTGTACCCTCAGTCCATAGTGGTATTATTAGGAGATCTGAACGCTAGACTGGGTCCCTCTCTGTATGAGCTTGCCCAGAAGAAGGGAATCCCAGGGGAGTTCTTTGATAACCATCCTCAGTGGCTCTCGAGAGACTGTAAAAGTAATGCCGCTGGCCTGCTCCTAGTCTCCTTAATTTTTAAGGGTAATCTCCAAATTTTGGGAGGTAAGGACAAGAATTATACATACCCTTATACATACCACTCAGCTAATTCAAGTAGTGTACTGGATCTCTTTTGTGTGTCTAGAGATAAGGCTGACCTCTTCTCAGAGGTCACAGTACACCTTAGTGACAATAGCGACCATCAGCCTGTAAGTGTGACATTGTGATGCCGCTCAGATTTAAGACCATATAACATGGCTGACAGATGGCTCACCAAAAAGGTAGAGGTAACCCAAAATAAAAGGTTAATTTGGGCCAAAGTTGATACTAAGGCAATATTAGAATGCCTTAAAACAGAGAATGCTACTAAGTGGGCTAGAACAATACAGTCATCTACTACTGACTGGATGTCAGCCTTCAATGCATTCTCCAATCTGTGTAACATACTGAAGAAACACCTAACAGCTAAACCTACTACAAAAAGAGCCCAAGTGGGTAGACCTCGCTGGTTTGATCCTGATTGCCAGCGACAGAAAAAGAAATTGAAGGCAGCCATGAGGCTTGCCCAGAGGAATCCTACTGCCCATATACAAGCTAAGATGCTGCACACAAGAAGGGAATATAAAAAAACTATAACATTAAAGAAAAAACGTTTTGCCATTTCAATCTGGTCAGAACTTGAGTTGGCTGCCAGAAGTCATAATTCAGTATTATTTTGGCACTCAGCAGGTATTCTGAAGGAACGGAGATTTGCATTTGACATACCAATCTCTGCTGCGGACTGGGAGAATTATTATCAGTGCTTGTTTGCCCCCACCGAACCGGTAAAGAAATTATTTTTAAACAGTGATTTGGTAAATCCTAGAACTCTCCCCCCTTGGCCACCAGTCTCAGAAAAGGAGATACAGTCCATCATTAAAAGCTTAAAGAGCAATAAAGCCCCAGGTGAGCATTTTTTACCAGCAGAATTATTTAAGAAATTTCCCAACTGGTGGGGCCCTGTATTAGCATGTCTTTTTACACACATAAATAACACCTGCCATATACCAGACGGGTGGAAGATGGCAATAGTTGTCCCTATATATAAAAAAGGGAATAAAAAGGATCCTAGTAATTATAGGCCCATCAGCCTGATTGACATTGTAGCAAAAATATATGCTAGGTACCTTTTGAACAGAATTGAAATCTGGGTAGAGGAAAACAACATCCTCACAGAAGAACAAGCAGGTTTTAGACAGAACAGATCTACTATTGATAACTGCTTTGTTTTGAACCATCTAATTGCCAAATATGCCTATAAGAGGAGACCCCTGTTTGCTGCTTTTATAGATCTTACAGCAGCATTTGATATAGTAAATAGAGACGTACTATGGAGTAAATTGACATCTCTTAAAATAGAACCCAGACTTCTGGCTTTGATTAAAGCCCTTTACACAAGTACCTGTTTGAGGGTGCGGTATGGGGTTAATGGGGCCCTGACTAACAGGATTCACACAAATAAAGGGATAAGGCAAGGGTGTATCCTGGCCCCATTATTATTTAATTTATACATCAATGATTTGCCAGGGTTAATGAAGGATACCATGGTACACATGCCGATGATCCTAAATACTTACTGTAACAGCTTGCTTTATGCTGATGATATGATTTTATTATCATACTCACAAGTAGGATTACGTAGGCTATTAAGAAGATTCAGCTCTTATTGCCAGGATAACTCCCTAATTATTAGCAAATCCAAATCGAAAATAATGGTGTTTGGAAGAAACCATCAGAGACATAAGTGGCAATTAGACGGTGAACCAATTGAACAGGTTAACACCTTTGTATATTTGGGAGTAACTTTTTCCAAGACTGGATCTTGGGCCTGCCATCATCAACGAAGTACATTTAGAGCAAAAGCCCGTTTGAATTTATTGCTCAAACTAAAGAACCATAGTTACCCAGGGTCCCTAGCTCCACTACTCAAAGTTTATAAGGCTAAGGTTACGACAATGCTCTTGTATGGAGCAGAAATTTGGGGTCTTTATTCAACCACAGCTTTAGAACGAACACAGTCCCAGCATCTGAGATGCATTTTGGGTGTAGATCCAAGAACATCTGCTGCAGCAGTTAGAGCTGAATTGGGAATTCATACAATTCAGGCATTATCTAAAATTAGAGCTTATAACTACTGGTGCAAAGTTAATGAAATGGAGACTGATAGACTCCCCAAATTATGCCTACTAGAGCAAATAAAACTGCAATCACAAATCTCCTGGATCACCAAACTAACAAATTTTGTAAGAAGCTGTGGCCTTCCTGTTTCTTGCGTAACAGGAGAACAATCTAAAAAAAGAGTTGCCCAAAGAATTAAGGATATAGAAGCACAAACTGATATAGCTATCCTTAGCAAGGTGGGTAACTTGAAATGGCTGAGTAAATACAAATGTACTTTTCAAGTGGACAGTTATTTGAAGTTACAACTCCCAAAACATCTTAGGGAGATATTTACAAGAGCGAGATTCGAACAGCTTGATACAATGGTCAGATATGGGAGATTTCATGCTATACCGTACAATGAGCGTCTCTGCATTTGCGGAACGGCAGAGGTAGAGGACCTGGCTCACATCCTATTTGACTGTTGTTTGTATAAGAGGGTGAGAGACAGGTATCTTGGTCTATATACCAAACGAATGACCCATTGGGATCCCCATATCAAAATAACTTACCTTATGTCCGGCCAGAACTTGAAAATAACATCCAACGTAGCACAGTATTTGAACAAAATGATCCAGTTAAGATCTGCATATGTGGGACTGATTGGGGTAGATTGTAAGGGCGACTCCGAAATATAATGTTTCCATATTTTATCTATATCTTAAATTTGCATTTTATTACTATTTTAACTTAAATTGTATTTTAATTCCATTTTAAATTGTATTTTATCAAATTCCATTTCGGATTGCTTTTATCTAGTTTTGGTGACAGTTTGTTGCTGGAACTTTGTACTTTGATATGGCCCAAGGGCTAATCAATAAAGTTGTTGTTGTCCTAGACCCCTCTCAGGTTCAGGGTCAAACACCTAATCTATATCTCCATCTAGTGGAGTAGAAATGAACTCCACTAGATGGAATTCATCTACCAAGCTATAACAATGAACAATCAAGCTAAAATGTTAGTTTTCCACAGTGTGCTGAAATAACTGATATGGTATTATTCTCAGGCATTGTGGGAAATTCATGATGTCTGTTTACTCTTACTTATTGTTGAGGACTCAGAACTGTTTGTGTACAATTGCCCAAGAATGCCAGCTGCTAATTTTGGCTTTGTGCACACATCATAGTTAAATTTCATTAATACGCTAGATTTTAGCACTAATTTCAATTACTTATTTTTCTTTAAGGCAACAACATTTGTTGTTATCTAATGCCTAATTTAATCATAGAATCATAAAATTTATACATACCTATATAGAAATAAAATTTGTCTGAATTCATTTGTCTGAAATGGTATAGTATTTTCTGCCTGAGCAGGAGGCTGGACTAGAAGACCTCCAAGGTCCATTTCCTGGAGGAAGGGAAGTAGGGAAGGGTGGAACCTTCAATCCAATTTTCACATCTTTCTCATTCAGTTTTACTACTAGTACTTATTATAACTGTTTTTTCTTGCTTTGGGCTTGCTTTTTAAAAATCCTGATACAGTTGGCTTTTGTAACTTTGCCTAATTAAATCATCTAAAGCCGACTATAGAAGAATGGACTTTAAAAGTTTCTGACCTGGCGGAAATGGCAAAGATATCGGCTTATTTGAAAGACCATTCGCAACAATGTTATATTATGGAGTGGAAAAAGTGGATTGATTACATCCAGAACAAATATGGGACCAAAAAGTTTCATTTAGCATTTGTATAAGTTTTGATGTGATATTAGTATTGCTTGTAGTCATTTTATATGAGCTAGAGTGCGATAGACTTAATAGCTTATTGTTGTTAGCATATGGTTGTTTATGATTGCTTTTACTTTTATACCTTGTATTTAGCTCTGGGAAGTCGGGGATGGGGAGGGGGGAAGGGGAGGGGGGAGGGTTAGGGAGGGTTAGGAAGGGTTGGGTAGGGGGTGGGGGGGAGGGATTGTTAAAGATAAAATGTATTGAAAAACTTTTCAATAAAAAAAACCATAAAGAAGATGGAATTACAGAAATTATAGTTTAAAACATCACCCTAATTGGTTTACAGTCTTGGTGACACTACAGTGCCATTCAAGGTTGTATAGTGTATTGCAGTTAGTATGCACAGAAGCATTTTTGTTGCTAATTAATTCCTTAATTATCCCACTTTTTTACCTTTTGTAATCCTCTTCCTTCTTGTTTTGTTTAATTGTATGTTAAAATTCAAAAGGACAGTCTTCCCCTTGTAAGCTTTAATATGTTATGGGAAGATATGTTTCTTATAAATTTCATGCCAGGGAATAATCTTAAATTCTTCTATTGGCAATTGTAGTGGTATCCATCAGGTTTGAAGAAACCCTGATTAAGTGCATGAAATATCTCACATGTTGTACTCTGAATAAAACATCTAAACTTGAAATATTATTTTCTGAAGAGTTTTGAGTTGGCTGTCTTCTAATGAAAGAAGTTTTGAAATAATCTGATTGTCCCATATTCTGTCAAAGTTGCTTTAGCCAAAAAACAAACAAACAAACAAACAAAAAACCCCAAACAAAACAACACTGGGAACTAAGAATCAGAATCTGGTCCCTTATTTGTCACTCAGAAATACAGCAATACTTAGAATGGCAATTAAAGCTGACTGCTACAAGTTCAGCTTGCAGAAAAATTGGCAGAAAAGAGTATTTAAAAAATATTTCGAAAGCATTAAAACAAATCTTCAGAGGAACACAATTCTCTCTATTAACCAATGAAAACATAATTATTATTTTTTGTAAAAGTTTTTGTTGATTTTCCCCCCATACATTCAGTAATAATTTTTCAACAAACGTGCTGTCTGAGTTTACATTTGCTAATACATATTTAATTCCTAATCCTTTATTCTTTCCTCTAAAGGTAAAGGTAAAGGTTCCCCTGCACATGCGTGCTAGTCATTTCCAACTCTAGGGGCCAGTGCTCATCCCCGTTTCAAAGCCGAAGGGCCAGCGCTTGTCCGAGGATGTCTCCGTGGTCATGTGGCCGGCATGACTAGATGCCAAAGGTGCATGGAACGCTGTTACCTTCCCACCGCAGTGGTCCCTATTTTTCTACTTGCATTTTTACGTGCTTTCGAACTGCTAGGTTGGCAGAAGCTGGGACGAGTAACAGGCACTCACTCTGTTACGCGGCACTTGGGATTCGACCTGCCAAACTGCCAACCTTCTGATCGACAAGCTCAGCATCCTAACCCACTGAGCCACCACGTCCCTCATTCTTTCTTCTAGCCATCAATAAAATAAGTCCCAAGTTTGATAATATTCAATTTCTTCTTTTTCTTTCAGTCTCATAGTCAGTCTATCCATCTCTGCGCATTCTAGTATGTTTTAAATTATTTCTTCATCTGATGGTATTCCTTCACTTTTCCAGTATTGCACAAATATAATTCTTGCCACTGTTGTGACATGCAAAATCAAATATATGCTTTGTTTGTTAGCCTTTTCTGGCATTATACCTAATAAAAAAAGTTCAGGTTGAAAATCTACATGTTCTCCCAACATCTTTTCTAGCCAGGCATGTATCTTTTTCCAAAAACTCTTTACTTTGTCACAAGTCCACCAAACATGATAATAAGTGCCTGACATATGTTTACATTTCCAACATCTATCTGACATGTTTTTATTTTATTTATTTATTTATTTTATTGAATTTGTATACCGCCCTATTCCCGTAGGACTCAGGGCAGTTTACAGGTCAGTTAAAACCATGAAATACAAAAATTAAAATCAATTAAAACAATTAAATTAAATTCAAGCTCCAAGAGTAAATCTAAAACCCAGTTAAATTAACAACCCCACAGTCTGGACCAAACAGATCAAAGAACCAAGTTTTCAGGTCCTGGTGAAATGAGCGAAGGTCGGGGGCAGTCGTAAGTTCTGTGGGTAGTTGGTTCCATAGGGCAGGCGCACCCACAGAGAATGCCCTTCCCCTGGGAATAACCCGCCGGCATTCATTAACCGGCGGTACCCTGAGAAGGCCCTCCCTGTGGGGGTGCACAGGACAATGGGAAGATGATGCCGGCAGCAGGTGTTCCCTTAGATAGTCCAGACTCAAGCCATTTAGGGCTTTATAGGTCATTACCAGCACCTTGAATCTCACCCGGAGGGCAACCGGAAGCCAATGTAGCTCACGGAGAAGAGGTGTTACACGGGAGTATCGGGAAGCTCCCATCAAAACTCGCGTGGCTGAATTCTGTACCAGTTGAAGCCTGGTGAACATTTTTGCTAGTCTTGCTGGCAAATTTTCTTTGTAGGAAGTTGACATTGTCAGTTTGTAATTTCTTTCCCATAAATTTTTCAAATTTTATATTTGTATCCAAACTTTTTCACCCAACTTATCATTGTTTCTTTAACTTGTTCGCTTTTCATTTTCAAAGTTAATAGAAAATTATACATTTTCTTAATTAGCTTCTCATCAGAAGTTAACAATGTCTTATCAAATACAGTTTGTTCCTTATAAAATCCATACAGTTTAACATCTTTATCATATCTAGCTTGCATTTGTAAATATGCCCACCATGATAAATTGATACCATTGATACCATTTCTTGTTTAGATTTTAAATTCCCTTCAGAGTTCAGAATATATCTATATGTACAGATTTTTTCAAAGTTCACTAAATTTGGGTGTACAAATGCTTCCATTGTTGATAACCACCCTGGAATTTTCAAATATATTTTACATTTTATTTTTCCCATGTTGTTAATAATGCATTTCTTATATAGTGATTTTGGAAATATTTATGAACTTTATTTTTCCCGTACCATAAAAAAGCGTGCCACCCCCATTGTAAATCATGCCCCTCCAGATATAACAGCGTTTTATTTCTAAGAATTATCCATTCTTTTACTCATGTTAATGCAGATGCTTGATAATATAAAACCCACTCTGGTAAACCAAGACCTCCATTTTCCTTGGTATCTTGTAACATTTTCATCTTAATTCTAGCTTTCTTTCCTTACCAAATAAATTTCAAGATTAATAAATTTAAGTCTTCAAAGAATTTTTTCTCAAGTTTTATAAGTATTGTTTGGAATAAGAATAAGATTTTCAGTAGTATGTTCATTTTTACTGTAGCAATTATTCTGAATATTTTTTCATTTTTCCAAATCCAGTCTTATTTGATTCAATAGTTTTGTATAATTATGTTCTTTTATCGTTAAACATCTTGCTGTTAAATATATTCCCAGATATTTGACCTTTTTAACTATTTGCAATTCTATTTTTTCTGACATTTGTTTTTTTTGCTTATCTGTAAGGTTCTTAACTATTACTTTAGTTTTTTCTCTGTTTATTTTCAGTCCTGCCATTTCTCCATACTCTTCTATCTTTCCCAGTACTTTAGGAATCATCTCCAAAGGTTCTTCTAAAATAAATATCAAATCATCAGCAAATGCTTGTAATTTATATGTTTCACCTTTTATTTCTAGTCCTTTAATTTCTATATCTTGTCTAATTCTATTTAGAATTTCCAAAGTGAAAATAACAATGGAGATAATGGACATCCTTCTTGTGCCTTTTCTTATCTCAAAGTTCTCAGTATAGTCTCCATTCACAATCACTTTCAGTGTTTGTTTATTGTATGTTGTTTTTATCATGTTTATAAAGTTCTGTCCAAAGTCCATTATTTTTAATTGCTGAATCATAAATTGCCAAGAAACATTATCAAATGCCTTTTCAGCATCTAGGGATATTAGTGCCAGTTGTTTCTCTGGATGTAATTTATAATATTTCAATACATCCATTATCAGTCTTAAATTATTTTTAATTTGTCTCTTTGGCAAAAGAACATTTTGGTCTGAATGAATAAATTCAGTTAGGAAACTTTTCAGTCTCTCTGCCATTATTAAAGTAAAAAATTTATAATCCACATTTAGTAAAAATATTGGTGTATAATTTTTATCTGTGTCAAATCTGAGTCTTCTTTTGGTATTAAGGTAATATTTGCTTCTATCTATGTATTTGGGAGTTTATCCTTCAACAAAAGTTCACTGCAAATGTCTTTCAGCGATTCACTTAGTATATCTTGTAAAGCTTTATATAACTCCGCCGGTAGCCCATCTTGCCCCAGTGTTTTCTTGGTTTTTTGTCTTCTTATGGCCTCTGCTATTTCTATCATTGCTATTTTTTCCTCTAACATAATCTTACAGGTTTCTGAAATTTTTGGAAGATTATTTTCTTCCAGATATTGGATCATTCTCTCTCTTGGAATTTCTTCTGTGTCATTCATTTTCTTGTAATATTCTTTAATTATCTTTTTTATTTCTTCATTTTTAAATTGTAGGCAACCTTTTTCATTTATTAAATTATTTATGATTTTCTTCTTCTGTTTTTTAGGTTTATAAGCTAACCATCTTCCTGGTTTATCTGCATTTTCAAAAAAGTTTTGTTTTGCTCTTTTTATTTGCTGTGCCAACTTTTCTAAATCCAACAGATTTAATTTGTGTTTTATTGTTTCCATTTCTCTTTTCAGAATCTTCTTTTGTGGGTTCATTTGCAGTTCTGATTCTAGTTTTTCAGTTTTTTCTTTTAATAGCATATATTGCTGTCTTTTCTGTTATTGCTTTTTTGCCATGTATGTTATAGCTATACCTCTAAAGTATGCTTTGGCTGTATCCCATACATTTTGTAATGTTGTATATATTTTTTTTTGTTTTCTTTGAAGAAAAGTTCCATTTCTTTTTTTGCTAGTTCTACAAATTCTCTTTCTTTTACTATAGATTAGTTCAAAATCCATCTTGATTTTTTTTGTATTCCTCTCCATGTCACTTTTAAAGGGTTGTGATCTGCCCATGTACCTGATTCTATCTCAATTTCCTGCATATTTGTCCTTAGTTCAGATGTCATCCAGATCATGTCGATTTTGGACCAGGATTTTTGACTGTTTGAATAAAATGTATATTGTAATTTTCCTGGATTGATTTCCCTCCAAACATCTTGTACTCCAATTTCTTCTATCAAATTAAAAAAGGTCTTAGGTAATGTTTTTCTTCCAGTTTTTCCTGTTTTACTACTTTTATAGTTTAATGTCCCATCCACTATCACATTAAAGTCTCCTACTAAACAAATATTTTTGTACTCTATTTGTATTATTTTTCTATTGAGATGTGGATAGAATTCTTCCTGGTTATTATTTGATGCATAGATTACTACTGACAATATTTGTTTTTGATGTAAGTATATTTCTACCATCACAATTTTTCCTTCTTCATCTGAATAAATCATTTTAGAATCTATTGTCTCTTTAATAAATACAGCAACACCTCATTTCTTCTGTTGTGCTGATGCATAGTAAATTTTCCAATTTTGGGGTATTTCAACAGCTTATAATATTGTCTTTTTATATGTGTCTCTTGCAAACAAATTATATCTATATTTAATTTCTATAGTTTTCTAAAAAATGTTTCTTTTTGATGAGGAGTTTAGTCCATTTATATTCACTGAAAAAAATCCGTTTTCTTTCTCCATTTCAATTATTTATATTTAGGTGTAGTCGATCTCATAATCCTCTGTTCTCTGGCAGTTCCTTCACTCTCTTGATCCAATTTCTCTTTCTGTTTTCCTGTTTGTATAATTACTTCTTCACTTGCTTCTTCTGTTTGTTTCTGATCTTTTCTCTCCTCTTGTTAATGTTGCACTTCTTCATCTAAGAATGTTCAATTTCTTTCATCAAAATCTTCTGCTTTCCAAACTGAATCCAATCAGTATCTTGTATTATTCCAGTTGATTAAAATCCCTTCTGGCATTAACCATCTGAAATTTGTGCCTTTTACAATCAGCTTTGTAGTTAGGAAATGATATTGTCTTCGACTATCTCTTACTCTCTTGGGTATCTGCTTTAACACCACAATTTCTTTATTCTTGTATTGTAATGGCCCATCTCTAACTTTTCTCAGTATTTCATCTCTTGTTCTTTTCTTTATAATCTTACATGCACTTTTCTGGGTAGTTTACATTTCCTTGTGTAGCTTGAATTCATTTGAAATATTTCATCTATCTCCATTTGCATCTCTGCTCGGTCTGATTTCAAAGCCTCTGCCAGGAGATCAATAATCACAACTGCTATATTTTCTTCTCTGTCTTCAGGAATATTTTGAAATCTTAAGTAGTGCTCCACTTTCTCTATTTCTATGATTGCCACCGTTCCTTCTAGATTTTGATTTGCTTGTTCTATTTTTTCATTTTCTTGTATTAGTGCTTCCATTTTTTGTCAATATCATCTGATTTATTTTCCATTTTCTGAATTCTTTGTTCATTTTTAACAATCATTTGTTGGAGGACTTCAAATTGTGTATGTCTGAGATTTGTTTGTTTAATTTATCAAAATTACTTTTTGTCTCTTCATGGTTTTTTTCTATTGATTCTTGAATTAATTTTAATGTAATTTAAATGTAATCTCATTTTGAAGAGTGCTTATTTTTTCATGCTGCAACATTGTTTCAATAGATCCCTGGCTAGTTGGGCTAGATGTTCCAACAGAGGGTTCAGTGGAAGTCTTTTTCATAAGTCTGGGGAGATTTGATGTACTCATTTGGAAAAGTTATTTTAAATTAGAATATTCTCATATAGTCATCTCAACAAATACCCTTAGTTCTTAAAAAAATTGAGACTCCAAGCAACATACTAGCAGGACAAAATCTTAATCTTTTATACATTTTTTCAGTTAATCTCTACCTTAATCTAAATAGCAAGTTAGCAACAAAAATTATACTATGCCAATGAACTTTTCTCACTATTTAATAACAAAAATAATCTCTTACTGTCATCCTACTTACTTATCTAGATCAAATTATATATTTATTTGATTTTTTATTCCAGCTTTATTTCTTTTTTCTGAAGCAGCCTGCCTCTAGGAATAAACAGCTAGCAATGTGGAGGGGGGTTGTTGGAGAATAAATCAATGAATGAATGAATGAAGGAAGGAAGACTTTTTAATATATTACATTATCATTATGAAAACAAGACAAAAGAGTATGCATAGTGTGTTCATAAACACACATCAAATCATTCATAAAAATGCACATTAAAAATAAGCTTGATGACTTCTGGTTTTGCATCACAGCAAAATGGGATGCAGGATGGCAGAGCTCTGCCTTCTGCACCTGATTTCGCCCTGCTGGGGGTTCTGAAAAGGGCCTAAAGTCACCCCAAAGAGGCAATGAAGAAGGAGGGGTGCCTTGTCAATCACAGAGATACAGTGGTCTCTCTGTTCGATCCAAGGAAAGCCCTCTAAACTGGCAGGGGAAAGACTGGCCACACTTCTGTGGCTGGCCATTAGCTGCTGACAACCAAAGAACAAAAGCTTTAATTAGCACATCATAAACAGCATGTTTGGACTGGGTGAGAATATTGATCCTTTCTTTACTATTTTACAAGTAAATTTCCTGGGAAAGGCTCCCAAGAAGCTTAAAACCTCAGGATGTGAATTAAAGTGGTGTTTTAATTTTTTAATTACATATACACAATACTGAAGTGAAAGTAATACAAAGCTACAGTTTTGATAAATCTAAGAACTGAGATAATTGCTAAGATTTTCTCTTTGAAAAAAAAAATCTATTGAGGTGAAATATAAGAAATCAACCCTTTGGTTTAAGAGTGGAAAATGGACTTTGAATGACATCTAGTGGTGGATTGGATTACAGCACTATAACTAGCTCCTTGGCTGCTTGGTGACTTTCAGTTTAAGGGAGAACAGCTGGAAATAAAGGAAAATATTTTGGCATACTTATCATCTGACCTTCATGGACTAAAAATACCTACCGAGCTTGGATTTTTAATCTCAAGAGCTAGTGGGAGAGAAAGAAAAATTTAACTTTTGAATATGTCTGGGTGCAGGGAGATTGCACATTTTGAACTCTGGGAACATTGTGGATTACAACCTTGCCTGACTGATAATTTTCAGGATACTTGAGACAAAGGATTACTATAAAATATTGCTATTAGGACTGGATCATAAAGGCTATATATAAAGACCAGGAAATTTTGTTCCACTCTTACTGAGACTGGGGATACTAGAGGATTTCTAGGAATGATGCATCAAGAAAAAACAAATACCTTTCAGAAGGAAATGCTCTCTATGCTACAGCAAATTCATCAAAATTCTTGCACACAAAGAGGACATAAAAAGAAACCATAAGACTAAAAACAACCTAGATGATATAAAGGACCAAATCTCAAAACTGAAGCTACAACTGGAAAGCTCCCAGACAATAACTACAATGTATGAACAAATAAACCAGAAATCAGAGGGTAAAGCAGAAGAAATGGAGCTAGAGATGGAGGAGATAGAAAAAGGGAAATATGGACTGCTATTCATAAATAAAATATTGCAATACCTACCTATAACAATGAAAATAAAAAATACCCTTTACTCCTTTCTCCAAAATACATGATGGCCAGGAAGAAGATTCTAGAAATTGGAACATAGAGTGGGCAGAGGAAATGTCTAGGGAATGTCGATGGGTGGAGTTCCTCCCCAAAAATAACCTCTTTCTCATGCCAAGCAGCTTTCACAAAAATAGAAAGAAAATTCTTGGGCGATTTAATTGCCTTGGCTTGGAAAGCTGCTTGGCAAAGAAAGAAAGTGAGAGTTAGATTTAAAAAACAGAGGATTTGATCTATCAGGGGAGGTACTATCTGTTTAATATACCTGTTTGAATATGATAAAAAAACTGATGACCCTTAGATATAACTAGATTTTTATAATGAAAGATAAGATTTAGAATTAAAATAGCATTTTTTTTCCTTCTTTTGATATGGGAAATTTGAAAATAAGGAGGATTGGTATGAATAATTCTTTTTAGCTATATAAACATAATTAATAATGAAAATCATAATTGACCATGATACTTTAAATATTGATGGGAAATCAAACTTTAATAAGGGCATGAAAAACAGGATATTGACTTATGAATTGATATTATTATTATTTCTATAATATTAGTAAAATATGACGAAGATGTCTATATCTAATTTTGTATATATCAGTAGTACTAAGAATTGTAATTGTTTAATGAAGGGGAAAGGGAAAAATATGGGGAAGAAAGGAAGATCAAGGAAGAAATACTGGATTGTGCAGTACTGAATAGATTTATATTGAAGAAGTCAGTGTTAAATATGTGAACCCAGACAACCTGTTGTTTACTAAGCTCTACAGATTGTAATTTCAAAAAATTAATAAAACCTATAAAATAAAAAATAAGCTTGACAAAGCAGCCCCAAGCAACAATCTTTGCATTTTCAAATAGACTTTGAAACTCTACTCAACAAGACCTAAAAACACCTATCCACCCTCAAACTCAGGAGTCTATCTCAGTTGATATTGTGTGAGTAATCTTTGCATTTATACAACCTCAAAAGCTTTATCAGCACTTGTATGTGAAACACAGAAGCATACACACACAAACACCAAGATACCTATCTTCATTATCTGCCTGCACAATAATGCAAAGCCCAGTCCACTTAAAACATGTCTGTTTATGTAAACTTCCCACCACAAAACAATTTTAAAGACAGTATTGGGAAAATGAAATGACAGCTAAACCCAGTTCACTTAGAACTGTGGTCCAGAAAAATCTGTTTGATGGGATTTTCAGACAGACTTTGTGTATGGGAAGACATTAAGTCCCCTACCCAAGAGTGCTATGTAATGATGGCAATTTGAAGAATTTAAATTTTCTAAGAAATAAAATGAATAAGAGGAGTCATATATTATGGTGATTTTTCCTTCCTTCCTTCCTTCCTTCCTTCCTTCCTTCCTTCCTTCCTTCCTTCCTTCCTTCCTTCCTTCCTTCCTTCCTTCCTTCCTTCCCCTTCTATTTCTGCAAAATATACCATTGTACCATTTAGATGTGAATTTAAACTCTGTGTTCCCTTTGGTTGCCATGGTTACCAGTTTTGGGCCTCATGGTGACAGAAAAGTCTTCCAGATCTTCCTTCTGCGAACATCTTGAATGTGCCATCATATATTCAGAGGCGAGGAAAACACCTTACTTTTGGGGGGAAAGTAGAAAACTACTGGTGTTAAATAAAAGTAAAGTACAGGTGGACAATTTGGATGTACCTCTCAGGGCTTTCCTGAATGGGAAAGCACTGAGCCATATGCTATGGCTGACCAGCTTTTTATTCTCTTAGGTGACATTTTTTAAGTCAAAGGAGTATTTAAATGAAATGTTTCATAAGAAATTCCAACAGAGTCAGCTGTAAGTGTGTTTTCCACGATCACAGTTCCCATTTAGGAGTGCCAATCATTTTGTTTTTAAAATTAAAAATAAGAGAGAAAGGGGGAGAGAAAGGATGAGAGAGAAAGAGAGAGAGGAAAAAAGTGGACAAAAAGTAATGTTAAATAGCATGGAGCATGACTAATGGCAGAAGCATGTTAAAATCATTGGGAAAATGTCCTTGGAAGACAAATGAATTTTCAGCAGAATAATTAACTTAATTAACAAATTTGCATGCATATTCATCAGGCTATTGAAGTCTTTCCAGCACAGCTTGATGAGCATTGGTGTAATAATTGTCTCATTTACATTCTGCAATCTACTACAATTTGGGGCATGAAAAAAAAGGAAAGAAAGAAAGAAAGAAAGAAAGAAAGAAAGAAAGAAAGAAAGAAAGAAAGAAAGAAAGAAAGAAAGCAAACGAAAAAAGTCAACCTCTTTGTCATTTCTTTAAGACCTTAATTCCTCAAGTGCACACATGTAGACCATGCAGTATCCATTCTCCTTCCATACTTTTCACACAGCCTTTCTCCAGCTCTGACGTTTCCCTTTCCCCTTCCCCCTTTACTCCACCTTTCTTGGCCCAGGTTTGCTTCCCCCCCCCCCCCGCTTATTCTCCTGAGTAATTCTTGGCATCAGTTCTGACTTCAAATCTCCTGGGCCACCAGACTGCATCATGTAAAAATTGCCATTTCCTTCTATCTCTGCAGGGCAATCTTTAAAGGCAGTAAGGTGTGACACTCCAGACTGGCAGCTTGGGAAAAAAAGAAGCTTATGGATACCAGCACACAGGAATCTGGAGAGCTCAATCTGACAACCAGTCTGTACTAAGAACAAAAGGATTTTTTTTTAATAGAGTGGGGTGGGGAAGGAACAGGATGTATTTTTACATACTGCCGGCATATGGCCACAAGACCAGCAGAAATAGATTTAATTACCAAATTCGTGCATTAAGGGGGAAAAAAGCACACTTAAAACAGTACTATAAACAGCAATATTCTCATTTATTTTTTCCCCGTTAGTTAAATCCATTAGAGAAGTTCTAGTATATGGAACAAAGATAAAATGGGGAGGTGCATCCACAGTAAAGCTGTCTAAGCTCATTTCCCTTGTTGGTCCATTGAGGAAGCTGCCAATTGAAGGAAATAGAATTTCCTCTTTGGAGTTTTGGATCCTGATGAAGATTTAAATCAGAGTTTCTTAGGACATTTATATACAAAGGTAGATCTTATCATAAATGGCTACAGTGGAAAAAGCTTTGTGTCATGTGTAGATAGTCTATGTTGATCTGAAATGTTCATCTCTCCTCACCTCTCTTCTCCATCTTTGCTGTTTTATGTTCTCTCTTGGCCCCAGGTTTTTGATTTCACAAGACATGCTGGATTGCACAAGGAGCTGGCAAGTCTGTAGAGGTGGTGCTTGAGACTGGAAGTAGAAAGTTAAATATTGCTGATCTATTGTTCTCTGCAGTCCTACCTAAATGACCCAAGTTGCCGAGCGGTGATTAACTCCAGTCGTACGTATGGCAAACTTTCAAAGTGGTTAGAAAATTGGATGGCTTAATGGTACACATATTTATGTACAATTCTTCCTAACTGTGTGACACCACTGCTTTGTGAACTACACTAGTTGCCAGTTCACTTCTGGGTGCAATTCAAGATGCTGGTTATCACCTATAAAGCCCTTCATGGCATAAGGCCTCATTAAGTGAGAGGCCATGTATCTCCAATTGTTTTTGCACATCCAGTAAAATCTGGCAAACTGTGTGCACTTAGGGTCCTCTCAATTAAACAATGTCATCCACTGATATCTCACAAGGGTTTCAATGCTTGCCCTCTGGAACAACATTCCCCAGAGATCCATATGGCTCTCATTCTGATGATGAAGATGTACCAAAAGATGGTGGAAAAGTGGCTTTTGCTGTAGGTCCTGGGGCAGAGTGGTAAATAAGCCTTTGTAAGATTTTTAAAAAACTTTTTATGGCTGGGTCCTGATTAATATGCTTCATTATATTTTTTGTCCAGACTTATTATGAAAACTATCCAGTTGGAGTTTCTTTAAATCTATGAAACTAATCAGCCAATTATAAACTGACTTGGCTGATGTAATCTTCCTTCTCTTTATATCTATTATGTTTATTCTTCATGAATTTTTAGTTATGAAATGCCTTGCAAAATGTTGAAAACTATGGATTTCTAAATACAGGATACGGTCTTTTTAGTTTGGTTATAAATAGATGCTTCAAGCTTGCTTGAATGGAGGAACTGAGAGAATTCCTGACTTAGGTCTGAATAGTATGATGTCAAGAAGGAAACAGGCAGACATTCTGGAGATTGACTGCAAATTGATTATATTTATAGAAAAAAATAAAATAGATCATGGGTGCTTAATAGACGAATTGAATACACTTTTAAATCTATACTAATTATTAGAAAATGTATACCCATATTCAATATTATATATAGGAATTGGAATTTCCTGATGAAAATTAAACTAGGACAGGTAGTCCTCAATTTATGACCACAACTGAGCTCAAAATTTCTGTTGCTAAGTGAGACATTTGTGAAATGGATTTGCCCCATTTTACAACCTTCCTTGCCAGAGTTGTTAAGTCAGTCACTGCAGTTGTTAAGCTGGTAACATGAGCTGTTAAGTGAATCTGGCTTCTCCATTGACTTTACTTGTCACAGGTTTGCAAAATGTAATCATATGACCCAGGAAACAGCAATTGTCCCAAACATGAGTTAGTTGCCATGTGTCCAAATTTTGATCACATGACCATGGGGATACTGCGCCAGTAGTAAGTGTAAAAATGGTCATAAGTTTTTTTAGTGCTGTTGTAACTTTGAACGGTCATTAAACAAATTGTTGTAAGTCAAGGACTACCTAGTCAGTAGGCTAGGCAGCACTTTAAATTCAAAGGGCAAAGGATGTTTTGGAGCACATAATACTTGCTGGCAACTCCACACACCGTACATGTATTTTTCTAGCATCAGGTTGCAGCTGCATATGACCCTATGAAAAATTGCAGCTGTTTTGAGCAATAGTAAAACTTCCCCAAAATTCTGAAACACCTTTTTCCTTTCCATTTCAAAGCAATGCAGACTCTATATGTTAGGCATGATTCATATCACTAGGCAGGAGGGGATGGTGGGGGACAGTTTCTGATCAGGATCTGTATTACTCTTAGAGAGAAATTTATCACATAAGAATAATAATCAAGACTAAGCATAATCTCCATTTCATTAAAATGTCTTGCTCAGTCTGTAATGATGCTGCTGACGTTGAGCTTCTAGAGAAGTTCCTGTTATACAGGACAGAGGTTTGGATGGGAAACCCTTGGCAAGGTTGCAGTAAACGAAAGTGGGCTTCAGCTTTGCCTTCTGCTCCCAGTTTGGTAGAAACTTTGCCTAAAATCCTTTCAGCCTTGGATTGGGGGTGGTTTGGAGATCACAGCTTCTGTTGATTCTCTTCGTTCATGCTTCTCAGCCAGGTTCCATTTTTGATCTATCTATAGTTGAGAACATTTTGCACCGTCTGCAAACTGTTTCTCCAAATGCTTGTCTTGTTTGAAAGTGCATTTTTTTTTAAAAAAAACCTATCTGTAGACAAAGATGGTAACAATAGAAAAATTAGCACATTTGGAGGGGGAGGATAATCTTTTTCAGCAGACACACATAAGGAGAAAGAACAAACATCACCAACTGTCATGGCTTGTTAAGAAAATTAATGATACAGAAAATTCAGTTTTGTTTTTATTTATTTATTTATTTTTTAAAAAACCTTTATATATCTTTAGTGAGAAAAGAGGGAAGGAGGGAAGGAGGGAGGGAGGGAAAGAAGAAAGGAAGGAAGGATCTAGATTCTTACTTTGACATTATGTAATTGGCAGAAAAAAATCTTAATTATTTCCTTCGAATAGTTCAAACTTTTATATAAGTGTATGTGTGTGTGTTGGGGCAGTATAAACATTAGGATCACACTGACAACTTTTGGGCAGGTACCAGTTTAATACTTAGCATTAGCTAAGTTACAAGGGGGCAAGGAGGCAAATGATAAAAGCTCCTTAGCATTAATATGATGCAGGTTGTCTTTTGTAGATATGTTCTGATGAGGTACACACATGCAAGAGGGACAAAGATAGCGTGACAACAGAATCATGCTGCTTTCCTCATTTTCATAAAAGAGATGGATTCTGCAAACCTCTTTGCTCCTTATTCTGACTATATCTGCTTGGGTTGTTGGAAGGAGAGCTTTTCTATAAATCTGCTCATTTTCTACATCTTGCCATCTTTTTCATAGCCTGGAAACCTCTGTATTTAATCTGAAACTTCATTTGTGCTCCACAGACAAACTTCTCTGGAAGGACTTTCAACCACTCTAGAACAGTTTCCTCTTCTGTTCCAACTACAGTCAAAATGTTAAGATTGTGGACTTGTTGCATAAAATGACCGATTGATAATGGGAATTTTTGATATGGCTTGATTTCATTTACTGACAACTTCTCCCCCCCTGCTCAGATTCAATTTTCTCAACAAGTGCATTAGGTTGACTAGACCAACTTGAGATTGGCTACAATAACAGAATCTTGCAAGTCTAATTGTCTTCGTCCTCTTCCTCCTCCTCCTCCTCCTCCTCCTCCTCCTCCTCCTCCTCCTCCTCCTCCTCCTTCTGGGCCATAATGCCTATATTTCCAACAATAATTTGATACATCTTTAAACATTTTTGCTAACCTCACAGGTGTTAAATGCCATATATAAAACATTTTATATAAATTTTCTTTGTACACTACCGCTTTTGTTATTTTCAAGTTTCTTTCCCAAAGGCTTTGCCATTTTTCTAGTTCTATGTTATGTCCAAAATTCTTTGCCCATGTTATCATTATTTCTTTAACTTGTTCCTCTTCCATCTTTAAGCTTAGCATATATTTATAAAGTTTCTTGATCAATTTTTCATCTCATGTCAGTAATATCTTATCAAATTCTGTCTGTTCTTTATAGAACCCAGATATTTTAACATCTTTTTCATATCTCATTTGAATTTGCAGATATGGCCACCCTGATAAATCAATACCCTGTTCTTCTAGTTCTAGTCTATGTTTTAATTTTCCTCCTTTATCCAAAATGCTTTTAAAAAGGTAAAGGTTCCCCCGCACATGCGTGCTAGTCGTTTCCAACTCTAGGGGCCGGTGCTCATCTCCGTTTCAAAGCTGAAGAGCCAGCGTTTGTCTGAGGACGTCTCCGTGGTCATGTGGCCACCATAGTGGTCCCTATTTTTCTACTTGCATTTTTACGTGCTTTTGAACTGCTAGGTTGGCAGAAGCTGGGATGAGTAACAGGCGCTCACTCTGTTATGCGGCACTCGGGATTCGACCCGCCAAAACTGCCAACCTTCTGATCGACAAGCTCAGCATCCTAACCCACTGAGCCACCGCGTCCCTATAAAATGCCTTTATAAGTCACAATTTTGTCATAGTTTATTAAGTTTGGGTGAACAAACACTTCCATTGTTGAAAGCCATCCATGTATTTTCATATAGATTTTTGCTTTTATTTTTCCCCATTCTAACAGAAGTGTGTTTCTTATGTAGTAATATTGAAAGTATCTGTGAATCCCCCCCCATACCATAGAAAGGCATGCCATCCAAGTTGTAGGTCATGTCCCTCTAACTATAATAATCTTCTATCTCTAAGAGTTATCCACTCTTTTAACCATTTTAGAATGGCTGCTTGGTAATATAGACTCCAGTCTGGCAGTCCAAATCCTCCATTTTCTTTTGCTTCTTGAAGCATTTTCAATTTTATTCTAGCTTTTTTTCCTTGCAAATAAATTTCAATATTGATTTGTTTAGTTCATCAACTAAGTTTCACCCCACTTTTATAGGTATAGTTTGAAACAAAATGAGTAATTTGGTAGAATATTCATCTTCACTGTTGCTATTCTCCCCAACATTGAAAGTTGTAGATTTTTCCATTTTTCCAAGTCTAGTTTTATTTGTTTTAATAATTTTACATAATTATCTTATTTTATTGTTGCACATCTTGCTGTTAGGTAGATTCCCAGATAGTTAACATTGTTGACTATTTGAAGACCTGTTTTTTCTGATAACTGATTTTTTTGTTTTTCTGAAAAATTTTTAGTTAACACTTTTGTTATGTACTGGGCTTTTTGAGGGAATACCACGTGGGTTGCTGGAGCAGCTAATGGCTCTCCAGCAACCCAGACTACAAGTCTCCTGTGCTGCAATTGGATATCTCCAGGCGGCAATGGTAGATTCAAACTTATTGGCTGCCACCTAGGGGCTAGACTGTATATTGCGGCTGGTTGCAGCCATTTCCCCCAGTACAGTCACAGCACGAAATAAACGATGAGTTACCCTGTACTCCGTTTTGCAACTTCATTCCTGCGTCAAAGAACCCGCTATTTAACAACTTTGCTCTTTTTTCTCTGTTTATTTTCAGACCTGCCACTTCTTCAAATTCTTCTATCTTTTTTCATAAGCTTAAAGCGTGTATCAAGAGGTACTTCTAGTATAAAAACTAAATCGTCTGCAAAGGCTTGTAATTTGTATTTTTCATTTTTTATTTCCTGTCCTTTAATTTCCATATCTTGTCTAATATTTCTATTTAATACCTCCAATGTTAATATAAATAGCAATGGAGATAGTGGACCCTTGTCTTGTGCCTTTTTTAATATTGAAATTTTCTGTAAAATCTCCATTTACAATTACTTTTGCTGTTGTCTATAATAAATTGTTTTAATTATATTTATAAAGTTTTTTCCAAAATCCATTTCATCTAGTTGTTGAAATATAAATTGCCAGTTTATGTTATCAAAGGTCTTCTGTGTGTCTAGAAATATTAACACCATCAGTTTTGCTGTATGAAGTTCACAGTATTCCAAAATGTCTAAAATGATTCTTAAGTTGTTTTTTATTTGCCTTTTAGGTAGAAATCCATTTTGATCTGTATGTATAAATTCAATCAAAAATTTCTTTAGTCTTTCTGCTATTATTGAGGCAAAAATTTTATAGTCCATGTTTAATAAAGATATTGGTCTACAATTCTTTATTTGCATCAGGTCTGAGTCTTCTTTAGATATTAAAGTAATATTAGCTTCTGTCCATGTATATGGTATTTTAGCTTCTAAAAGTACTTCATTACATAGCTCTTTCATTATAGGATTTAAAGTATCTTGTAAAGATTTGTAAAACTGCAGGTAATCCATCTGGGCCTGGAGTCTTATCGTTTTTTTGTCTTTTGGTAGCCTCTGTCATCTCCATCATTGATATTTTTCATTTAAAATATTTTGTATATTCTCTTGGATTTTTGGTAAATCTGCTCTTTTAATATAGTGCTTTATTTTTCCTTGTGAAGTTTCCTCTGTATAATAAAGTATCTCATAAAAGTCTTTAATTATTATTTTTATTGATCATTTTGAAACTGTAAGTCTCCTTTTGAGTCTCGTAGTTTATCACTTTTTTCTCTCTTTTTTCAGTTTATATGCTAGCCACCTTCCTAGTTTATTGGCATTTTCAAAAAAAAATATTATTTGGCTCTTTTAATTTGCTGAACCATTTTTTGGCCTCTGCTAAATTTATTTTATGTTTCATTAGTTCCATTTGTTTTTTAAGTATTTTCTTTTGTAGATCTGTTTGTAGTTCTAATTCTAATTTCTTACGTTCTTCCTCTAGTTTTAACTGTTGTTTTTTTCTTTATTCTTTTTTGCCATGTAAGTTATAGCCCTCTAAAGTATGCTAGCCGTATCCCATACATTTTGAAGGGATGTTTCTTCTTTTTTAATTTTTAAAAAAGAATTCCATTTCCTTTGTTGCTGTTTGTATAAATTCTTTCTCCTTTAGTAAAGATTTATTCATAGACTCTACAACACATTCTTTGGTCTGCTCTCTCTTGCAATTCTTTTCTTATTCATTAGTGGGTTTTCCCAGAAAAAATTCACTCTGGCTCTCCCTACTTTGATGATAGTCTGAACAACAGTTTGAAGTCTGAGATTCTTTCTTTTTTTAAAAAAGACTAGTCTTTCATTTATTTCTGATATTCTGTTCCAGAATATAGATGGATTATTCAGATGGATTATTCTGTTCATGTCAACTTTATAAAGCACACATTCTTCATTCAGGTTTATCTCAGAATATGGGCAGTTTACAGCATAGTAATGGATCATATACTTGGCCTGAAATGTGTCCAGGAACTTTGCTGCCTGCCTTTGGGTGCCCTCTTTGTTTTAGAGCATCTACTACCACAAATGGACTAAGATGGGGCTGGATACATAGGTGACCAGCACACATGACGCTTCTCAGGGCTGTTTGCATCAACCATAAATATTATTATGGTCATGAAAATGGATTTTAACTCTGTGAAAATCTCTATCAAACTCAATGGGCATTTTATTAAGTCTAGTATTTCCTATTATCAATAATTTCAAATTTTAATAAACTTCCAAAATTCATGAGAAAGTTCACTTGGTCAGCTTAGTTAACCTAGGTAAGCAAAACCTGAGAAAGTCAACAATCGACCGAGTTAAGCAAATGATTCCTTCAAAACATTTTTCTTGAGAAAATTGGGATAATCTGGAGAGTTAGTGGAGTGTAGAGAATTTTTCTAGGTTGTTTACACCATCCAACTGGACTAGCAGCTTTATACTACTTAAAGCAACTTTTCCAGTTGTCAAATTATCACAAAGTCAATTGTTGTAGCCACATACATGAAATTGGGGTTCTTTTTGTCTACTTCTAATAGTCACTCTGGATAGAATCTGTATTCTAATGATGACATTTGCAACTTATAATTACAGTACCAGCAAAATAACAGTAATAGTTAATATATTTATTTTCATTTATGCCTATAGTAGAATTACTCCTTAAATAGCTTAAAATTAGAATCACCATTGAATTAAGGTTTAAGTATTTTATTTGTTTCTTTTTTTCTAGTAATCAATAATTTGTTTAATAGCATTAGTAATTAGCCAATTCACTCAGGGTATTTTCTTGACTTTTACAATATGTTTAATATACTATTTTATTTAATGATCCATATCTTTTTTTCTTTATTGTTTTAAAAATGTTATTAGTAATAACCATAATGACCATAATAACGAAGCCATTAATACACACACACACACACTCACACACTATCACTTCAATTGTTTCAGGATATACAAGTGCCTAATAACATAATTAACAAAATCAAGACTATTAATAGCCTAGAATCTAGATGGATAGTTTAGACAATGCAAAAGACAAGGCTAGTTCTGAAATGTAATTTATTAATTGGAATGAATGAAATATTTATAATTTAAAAATTGCAAAAGTGTGGATCAAAGGACCCTGTACTTCTACAGATGACATATGAGTAATAAACGTAAAATCATGAGTTTCTAAATTGCCCAATGTTTTTGTTGTTTTTGCAATGTCTAACATATATTTATATAATAAAATGCAAAACAAAAGAAACAGAAAAATATATATCAAACAGTAACAATAACAAAAAATGTGTAAAGAGAAAAAACAAAACCCAAACGAACACTGGGATAGATTTAAAAACTAAAACAGTTTTTATTGCTGAAAAATCAAGCTTTCGTTGGCCAACTGCCAACGTCATCAGGATGGAGATGCTGGGGTGGGGAGATTCCGTTTATACTGTTGGTGTCTGCACTCTGCTTATGGAGCATGCTCAGATCTGTCTGTTGAGGTCTGCCTTATTTCTTTTAGTTGTCGCACATCCGTTTTTGGGATGTATTTGTCTTTGGGTATCTGTTGTTAAAAGTAAATTGTTTATAGCTCCATGTGTTGTAGCCATAACTCTGGTCATTGTCCGTGTTCTCATGCCAGGGATCTTAAATGGTTGTTGCTCTTCTTCCCTGTGTTCGACATTGCAGAGTGGTTGTGTGCTGGTGCAATCTTGGATTTGATGCAATGAGGTAATTTGTGAATACTTGCGCTGTTTGTCTTCATGTCGTGCATGTCGTTGTTCTTCCCAATTTCTTAGTGCCTGGTATGCAGGGGGGAGGTCTATATGCCGGTTGATGGAGGAGTGGTTTGAAAACCAAGCTTCCTTAAACAAGCGGCCATCTTTAGTGTTGTTGCTGGCAATTGCCTCAGTCCCTGCTAGATTAAAGGCATGGTTGTGTGTAGCCATGTGTGTCCACACCTGTGAACGTTGTTCTTGTCTTCTAATAGCAAGCTTGTGTTCATGCACCCTAGTCCTCAGTCGTTTTGCTGTCTCCCCAATGTAATTGCAATTGCAATTCTGGCATGATATCTTGTATACGACCGAGGCTTTTTCTTCATTGGGGAGTGGATCTTTAGGGCGCATGACACAAGCTCGTAAGGTCCGATCAGGTCTGTGGGCAACACCGACTTTGTGAGGGGTTAGTATGCGCGCTGTGGCCTCGGATACACCGTGGATATAAGGCAGTGTTATCTGTGATGTTAAGGCGTTGTCACATTCATGGCGGGTAGGTTCACTTGGCCTGCTGTATTGTCTGATGAAGTTAGACGGGTACCCGTTGTTTCTGCAGACACGATAAAGATGGCGTCTTTCTTCCCTTTTTGCCTTATTCGTGCTGCAATGCGTATCTATACGTCTAAAGAGGGTTCTGATACAGCTGGCCTTATGGGTTGTGGGGTAATTACTTTCGTAATGAAGTATCCTGTCCGTATGGGTGGATTTACGGTAGACCGATGTGTGTAACGAGCCATCAGGTTGACGTCTAACTAACACATCTAAGAAGGGCAAAGCCCCATTGGTCTCTTCTTCTGCAGTGAAGCGGATATCAGGATAGATGGAATTGAGCTTCCTCATCAGCCTGTCCTTGTCCTACAGGCAGTAGCCACAGCAGTGGCAGCTCATATTTGTGTACATTTTTTTTGGCTTGCTAACAAAGAATAAAGGGAGACCGATATGATCATTTCAAACTTATTTGTTCTCATCAGTCAGCCATACACACACTCTCTCTCTCTCTCTCTCACACACACACACACATACAGATACACAAAAATAACATTTTTCCTTGATGTTACTTCTGTTAACATGTAGCCTCAAATTATACAAGCAAGGCTATGAATCATAAATATTATTTGCATTCATACCTGTGTGGTAGAAGCTATGATGATGTTAGTTGCATCATGAAAACTATTGCATGAACAACACAAATTGTGTAATTTGTATCATTTGCAGGATGTTATTGTGCCATGTGATATAACTTCCCCCCACCCCCGTCGCTGCCCCATAAATGCCTCATTATGGAATCAAGGTGTATCAATATAACCTGCTTGAATATTTTTAACCTGAACATTACATATTTAAGATCAACTACACATTCTGATATTTTAAACTATTCTGCAAAATAAAAGCATTTACTTAATTTTCTCTCACTGTGCTGTTTATACCACTATATTTATACTATTGTGTTAATGAAAAGATCGACTTTGCCCATTTAAAATTGATGTCTTCATTTTATTAATTTCATAAGCCATAACGTTATTTCCCAATAGGGCATCTTTTTGTTTTAAAAAAACTGATGCTGCGCTCTTCCTTTTTAGAAATCCTGAATTTGTTTTGGATGAGGAAATACACACACACACACACACACACACACACACACACACACACACTACTGCATGTGCAGATGCTGTGTTATGTTATTATCTAAATTTATTTGATTAGTATGAGAAAATGTTATTTTGCCTGCTTACTGGGTAACTTATGTAAATTAGGCTTGACGTCATTCAGTCTAAGTAAGAATTCCGAAATTGTTTAGGACTTGAGATTTTAAATAGGATTCTGTTTCTTTTGTTTGTTTTGATATACTGCAATGATTTCTAGAAAGCTTTCTCAAATAGCAAATTTGAATTTGAATTTATTTATGTACAAATTAAACAAGACCTAGACAAGTACCCAAAATATCATTAACTATGTAGAACAAGATAAAAGACATTAAAATTAACTCCTTAAAGTTAGCTTTTAAGAGACCTTCAAGCTTCACATTATTTTACGTGGATTTATATACTTCTAAACAATTTCTGTGTCACAGTTATCCTTTGGTTATTTCACTCCATAAATTCTTAGGCTAATGATTAGGTATTTGTTTAACTCTGATTGTTGTTTGGAAAAAGAAACTCCAAAACCCAGCTCCTTTCCAGCCAAAGTTGGAAAATTATCAAATGACCCCACTGAAATTTTGTTAAGTGTTAGAAGACTTGTTTTCAATATATACCTATATTGCTGCAAGATATATGATATATAGGGAAAATGTGGGATCATAGATAAAATTCTTTAACTATAAAAAATACATGTTACAGAATAGCCTTATGTTCAGGATACTGCTTTTTAAAGAGTTTTGTATCTGTGTAGTGCTTTGTGTTACAAGATAAAGCAGTGTTTTCAGTGGGTAGGTGGGTGTGTGCAGACCATCAGTTGGCAAATCTTTCAACTACCTTTTCCTGGGATTGCACCTTGGCTTTGGAAGGCAAGCACAATCCCAAGAAAAGAATTAACTACTCTAAGAAGTTACTAATTGTACTATATGAGCAACTCATGTTTTCCTCTTTGAATCTACACCACTGCCCAACTCTAGTTTTCCATAATATTATTGTTTTTTTATTAGTTTGGGGATATTTAAAACTTTTATATGACTGAATTTAATTAATTTCATGCTGCTTCTTGGTACTTTATTGAATTTAAATGTTTGGTATTTGGACATGTTGTTGTTAATACTCTTTCTGCTATTAAAATTCTAAAATTCTGGAAGACTCAGCTGGGTCCGAGCCCATAATGTATTGTTAGATGATTGAAGGAAATAAAATAAATATTAATTTCTTATATAACCTTTGGAAAAAAAGAAACTTGAAATGTTCTCAGATTGTTCCCAAACTGGGCAATGTTTCAATAAATTCTAATGCTCTTAAAATATGATAAACAAAATGGAAAACATTTTTTTTGCATTTACTAGAGAATGCCAAGGATATTCAATGACGGCTGGATATGACTGGTCTGTTCTGTTATTAGAAATGCAGTTCAGGAGTTGTAATATTAACTCACATAAATTTGACTTGTCTGTTATTGCTGATGTTGGGACAAATACGAAAGGGTAGGAGATGTATCATGACATCATAACACATTTATGATGATAAACACATCTTTATTCATTATTATGAATAATACTGGATGGCTATGTAAGGCACCACATTCCCAGCTGCCACCCTGGATTTATTCTAAGTCACCTCTTTAATATATATCACAGATTGTGAAGACCTAAAAGCTGGTCAGTGTCCAATTTTTTCATCAGGTTGCTTCCCTGCTTCCAAAATACTTAGCAGTGTGCAGATGTTAGATATGGGATTTGAAAAAAGTTTCTCAAAGTAACATTGTAGAAGAAATCTATGACAAATTATTTTTGTAAATTAAAACATTGTGATATGCCAAAGCAGTCTGGCATGGACTCGATGGCAGTATGAATGAAGCCACCTGCCATCAACTGTTCTTGGCTAGAAAATAACCATAGACAAATAGGAAAAATTCAATGTGCATTTGGAAATTGAAGCAAAACAGAAAGCTTCCTTTAATAAATCTTATAGCAAGAACAGTTGTGTGAAAGAAATAATAGAGTTGCCAAATAGAAAAAATACTGTCTGGTGACATAAAGACATACATGCAGTGGTGGGATTCAAATATGTGAACAACTAGTTCTCCGTGTGGATGCCGCTTCCAGAAGTCTATTCTGGGCCTGGGCAACAAAAAATTAGCTACCGGTTCTGCCGAACTGGTGCAAACTGGCTGAATCCCACCATTGTATACATGTACATATACATAAACATGTAGATGTAAATCCAACAATGGATTTTGGAAACATTTTTAAACTAATTCCTGAGAAATTAGATGGCAGAGCATGTTAGTACATGTGGCACTGACTTGGATCAGAAATCCACTGATTTATATAACTTGATCTTCAAAACAGACATTTTGAAAGAAAAAAGGTAACATACAAATAATTATACTATTAATGGCTGCATTGCAGACTTTACATCATATGATCTCATAAACCACAATTGGGGGAGCATAACAAAATGGTGGCCATAACCAATGAAATTACATGGTTGATTTAGGACAGAATCCTATCCTATGTTATGTATATTGTAACATAAGGGCCAGACCTTTGATAGCATGGTTCAGCTACTATCTTGATTTTTTTTTATCCTTATGTGGACACTCCTACCACTATGTACACTGTATATATTTGTGTATTAAAATCCCTGTTCATCAAGGAAAACAGTACAATATTTGAGTGTTTGTTGTGCATTTTCATGCTTAGGCAGCATTACAGGTGTTGTGCTTGTATATGTCTATGGGTACATACAAAAGAAAATAGTAACTCCACCCTAAGCAAGTTACAAATTCTATTGTCCAGAAATTAGATTATTGTATATAGAATTAGAAAAGTATAGAGCAATACAAATGATTTGGGTGGTTGTTGGGGGTGTAAAATCTGAAATGACCATATCTTATTCCCTTGGAATCAAATTCTAGACATAAAACACAAACAGTTATAATACCCAAGGGACTTTACCGACCAAGCAGCCTTATTACTTATTCAAATTTACTTTCCTGAAAGTTATTTAGCTTGCTTTAAGAGAGAGATTTATCCCAGCACAAAGTTAGCTCTGCATCTTTTCCTTTTCAAATGCTACATTTCATCATTTACCATGAATGCCAGCCATTCAACAAGAAGCAGAAGTCTGACAACATAAGTCGCTTATTTACCTTTCGACATGCAGCATAAAGGTACCCTCTTGGCTGTCACTCCAAAGCAGCACGAAAGTGATCTGTCTGCACGGCTACAGGCTCTGAAGTGCAGGCAACATGCTGAGATCATCACAACTAATCAATGCTCCCTCCAGCTGACCATAATAGGAGTTTTGATTGTTTTCTGTACAGGGACCATCTAAAGTGCAGGGAGCAGGAGGGCTTGAGGCTTTTTTTCCCACCAATAATTGCCATGCAATGTAATTGTCTCACTTGGGTCTGGAAGACAAGGAGAAGCAATAGGAGAATGGACCACACTTAAACTTCAACCCTGCAAAAGTAACAGCTGGATTTGCTTTAGTTGCAAATAAACCACTTCAGAACTAGAGACAAAACAACTCTGCTAACTCAGCCCTTGCATTAAAAATGACATCATCTGACCAGATAGCACCTGACACACAGTCTTTTGTGGAGGTGCACTTAGTACAGTGATGACTCACTATGTGACAGAGCCACTGAATCTTTTTGGCAAAGTGGTATGAGAATTGGCATGGAGATAGCATGTATGTTAAGATTTTTTTTTAAAAAATGAAATATTGTTTACCTTTTTTTAGCAAACCAGAAATTGTTCTTTTATTGATCTACCTACCTAAATATTTGTTACAATGATTAGAATATTTCTGCTTTGCTTAGAGGTGTCAGAGGTTGAATCTGGGAACTTCTCCATCTGTTCTAAAATTGAAATATGGGTCTGCCTGATTGAGTTGCTAACCTTCACATGAGAATTCAGAGAATACATATGAACTATCTATGCCTACATAGATTGTGCAAGTTAGATGGATGCTCAGCTGGACATCCTTTGTTTTCATTTTAATAGTGCCTCTAAGCTTAAAGTGGCTGGAAACATGCTAGTCTTTAATTTACTAGAGATTAGGATTGTCCAACTGTGGGCTTGTTAGGAGTCAACATTTTGGAAAGATGCTAAAGCCTCGCTTGTTAGAAAGCACAACTAGGGCCAAGTGGGGCTTGCACCTTGCTGTTTGCTCACCTGTCTTCTCCGATTTTCAGAACAGAAGATGCTAGGTACTATTTCTTTCTTTCTTTTTCCATCTTGTGCTCTTTCTTGCTTCATCATCAAGAAGGAGAAGAAGGAATCACTTCAAGCTTAGGATTCCCCAGCAGTGTTTGGTCAAAACCTGGAGCTGCATCCATTCAACCAGCACAACATGGAAATACAGTGTTCAGGCAGATGACAACTGCCTACAGAAAAGTATGATGGTAATGTCGCAAACTTAAACTCTTAAGAATTGGAAGTTATTTCTAGATCAGCCAAAAATGTAGCCATCTTTTAAACAGAGTCAATATCTCTATGACTGGTACAAAGAAATTAATATTTAAATGAAAACAAAGGAAATCTACCTCATAAGTCAATTGTTCATTACAATTGTCATCCTATCGTATCTTAAATAACCTCCATCAGAATGCTGGTTTGTTCTTATTAGTAGGGAGGTAAGAAAAGGATTCTAAATAAAAGATAAGACTTTTTGACACAAATAGCATCAGTGATGAGATTCAGCCAGTTCATAACAGTTCAGTAGAACTGGTGGCTAATTTTTTTGTTGCCCAGGCCCAGAATGGACTTCCAGAAGTGACATCCACATAGAGAACTGGTTGTTCACATATTTGAATCCCACCACTGAATAACATGTATGTTTAGGATTATACAGATACAGTTGCATTCATTCTTCAGCTTGGCAATTTTCATATAGCTGTTATTATGCAGGTTATAATTACTGGATTCATTAACTGATACCCTCTTTCCAGACTGATTTTGTCATTCTTCCCTGATGGTTTTGTAACCTTTGATTCCTTATATTAAAAGGATTAAACCACCTTTTTTTCTTTAACAGCTTTGGTTTTTCTTTTTCTTTTGACATTTAGCTATATTATGTGTGACCTTAAACAGGATGAAACTTGGTTAGTATTTCAGTGGAAGGACAACAAATAATCCCTGGGCTCTGAGTTAGGGTGGGAAGAAAATTGGAAAGCATGAACCACAAATTATTTTCATATCGTTGCTAAGAAAATTACATGGCCATGTCCAAGAAGTCACCAGAAATCAAAATGGCTGCTGCAGTGTTTTCCTTCTTCTGCTCCTGCTCCTTCTCGCCTCCCTCTTCTTCCTTTCCCCCTTTCCCCTTCTTCTCCCTCCCATTCCCCATTCTTCCTTCTATTCTTTCCCTCCTAACTTCCTCCCCCTCTCCCTCCCCCTCTTTTTCTTCTTCCCTTCCCTCTCCCTTTTCCCTCCCCTTTCCCTCCTTTGCTCATTCTTCCCTTCTCCCTCTTCCTTTTCCTCTCTTCCCCCTCTCCCTTATCCCCTCTTCCTCCATTCCTTCTTCTCTTGCTCCTTCTCCTCTCTGTCTATCTCAAGCTCAAACAGGTAGTGAATGTATGATTAAACACCCAAATAAGTAATAATAAAAAAGCAGCAAAAATTACCTCAATATTTACATCTGAGGTTAAACCCAAATCAAAGCATTAAGAAGCCTATAGAAATATATCAACAAAGAGTCTACTGTATATGTAAAGGAGCATCCAGGTTTTCAAGATCATATGGAATACTAGTAGGGTTTGGCTGAATAAATCTTAGGGGATATGGTATTCCAGAGAGCAGGTGCAGTGATTTTTACTTGTTTGCCTCTTTTTTGTTGTTGGAATCAATATGGAAAGCCATATTACAGGTTTTTTTGGTAAGATTTTGGAAGTGGTTCACCATGGATATACGAATATTAAAGGATCCCACTTCCAATTTTTTTTTATTGAAAAGTTTTACAATACATTTTATCTTTGACAATCCCCCCCTCCCTCCACCCACCCCTACCTAACCCTCCCTATCCCTCCCCCCCATTCCCCCCTCCCCCCGACTTCCCAGAGCTAATTTCTTTGAAAGCATTACAACATTTTATAGATTGCTTTTATAATTAAATATTTTCTGTTAGAGAATTGAGTTTTTTTCTATGTGTGAGACACTGATCTAGTAGTATATTAATATATCTGCAAAGATATAACATAATACAACTTTGTACTTACTTCTGCATCACTATTGCTAATGTTATGCTCTCTTTGCACATGCATTTTAACATGTCTTAAAACATTGATCATTAGAACACTGTACTATATGTATGTATCTCTTCTCCTTGCACACACTTTATTCAGTATTTATAAAAATCAAATAACTGGTACTCTTGGGCTTTGGCCTGGATCACAAACTAACTTAGAAGTATTCATGCTTGGTTTTATGCCAGTGCTATAATATTCAAATGTGACTTAATTTTTGTTTAAATCAAGCCTTCTGATTTTATTTTCTAAAGGAACAAAGGTATTCAGGGGATTCCACTGGAATCACTATGCTCTAATAAAGGTATCACTTCTCTAGATTTCTTTAAGGGATTTTAAGCTCCCTACTTAAACTTGAAAGCAAAGTAGGAAATGTACATTTATCATAAATTTATTATAAAATCAGTATGGAAGAGATGAGGTTATATCATCTATTGGCTCAAAGGGCTCTGGTCATTATATTGGTTACAATCCCACTCTATGCACCCTCAATTAGTTAAAAAAAACCCTGTAATGCCTGTAATACTGTCACCTTTCCTTGCTCCCAAGGGTCAAAACACTGGGAAGGTTGGCAACAGTATTTATGGTTAAGGTAAAAATGGGCTACCAATTTCTAACTAAATCTCTGGATCTCAAAATTATAAATCTCCCAATCAGCAGTACGATTCTGTGATTTACAATATTGAGGCTATTAGCACCAGCTTAGAAATCTGGAATTTGCAACCACAGCAAGAAAATGGTAGTGCTTTCTCCTTGTTTCCTATTCTGCCACATCTCTTTTGTTTAATGTACATATTTGGAACTGCTATTTCTGTTTCAGCAATGCAGTTGAGCCTTCTGATACAAATACACTGATATCTTAGAAATACTTCTATTGAATTGGAACAAAATCAGGATAAAGTTAACCCTGAATCAGCTTTGGAGTTGTCCTATTCAAGGTTGATTTTAGGTCATGACAAACTACTTTGAGACAAGGATGCACTTGCTAGATCACTGCATTGTAATGGTGTTATTAATGCAAATAAAGATTAGCAGCACTAATCTTGTTGTAAATAACTTATAATATGGTTAAGCTTGACAAGTGAAAACATATGTGTTCTACAAACAAAGGGAGGGCACTATCTGCATATGAAGACTCAGAATCATGCTGAGATGTTACATTTTACGGAGCAAAGGGAGTTCTTTAAAACAACTAGGTGACAATACATTTCATTTTATATATGTGTGTGTGTGTATGTGTGTGTATGTCACATCTAGTAACATAATATAAACCCCAGTCATTGCAGAAATTAACTGATCTTAGCATTGAATTGGAATTAACCCCAGAGTCCCCCAAGTTTTCCTACCTCCTTTTGTTTGTTTACTATTTCAGAATTTTGTTTCAGCTTTCTTTGAAACTGAAATATATTGTCACTGTTTTCTATCAAATATATATCCATCATTCTGCAACTCCCCTGCTACTATAAAAAAATACCATAGAGGTTCCTGAATTATATCCTTTCTAGCAAAGAAATTGATGTGCAGGAAGATGAGCAAATGGAGATTAAGACATTCTAACATACCCATCACAAATGATGGCAAAGTGGGGTCTGATTAAAACAGTGTTGTGGCATTGAAAGTGCTTTTTCTACTAGGGCTGGGAGATCACACACCAGGTGCTGCTGACCTTCAATTATCTTATAGGAAAAGTAAGTGCCAGACACCCATCCCAGCAAGAAATTTCTGCCAAATGCCCTTCTCTTGAAAAAAGGGGGAAAACACTGATTTTTTTTTCACCCAACAAATTGAATGACAGTAATTTCAGAATCAGGACAGCTGGCTTAATGTAGTAAGGCATCAGTCTAGAAACAAAGAGATGGTGAGTTGTAGTCCTGCCTTAGGCACGAAAGCTACTGGGTGACTTTGGGCTAGTCACTCTCTCTCAGCCCTAGGAAGGAAAGAATGGCAAATTACTGCCAAAATCTTGACAAGAAAATGGCAGCTTCATATTGATTCCAACATTTTTTTATACAGAATGCTAAAGGTTTCAGTATCTGCCTTCTGGAACCTCTTGTCCTCTAAGATTTGTTGCTGATTTGAAGACACAAGTACAGCACATACAATTTCAGAATAGCCTGATTTTCTCTTCTCTCATCTTTTGGTTATGTAGAAAGAAAAATCTGGGTCCAACCCAAGCTGGGAATTAACAAAATGGAGATTGCTTTAGAAAGAAGGTTGGAGTTTACTGAAGAGCAAAGCCAGACAGAAGCATGGCTCTGGGAAAGCTGGCCCCATGTTGTTGGGAGTGGTGGGTTTTTATACATTCTGGGGCTCTTGAGGTTGTTTCCTGTTCCTATTTGAGGCTTTGTATGACCTATGTCATGTACCTGAGCCTGAGTGTGCCTTTTTGGTATTGGTGGGTTAATCCTATTATGTCCCCCAAAGGTCATGTCTTTTAGAGTTTGGGTGGGGTATATAGATTTTATAGGTCTTCCTAATCTCATAGCTTTTAGCTTCCTGGCCCCAACCTTCTTGAATGGATTATTACATTTGCATTTCTAAAAGCTGGTTTCTGCTGAATTTTCTGGCTGGTGGGGGAGAGAGAAGTTTCTGCCTTTTAAAGATCTTCTCCATTATTCCTTTGGAGAAATATATTCTGCCTTTTTATTTATTTCTCTGGATTCTTCCCACAGTTATATGAGAGAAATTTCTCATCTAAAGTTTCTGATTATTTTTATTTATCATTTGTTGAATGCAAGTGACCTTTTCTATAGTTTTTATTTAAAATTTCAAATCTGTAGAGTGAGAGGTACGTGGCAGGCAACAATTGTACTACAACAATGATAGCATCTGCATCATATCATAGCTAAGAGGAAATCCAAAATCACTCTACCCTACTTGAAGAATGAGTCGGAAAAACAAATATCTCTTTACAAAGGAAGACAACTTTGGGGAATGGATTTTGGATTTGGAGTAATAATGATAACAACTTTGGTTTTAAAGAACACCTGGTATATTTCAAAATAATACATTACAGTAAATTAAAATAAAAAGAGGACATTAAAAATTGCATATATATGAAAAGGTGTATGAAATGTATATCGAATTAGCCATGAAATCTAGATTTATAGATGGAAATCTATCAGATAACATTCATTCATCCTGTCACCTGATGAAGATGTGAGTGCTCCATCTTATCTTGAGTTATTAATAATAAGAACATGAGCAAGAAAAGAATGCATTGTACCATATTGCTAAGTGAATTTTGTTACCAATAAAGAAGTATGCAGTTTATAAGAAAATAAAGGAAACAGTATGGATATTTAGGTTGCTGTAGGCCATTACTTTTTAAATCAGTTAAGATGCCATAGTATATAAATGAGAATATGCCACTTTCCATACACATGTTGCCAGAACAGGGTTTCCCTCTTTTGTGTAGTTTTAACAGTGCTAAGTATGTTTTAGGTTTCACACAATAAATTGGCAGGAAATTGTGCAATTTTCATTATTTAGCATTGTCCAAAGTCATGTTCAGGGAACATTTTTGTTCCTTTACAGGGTCTGTCACAGATTTCCTTGGTCAAAACTGCTCATAGTCTATTTTTTGGGAAGGGCCAGAGTCAAAAGCAGCAGATATATCTAAAATTAATAAGGTTAAAGAAAAGGTCAAGAGCTACATTTTGAATGGAAAGTGTTAGATACTGGGTTCATCGCTTCAATGATGAGACGAGGTGAGTGAGTTCAGCAAAGATCATTGTTTAATGCTTGCAGGATCTGAACTGACAAACAGGGCTGCGAATGCAGCAATTTATACCCTGGCCTTTAGGCGGTGGCCAATAGGTTTAAAGCAACCTATTACTGCCCCAGAGGCAGCCAATGGTGGTGCTGGAGACGGGTTGTCTGAGGAGCTGGGAGCTGTTAGCCAGCTCCCTGCTTAAGCAACCTTCCAGCGATTAACCCACTTGGTGTTCCCTTATCAAAACAAAGCCCAATACATTACAGAAAGGCTAAATAAAATTGAAGCAAATGTTCAGTCTGTTTGACTTCATTGATAACTTTGGACTTATCAATCTTTTTCAGCCCAACTTGCCTCAAAAGAAGATTGTTGTGAGGAAGAAAACAATCTCAGGAAGTCTCAAGGAAGAAACTTGAAACTCAAGAAAGGCAGGATAAACTACAGCAAAGAAATAAATAAATTTTACCCTTCGGCTCTGCTTTCAGTTAAAAGGCATTTTAAATTATTTTATGTATGCAGGTGGGGTGTTAAGGAAAACTAAGAAGAAAATAAGAGAAAACATATGACAGTAATAAGTGGAATTGAAATTGAAGTGGAAGAATAAGTGAATTCCAACTTTCAGTACATCTACAATAATAATTCCAGTGAGACTTTCAATTAAGGTGGATATGAAGTTTTTCTTTTTCTTTAAAAATGATAATCCACAGTGGAGTTATTCATATGTGCATTCTATCCACATGTAGTTCTAGCTAATAGCCAAAGGCATTAATGCAAGAATACTTCAGGCTGAAAGGTATTCACAGATCCTTTCCCACAAGATTTGTTACGGCAATAAGCAAACTGTGTTATACTGTAACCATGGGTTTCTTTCATATACTTAGATTTTAGCTTCAATTTTATTCACAGAAATCTTCTTATTCCAGAGTTGATGTATTTTGTAATTGCAGTCCATGTGTAGATGGGTGCATCTGTGCATCTACTTCTGTTCAGTTTGGGCAAATACAAGAAAACAAGGTTGTGGCTTGATTGAAAAGATTCAACATAAAGTTCCATGTGGCATTGAACTGAGGCATACAATGTTTCAGATTGCACAGAATGGTTCTCCTGAAAAAGTTCAAATTCCTGGTGCAAAGCAAGTCTGTAGGAGAAAGGGAGAAAAAAAAAGAAGAGGGCAGTGTCTATCTTTATTAAATGATATTCAGCTAATCAAAATACTTTGGTTTAGCTGTTACAGCTTGGGAATCAGCATGGCAGCAGCCATCTAATAGCAGAAATGGCACTGAGTAGAAGAAATGTTTAAAATACAGCTCTGCAAGCATCTCTCAATAAAAAGTTCTTAATGTAAAGAAAGTCACCAATTCGCTGAGGAATTTGATTACCTCTATCCATTATACACACGCAGTGAGTGATCGTGCTACTAACCATCTGTCATCTATTTCATTTGCATCACCAACACCTGCCCTGTTTATCTGCTGCATTCTTCTCATTGCCGGATTCTTACACTGCTTTAATAAAACACAGAAATGTTATTGTTAAAAACCAATTAATTTACAATCCTCCATAGGGATGGTATTACTTATAATTCAATTTAGTTTCTAATGACCTGCTTTCATGCAAAAATGACTTAATTCTTGTGTCAAAGATTAGTTATATTAGGTAATAACCTTCTGCACCTGTCATACATGGCGGAAAGATGGGAAAGGGGCTTTTCTAGTTTTGGAATCATAGTTTTTTTCCCTTCTAAATTATTTATGTTCTGTATTTTCACCTCTCCTGCCTCTCCTGGCATTGGGTTTTGTAGAATTTTCCTCTGGTTTATTTATCAATAATCCTTTTTTTGGGGGGGGGGATCTTAGACTTCTGAGATCTTACAGGGAGATTGTCAGAACAACTTATTTTCTATGAATGACTATATGGACTGTCTTTTTCCATCTAAAGGATACAGTTTTTTCCCTTCAGCCCATAAGATCTGGATTCCTTTTTTCTTATTTCAGAAATCTGAAAAGGAAAATAATTGGATTTTCCTCACAATTACAGCACTGGGTATACTTTCCCTTCTCATTACCAGAGCAGAATTATAAGTATAGATTATAGAAGTCAAACCTGCAAAAGCATTCATAGTTTGGCAAAGCTCACAGTTTCCTCCTTAGTATTAACAAAAGCCCAACATACGGCAGAACCCAGCAAATTCTAGAAACATCCGTTCAACCCACAGGCATTTGCAGAATGTCTTAGCGTTGCAAATTGATTTAGTGTTCAACATGTAAAATAAATATATTTCTTGTTGGCTTTAACCTAATTTTTATTTCACTGACATAACAGAACATACTTTAGCAGCATGTTGGTTATATTGTGGTAACCTTATAAACAATTTAAAGGGACTTGTTGAGATGAATTATTCATATTTCAAAAAGAAGACTATTGCTCAATGGCAGCAATCATGAAAATTCCATTTATTTTATTTATTTTTATTTAATGAAATTTACCGTATATGGTTATCCAACTCACAGCTTACAACACGGATGTCAAACTTGCCATGTCATGTGATGTGTCATGACATATTGCGACTCTTTTTGCATTGCTGGCAATGGGTTGGGTGCGGCTTCGGTATGATGAAACCAGCCTGTGGGCCAGCAGTTTGACACCCCTGGCTTACAACATAAAAACCCACAACATAAAAACCCATACCATCCCCCAAATGTAGTAACACAATCAAGTTAACCACCTAATCAACTTCATCTCCATTCATTGGCTGCAGGCCTGCTTACAAACCACATCTTCAGGGCTTTTTGGAAAAGCAACAAGATGGGGAATGATGTTCCATAAAGAAGGGGCCACCACTGAGAAGATTGTACAATTAAGAAGGACCTGCCACTAAAATGGTGCGGTTCAGAGTACTCCTGTTTATGGCTCCCAACATGCAGCTTTGTCCTCTTCAAGGATATGCTTTACTTTCTTCTCTTTTTCCTTTCACTTTCTGATTTTTATTCAATAAATACTTCAGTAGCTATTGTACATGTTTAATTCTATTGGGCCACAGAATTTTATTTATTATTTCTTCCCTTAAGGATTTTCTCCACCAACAGAGCTTGAAATTCCCCCCAATACTGATATATTTTCTGTTTGGTTAGTGTGGCCCAGTACAATTGTGGCCCAGTACAATTGTGGAGATCTAGGCTTAACACTTCATCACAGAACTCATTGAGTCAATCATTTCCAGTCTAAACTTATTCCCTAAGTTTATTATGTAGAAGAAGTGGGAAGATCCGGCTCCCTTACCTGACTTTTTATAATCCATGAAGTCCTACATCCAGCAGAAGTAAGAAGAGATTTGCATTTGAGATGATTGTTAAAAAAAAAATAGGTAGTCCTTGTCTAGCAACGATGATTAAAAATTAACTTTGCCACCAATCCTCACATTTACAATCTTTGCAGATCAGTAAAGCAAAGGAAAGGGGATGCGGTGGCTCAGTGGGTTAGGACGCTGAGCTTGTCGATCAGATGGTCGGCAGTTTGGTGGGTCGAATCCTGAGTGCCGTGTAACAGAGTGAGTGCCTGTTACTCGTCCCAGCTTCTGCCAACCTAGCAGTTCGAAAGCATGTAAAAATGCAAGTAGAAAAATAGGGACCACTACGGTGGGAAGGTAACAGCGTTCCGTGCGCCTTTGGCATCTAGTCATGCCGGCCACATGACCACGGAGACATCCTTGGACAAGCACTGGCTCTTCGGCTTTGAAACAGAGATGAGCACCGACCCCTAGAGCTGGAAACGACTAGCACGCATGCGCGGGGGAAACTTTACCTTTATCTTTTTAAAGCAAAGGAATGTTGAAGTAGGATCATATGCACAGACATATAGCATAACAACCAAATAGCTGGTTCCATTGTGGTTGCTTAACAAGGACTATCTGCAGTTTGAAAAGAACATTCTGCTTATAGTTCAGATTCTTTATCATCATCATCATCATCCCTATCATTTTTTTTTTGCAATAAATGGAATTATTAACAGGATCTAACATTTGCTTATTCTAAATTTGATCTATATTAGTGTTTATATAGAAGATGTGTGTGGCAGCTATGTTGCAAGTAGGAGGAAGTTTGGATGAGGAATTGTTTTTTTGTTTTTTTTAATGTCCTCAATTAAATCTGTGCAGTCGAGAGCTTCTTCAGAACTGACTGTTCAACATATTAAACAGCACTGGTGAGGTCTGCAAGTGATTCTGTTTGCACATAAAAGGAGCTTGCTGCTGGCTTTGCAATAGCTTTGTAAAATAAATGTGGCTACATTTTAGGAAGTATGTCCTCTCATGTGCCTTACTAAATCAGTTATAGTACGTTCTGACTTTTTGACAACTGTGTATGGTTTGCTGAAAGTCTACGATAAGCTCATTATTTTTTCTAAAAGCACAAGAATTGGCTGCGCAGGGTACTGCAATGAGCCTTGAGCAGCTGTCTTCCAAAGAAGCATTATCCTGCCTCTAAAAAACAGTAGTACACCACACTCTGAAATGACAAGCATTCATACACAATTGTCAACCCTATAAGGCACTTAAGTGTAACCTTGGGGGCTGAGAGTTGAATTGGAGGAGATTGTGTGCTGCTCTCATTTCCCAGAAAATATCTAAACCAGAACTTGAAGGTTTTGTGAAGTTAATTTTGTCTGCACATTGAAGAAATAAAAAAAAAATCATTGGAGGGGGAAGAATTCCCAGAAATGCCAAAATTTCCCAAGACTGAAAATTATCGTAGACTTTGCTAAGTATCTTAAGATTGCTAAGTGTATCAGTATTCTGCAACAGTTCTTAATATATTTTAAAGGCATTATTCATTGTGATTTTTTATAGAAAAAGTGTCTGAAGAACATGGAGAACATTGCCCATTTAGATAAACCTTTCTATTCAGTATTAAAAGTTAATAAGTATAAGGAAAGGGACTAATGATTATTTATGGATAAAATCTGATGTACAATACTATTTCTGGATCTTTCCATTGTTCTAGACTATGGCCAATTAAAATTTAAGCATTTGTTTATGGTCCCCAACCAATGCCATTATAGTTAATAATCCCTGCTCTAATTTTAGTTTAGTTTAATTTTATCCACAGAACAACTGCTCTGAGGTGACTGAACTTTAAAATAGGAAGGCAGGCAGGGAAATAATAATAGTCGTGTTGATTGTAAAAGAAAAGAAAGGCTACATAGAAATGATGCTAATATAGTTATATATTATACAACATAGTTAATAATAAAGTTTTAATCTAGAGAACTACTTAAAATTGATGAAAGAAATGGTTAAGAATTTTTGAAACTCAAAAGATTGTAGCAAATTTATGTAATTTAAAAAGTCCCAGAAGAAGGCAATAATAATTTGATAGTACTTACAAGAAAACTACACAAAGCTGTCCATATAGTTACCAGGAGTCAAATATAACCCAAGGAAATCTTAATATTTTTTACTAGGTGAAAATGAAATTATTGCCTTTGTTGAAATTGGCTGTCTTGAACACACTTGGTGAATTTCCATAGCTTGAGTGCCAGGATTCTTGATTCTTGGGCTAACACACCACTAACTATCTTTCCAGATTTGTTTAACCTGATACAATAGATATGGCCCCTAATCTGACTTTCAGCTACTTTACTTTCACTTATTCTACTAATATAGTAGTCATCTTCTTTTATTAGAGTCTATAATTTTATTATTGTTCATTTTGCTAGGCATTCTCATTTCTGCAGTTTTATTACTGTTTCCCTCCCCAAACCCTGCCATTATTTTGGTTTCCAGACAGATATGCAGAATCACCCAAGCAAAACTTCAATGCTGCCATGAACCTTTTGTCTGCCTGCATTGGAGCTCTGAGGGTAGAAGAAACCAAATATTAGCCTTGGAGCTCTTGTACATATCTTTCTTCTGGTGTTCCTGCCCATCAAGATTTAGCAGCCTATTCACTTTTAATCTTCCCTTTTTTATTCTTTACATTTCTTTACCTGGATACAATGTATACCCACCCCCCATAGATGCTTGTACCATCGAATTAAAAGAAATAGGGCTGCATTGTCCAAGTACAGGATGCAGGCAGCTGGGTATGGAGATGTATATATCAAAACATTCCTATCCAGTTGTGTTCTTTTAAACTGCTTCTCATTTATTGCCACATCAAATCAAAAGACTAAATCATTCATTGTTCCCAGACAAGAACTATATGGAAACATTTCCCTCAAACAACAGAAAAATAATTTGAAATATTCAAAGAAGGATTTTTCGACTTTCACTTGAATGTGCAAACTGAAGTAAAATCTAATGTTTCCTGGATCAGATATTATATCCTTGCAACTCACTGAATGCTGACACTAGAATGTCCTTGATGAACATGTGCATTACTTCAGGCACAAGAAAGATGAAGAAAATGGATTGTTTCCAAATTGGAATTAGGCCCCCGTTCTTGGTTTAGACTTTTAAAAGCAATAACCAGCACCTTGATTTAATCCCCCAAATTAGTAATAAAATAATGCACTATTGCATTAAAGAGAAAGTGGTTCCAAATTACTTTCTTATTACTGAAATTTCTATAAAGGTAAGATTCCAACAGTTTTCAGCCTCATATAAAATTGTCTGCAGGGAGTCTGAATCTAAAGTGCCCTGAGTTTTTTCAGGTTTCTTCATGAGGCTGAGGAAAAAAAATATACTGATAAAAGTCATACTGATAATTCCTAAAATAAAATTATGACAAGATAATATTCTGATGGGAAAAAAATTCTACTATATTAGTTAAAACAGTATGGATAAACTTCAGATACATATATTATTTGCAGGAAGTTAAGGAAAATTAGGAACATTTTGAAACTGAGGCAGGGGAAAGCACATTGCAAAGTTGGGCAACAGATATTTTCCAGCATGGCTGTGGGTTTCACTACATCAGAGCTGAGAAACATTAGTGGTTTTTTTTAAAAAAAACATAGACAGTGATGTAGTCACTTCAATTATCCACCAGACTGTAAAAAAATGAAGAAAAAGAAATTTCAGCTTCATTAATGCGCGTAAGTATTTAACCATTAAGTTCAGGCTAGAACATCGAAAATAGTGGCCATTGGCAGCAAAATAGTAATCAAAACTCTACTTCCTTTTAATATGTATCTAACACTGCATGCATGAAAAAATATATTTCTTTCACCCTCATTCTATTACTCATATTGCAGCCTTAAAACTTAACAAAAACTGTATTTGCTATTTCACACCTTCAGTCCTTCACAGATCTCAAGCATTGTTTTAGGATTTCAACAACTCCTGCTCTTAGGAATTGTATTGTTGCTTTATTGTTCAGGATTGCTCAGGAATTGTACTGCTATTATCAACAAATGTCTTTGACTAACATTCATATTACTGTACCTCCAAAGAGATCTGTTAATAGCTCAATGGATTACAGATTCTTCATTCCTGAGGTTTTCCATAAGATTTGAATGTATTAGCATACATAGTTCAGCTTTCACAAAACTACCCAATTTACAAATAGCTTAGTATAATGCATGTTTGTTATGAAATAGCCCGTAAAATGTAGTGATGTAATGCTTGTAATTTAACTGAGTGTAGCAATATCTTTAGAACTGCCCTTGCTAGAGAATCATTAAACAATGGGACTCACCCAGAAAATCAGCTTAGGTTCAACTTGGAAGAGACTGAGCTACACATGTAGTCTAGTTTGAATATGCTAAATACAGTCTCAGGTGACTGAGTCTCAGCATCAATCCCCTTTGTAATATGGGGATCATATTAAATATGTCACAGGACTGTGTAAGTAGAAAAAATATTGTGAAATACTTTAGAAATCCTAGAGTGTAATGCATGCCAAGGAGTTAGTTATTGCAGTGCTAAATTTGGAAAGTATTGGTGATGGTGGTGAAAAAAAAGATAAAAAAATGTTTCTTTAAAGTATTTTTGAGATAATGAAACTGGCAAATGGGGGGTTTCAACGGTATTTTGTAAACACACAGGTGTGGATACAATTAAATATGCAAGATTCTATTAATGCAGTCTTATACAAAAAAATAGGTTTAGCTCATCTAGTCATGTTTCCTGTTTGGTTTATCCAGGAGGCTGACATCAATTTTGCAAGTCTAAAAATACAAACTTCCTGATGTCACTTTTTACTGGCTGATCAATTAGGGCAGGTTCTTTTTACATTTCTTTCAATGACTGTTAAGTAATTGCTGGCTTCCTTTTATTATCTGATGTTCCCTAGGCAGCATCTCTTTCCCATGTCCCTGAAGGTCATCCATACATTCCAATACAGACTGCTTACACCAGATGGAGCTCTATTTTAGAGCTGCTGTAGCAAGCAATGCTACATTGGGAGCATCTGTTTTGTTTACTAGAATCTCTGCCTCTGGCACCCTCAATCCTTGCCTCAGAAAACTGCTTTTAAACTCAGATTGGCTGATGACTTATGACACTTCTATGATTTCTGGACTGTGTCCTGACAATGCTTCTACCTTCTGCTTAGAAATTTGCTTACTGGGATTTTGCTAGTAAGTTTTCAAAGGATTTGAGACTGTTAGAAATCATGAGTATATTTGCATACATCCCCCACCTGCTGTTATTACAATTATTCAAACTAAAGGCTTTAAACAGTACTTCTTTCTGTATGTCTATGTCTCAGGCCTGGGATGGGAACTGGGAGATTTTGAGGGGAGGATGTATCTTTTTTCTCTTGGTCCTCAACATGATCAGGACCATTTTCAAATTTGTCTTTGGTTCCACAGCTTCATTCTCCAAATATTTTTCTGCCCCCAAAATTGGGCTCATTGTTTTGTTTCTGGAGCATTGTCCTGCTAAAAAAATAGGCAGACAAAGTCCTAAGTCACCATTATGAAATTTATTTCTAAGATTCCAAAACAAGAATCTTGGATGTTGTGATAAACAGACTGTCAATGCGGCTAACATCTAGTGTTATTGCTTGACAAGAGATGAAGAAGTAGCCGTTTCATATGTTAAACTTGTGTATTGTTTTAAGACTAGTGTATTGCTTTAGTTTAAGGTTAGGAGGGGGAATGAGTAGGAATGCACTTTCAAGGCTATTTCTCTCACTAAGAAGATAAGGTTTTGGCGGGTATTCTAAGGGAAGGGAAACTGATTCTTTAAATTAATTGGAGAATATGATTAATGACAAAATTAGAAAGGTGGAGAATTGTGTTTTAATATATTGTGCAAGGGGCGGAGATTTCAGATTCCAACTTCTTTCGAGCAAGCATTTGCTGGTGTATTAGGCAATAAAGGACTTTTGGGGTAAACAATGCCTCAGAGTCACTTGAAAAGCCCATACATCGGAAACTTGACACAGACCTCTTTATGGCTGGCTACAAAGATTTATTTCCACTCTCTGGCTGGTTACCTCCCATCTTGTGTGCTCCTTTTGTTGATTGCACAAACTTCTCATGCTGTGTTTGAGAAGCTGTTTCTTTAGGGAGGATATTTTCTGACACAAGCATAGACTTCTGACAGAAAGATTGAAGGCAAAACTCAGCAGGTGAAATTAGAACAGGGCCAAAGCCAGTCTTAAAATCTAATCTTGAAATTATCTTCTTTCATTTTAGTTAGTAAAAGTTCATGGCAGCTTTGCCAGCACTTTGTCAACATCCAGGTTCGGATTTTTGCCAGCACTCCTTGCAATCTAATATGGAAATGAGCTACCAGCCTTGATAGTGTATCATTTCTTCTGAATGGGATCACCTGCACCCATCTATCTTGGGAGGACATTTCAAACAGAGTTAGCTCCTTAAACCGTCTAATTAAAATGAGAAATCCCCAGGCCTCCATGACTCAGTCTTGAAAAAAAAAAGATTATTAGGAATTTAATAGGGAAACTATTGCATCTCAGACCATCTGTGACCCAGTGCTCCATGAGAATTTAAAGAAAAACTGGAAGAGGGAGAAACATAACCAATGCATGCCTTAGGAGCACTTTGCTGGAGATGCAATAAATCAACATAGTTAAGAGTACAGCCTTTTTCAGATTTAATTACTGTTACATAATTATTAGTAAAGCAGCCTCTGAAACTGTAAAACTCATTATATCAAAAATCCCCAAGCTCCGGAAGGAATTTATGAATTACTTACTTTTTTCTGATTCTGGAAAAAATAACATAGGATATACACCCATTTTATCTACCATGTTTTTTAAACTCACAATGAGCCATTTGTGTGTGTGTGTTTATATCTATGCATCTGTTTATCCATGAACATGTATTATGTATGGAATATTTATCAAACTAGAGTGTTAAGTTGTTGCTTTGTGGCAGCTCTTCATATGGAAGACCCTGCTCTCACTCTCATGCTCTCTTTTTACACAAGCATGTACATACTCAAATATATTCTACACACATAAAAATATACTTTATGCTGTATATGTACAGTGTGTGTGTGTGTGTGTGTGTGTGTATGGGCATCGCTCTATGATGCAGTTCCCTCCCCCCCGAAGCATGTCCCTGGAACATCTCCACCAATTGCTATCTTGCCACCCATTGGGTCGGCTTGGCTGGATATGGACATGGTGGATATATTCTTGCTTCCATGACTCTCCTCTGAATAGCCTGGAATGGACACGGGAATGGGCCGTGGTGAGAGGGCGGTTGAACTGACCATCTACCCACCCCACTGATATGAGAGAGGACAGTTGTGGTTCCTTTGTCTGGTTGCCGGCTCGGGTGAGAGCGGGGCCGGATTGGTGGATCTAAGACACTCTCCGGACTTAATATTCTTAACATCATTGTAACATGAATTAACCATCTGCCTGTTTATAACTGCCCTAGCGGACATTGTTAGTATATGGTTTTGTTGTATTATTCTAGCGCAGACTTGTATGCCCTCAGGAGGGTTCCTCCCTCCTGGGTACGACCTGCTGCTTTATCCCTTGCTTCCCTTAAGGATGGGCCCAATTGTTGGGACCCTGAGAGGTGGTTGGGCATTGACAGGGGCCATTGGTGGAAACGTATCAAGAGGCCCCTGGTATGTTTTTTATCAGGCCTGGACTGAAGGGGTTTTAGCTTTTTAATATTGTTTTAATTGTTGGGCTTTAATTAATTTAATTCATTTTAATGTTATATTATCTTTTTATATTGTCTTTTATACGCCCTGAGTCCTTTGGGAATAGGGCAGTATAGAAAACTAACTAACTAACTAACTAACTAACTAACTAACTAAATAAATAAATAAATGTGTGTGTATATATATATATATATATATATATATATATATATATATATATACACGGTATATATATATACTGTATATATATATACTGTATATATATATACTGTATGTATATATATATATATATATATATATATATATATACACACACATACAGTGTATATATATATATATATATATATTTACATACAGTATATATATATATATACATATACAGTATATATATATATACATATACAGTATATATATATATATACATATACAGTATATATATATATATACATATACAGTATATATATATATATATACATATACAGTATATATATATATACATATACAGTATATATACAGTGTATATACATATATATATATGTAGGTCTAGAGTCTCGGGTTTCTTCCCGCGTTCCTTTCATCTTCAGAAAGTTGTGGCGACGTTTCGACGAAATCCCATCCGTCATCATCAGGCTGGAGTATTCCTCCTGCTGCTTTCAGCTGACCAGACAGACCACGCATTGCTCCTGAAAGCAGCAGGAGGAATACTCCAGCCTGATGATGACGGATGGGATTTCGTCGAAACGTCGCCACAACTTTCTGAAGATGAAAGGAACGCGGGAAGAAACCCGAGACTCTAGACCTACACATACAGACACCCGCGAGAATCTACGAAAACATATATATATATATATATATATATATATATATATATATATATATATATATATATATATATATATATATATATATATATATATATATATATATATATATATATATATATATATATATATATATATATATATATATATATATATATATATATATATATATATATATATATATATATATTCTGAGGTTTTCGCGGGTGTTTGTATGTGGATCTCTGGTCATCCTTCTGAAGGAAGCTGAAGCCACCAGCCTGAGGATGACGGATGGGATTCCGTCGAAACGTTGCTCCTACACCTTCAATTCTACGTGGGAAAAAACCCGAATGACCAGAGATCCATATATATATATATGGATCTCCAAATTAAATCCTGTGCTTGAAATAGTTTACAAAATGTTTACCATAACACCTTTCCAACATCTCTTGAATTCCCACAAAACATTTTCAAGCTAGCCAGTTTCATTATCCACCCTTAAAACAATGGAAAGAAGGGCAGAGAGAATAAAATTCTTACTACCATCACCACTATAATGATGTACAAAAAATAAAATAAAAGAAGAAGAAGAAGCGCTGCTCATTCTGACTTTAGAGATGAGGGAAATTTTTAAAATGGAAATAGGATAGTGCTTTCAGATATATCCAGGTTTTGTGTGCTTGGATGGTCACAGTAAAAAAACCCCAAGCAGTTTAGTTGCAAACTCATTCCTTGTAAAAGGCCTGCTAAAGCAGAGGTCCCCAACCTTTTGGACACCAGGGACTGATTATGTGGAGTGAGGTTTTTCTGCAGACCAGAGGGGGCGTGGTTTTGTGTGCTGCCTGCATACTGTGGATGGGGCTTTGCTTGTTTGTGTGGAGCAGTTGCTGGCATGCCGCAGTACAGGTCCACGGACTGGGGGGGGGACCCCTGTGCTAAAGTATTTGAAACCAGGAAACAGAAGGTCATGCAAGGCAGGTTTCTCTCTCATGAGGGAACAAACTACTTGCAAAAGCCATAGAGTTGTAGTTATTTCAAAGCAGTACAAAATAAAATGCTATTTTTACTATAGTATTAGCAACACTGCAACTTTCATTATTCATCTCTTGAATATTGCCAACAGCCATGGGATAAGGGAGACATGAAGCAGTTTTCAATCTACTGTAGTGCAGAATTCTCTTCTGAAAATACTTTCTGAAGTATATTTCTTAAATGTGTATTGTATACCCCAAACATCAACACACACAAATATATTGAACAAATATATTGTTCAATGTGTTTGCATGTATATATGTACACCCACAAAGACACAGAATTTAAATTTTTTCCTTGATGTAAGCTCTTTTTAAAAATGTAGCTGTAAATGTAGTTAATCTTAGAAATGTGTAGTCATATTTAGATGCATCTTTTACACACACACACACACACACACTCACACACAGACGCACACACACACACTTTGTTTGCATGACCAGTGAAAAATAGATACTAGTGATCTCCATTTAACTGTTTTGTCTATCATATATGGAATTCATTCTGTTGGGTCTTATAATTTAACTCCTATAGAAAGAAAAAAGCAAACTCAGGGAAAAAACAATTTATTAAAAGCAGAATATTTATTGTATTTTTTTAAAAAAAATATTTTATTTCTATTTTGTCTCTTACATTGTGAGCTGCCCAGAGTCAGTCTGGAATCAGGCAACAGTTAAACCAAACAAATACATACATAAACACGGTGAAGACTAGAACCAAAGAGCTTGGTTTCCTCCAAAGTCAGGAGAATCACAGTCAGAATTTAAGCATTGCAGCCGAGCAAAGCAGCTCCCACCAGCCCATGCTCTTGGGCTGGCAGTAACAGCTGTCTCTCACCATTATGCCCTTAGGAAGCGGTGGCATTTGCCAGCATCTCCTTCTGTGTCTAACTCATTTCCTGCATTCTCTATGTTCATTTGCATAATCAACTGGTCCTTATGCCTCAAGAAAATTGAGAGCATCTGAGGAATATGTTGCTAGAAATGAAGTTTTAAAAACATCACACCAGGAGGTGAAGCCATGATGCCTCATTATATTCCCTATAGGTCTGCACACTCACAAGAATATAGCAGACAAAGGAGAGGCTTGGAAGGAACAGAGCACATATTTTCAGGAAATCCTAGGTCTCTAGTTTTGCATCCGCCTTCCACCTTAAAAAAAGAATTATGTGCAGAGATTATCACAGGTGACAATTTGGGGTTTTATTTTTATCTTCCTTTTCTCTTTTTCTCTCATTTTTCCTTCTTGCTTCTGTGCCTCTTGACAACTATGTTCACACAGCGTTCACACAGGAAAACAGTATTAGTTCCTCCCGCAGAAGTTAATCCTTGTCTGTGTGTTTATGTGTGAGTGAATTGTGCATACACCTTTCTCATGTGCTATTGTTGACATTTTCCCTTTATTGTCCCAATCAAAATGATGTTGAACACCATTTAGAAATAATATTGAGTGGTTTTCTGAATGTAGGGCATCCTTCAGAGAAATTGGATTATATTTCCCATCATCCATGACTGGAAGGCCAACTGGGGGCTGTGAAAGAATGCCAGGTTGGAGAAAAATTATCTAAAGTTTTTGTTTTGTCCTGCTACTGCAAGGAACAGGTTTCCAATAGAAGAACCAAATTTATTACACACCATTTCAGTTATGTGAGCTGAATTACAATTCTTTTTAAACAACTTGATGAAAATGTTAGCAATTAAGAAAAACAAGGGAGCTGTGGGTTTTTAAAGTTAAGGTACTTCACTGGGCTCAATCTCAGTTCTACTTTACTGTGTACAATCAATAACAGAGACTGAAGAACAGAAATTGCAGAACACTGAACTGCATTTTGAGTTTATGCTTTGCCAGTCCTTTTCTGGACAGCTGCTGTGGACATTTCTGAGAACCTCACTGATGACCAGTAAGAATCTTGTGGCACCTTTAACAAGTGCATTTATTACAGACAATATACTTCATGATAAACAGAATATATTATCCTGAAATAGAAATTCAGATGTTAAGATGTATATGCCTTCTCTGGATAATGTTTCTGTGTTATTTTTGAGGAACTGGTCTACAAGTATAAAATTCTTAATTGGTATCATTCAAAGAGGATTCCACTTGATTATTTTTCACCAATCTCTTATCATGTATGGAAGCAACTTAAAGGGAAGGTTTTGGGAGAAACCACAAGGGAGAGGAATGGTTTAGTATCTCCCCTGTCCATTTACCTTAGTCTTTTCTTCTCTTGTTCAAATGAGCTTAGCAAATACAGTTTTGGGAGTACAAATTGACAAGAGCAATAGGCATTTCTGCTTTAAGAGCAATCTTCTCAATGTATAAAGAACAGTGCCAAATAGACAAAGGAGAATGAGGCAAACCATGTGTATACGAGATTATTTGGGCACCTCTGAGACTCATCTACAAACAGGAGCTGTTGAATCATGGCAAAATGTAATTGAGAGCCATTGAGATCAGCGGTATATAATTTATCAATGAATCCAATGGGAGTCTGATTAACTCCAAGATGTCTGCTGCACTTCCATCCAAAGTCAATAGAATTCCAACCACTTGGATTAATGGGTTCTCTGTTGAGCAATAACAAAACAGATACTACCCAAAATTTCTTTTCATGATTTGCAAACATTTATCTTAAATCATATCTGCAATAAATACTTCCAGCTCAACTGTGCTTATTTTGTTGATGGCTCAGCAGAGTGACCAGGATTCTAAAACTGCAGCCATATGGAATCTTAGTGTGCTGATTAAATTTTATACAGCAGTGTTAACAGCAGTTTGATTTGCAGCTGCAAGTAATAAATGAATTATATTAATTTTGTAGCTTCAAACTAATTTTTCCAGAATTACATTTTAATAACCAACATCATGTTCACTAGTAAAGTGTAAATACATTTGTAACTGTATGTGTGTGTGTGTGTGTGATTATAATTTTAAGACCTCAGATCTTATTTAATAATTCCATCATTTGTTAAAAAAGGCTAAAATAAAATTTCACATTTGCTTTGAAGATTTAAAGCTAAATGACCTCTATATACTGTGAAGAATAGAAGTTAAGTTTTTAATGGAAAAGCTTGAAAAAATAGTATATTCTCTATGCTACAAATTGCTTAGTCTTTTCTGGTGCTATGTTGACCCTATGTTTCCAGAACTAGGCTTTCCCAAAACTCATTTCCTGCTGTATAATAAATGTTTAACTTGAATGATTAGATATTGGTTCTTCATTCACATATTCTTCCTTCATGCAACTATAATTGTAGGAAGGAAAATATGATTTGCACTCCTTATTCTTCTGTGACCTTTCTATTAATCTACCTGTTGCATTCACACGTTAGGAAGGAAAAGTATCTGAATGAAGCAAAATAGGTCTTCCGAAGTCTTAAATTACAATCTCCAACTGGCTCAGCCACCACAGTGATAAAGGATGCTGATCTATAGTTTAGCAACATTGTCTCTGATACCGACTTTTCCTTTAATTGAAAAGAGAAGGTTATGCCGCTTTCAGTTGTGCAAAGGCATAATGGATGATTAGGTTATCCAAATGAATGAATTTACAGAACTGTTTATGTGTTAAATTTTATGCATAGGGGTAGATAGGCATTTCCACTTTGAGGCATTCTCTAATGAGTTGTTAATTCTCAGTCCAAACTGAATGGAACTTGTCAGGGCCTTTTAAACCATGGATGCCACTTTGTGAGGTTATTCAAATATCTCAGTCTCAACTTCACTTGGCATATGCTATCAGGTGTGGTACAAAATGCTGTACAAATATTAAATGCACTGATTGTAATGATGGTATAGTGCAAATGTTACAGTTATAACTTAATTTTAGATCTAATATCCTTTTTGTTGTTATACGTGAGTTTTTCTAGCAACAACTAGGTTGAATGAAAACAGTTTAAAGAGGCTGCTAGATTGATGGCAGGCTTCACCTTCCCCAACCTGCTTCCTGCTCTACACCCATCCATCTTTTTATTATCATATTAATGTACTCTCATTGTTTTTTTTCATTGTTTATTTTATTGCTATTGCTTTACTTCCGTTTTGTTTCCACTGTTTTCATTTCTTCCTTTTTATTGTTGTAAGCCACTTAAAGTCTTCCCACAGCAAGACAGACAGCAAATAAATTTAACAAACAAGTTCAATTTTAAGGCCAGAATTAGGTTTTCCTAATAGGGATAAGCAAAAAAGAAGAAAAGTAATAGAATTGTCTCAGTGAGGTTAACAAGTCTGATAAATTTCTTAAGTTTCTCCGTATTTTCTGATTAGACTCACTACTTCCTCTCTGTATGTCCAAACTTTTTATTTACCTGGGGAAGGAGAGGAGGCAATAGCTATGGCAATTGTTGTGCTGATCAATGAGGAGAAAATCCAGACCTAATATGTTTGATTTTCATTTGCTTATTAGAATCAACTAAAGAATGTGCAAATTTTCAAGTTCTTCAGAATGCCTTTGTTCTGCAATACAGTTCAAAACCAAACCAAAAGGATGGAGCAGAAAAAAAGGTGGATTCCTACTGTTCAGTCATGAAATAGAGATTGTAATGTTGGTTCTGGGAAATATCTGGAGAACTTGAAACTGCATCTGTTGTACAAGGTTTTAGTTGTGAGATATAGAAATTTATTTCTCTTTGTGCTAGATTTCATTGCAAAGAAATCAATTACAGGTAATTAATTAAAATTGTAAATTTACAAACTATATACTATTTTAATTTAAAGTATTTCCTCAAGTGGAAATCAACTCAGTGAGATGCTAAAGGATCTTTGAGGCATGGATCCAGTAATTTAACCAAAGAATCCGAAGATCAGTCTCATATAAATTCTGGACATGCTCATTTGTCACATACCCCAGCATTAATTCCTGATGTATTCAACTTGTCCAGAGATGATAATCATAAGCAATATTTTACAATTTACATTGCCCACTTAAATCAAATAAGGTGAATTAGTAGTAATAAATTCATTTGTTGTTTAGTAACTATCAAGAAGACTATTTTTGTATCTTACTGTTTGGAAAAAGTCAGGGGAGTATTTCTGTCCTAATTCATTTCCTATGCTAAAAATAAAAACTATTTGCTCTGTGTTGATAAAATTAACATTTAAGTAATTAATTGTAATCATCTGCATTTCAATATATTATGTTTTCAAGAATATAACTATCAGAAATAATTTAAAATATAGGTTGCCAATTATATAAGTGTGTTGATGACTTCGTAGATGGCTTCTAGGAAATACTATATCTGATGTATAACAAATTGGTCCAGATTAAGGAAGAACAATCTGTTGACATCAGAATACTTTTTTATAATGAGCAGTATGCTTTTAATTATCTTGGCTCCTCAAATCAGTTGTCTATTGATAACCTTTCTTTTCTCAAGGAAGCATCCTAGAAAAACCATATAAGAGAAAAATATTCTTCTGGATTAGTTCTTACAAAAATTGTGTGCCCTCCTCATTCCTGTTAAAGTCTCTGGCTCTAAAGACTGGCTGCTTCAGGAAACAAGATAAAATGAATGCATGCAAAATAATCATTAGTACCCTTTGCAAATAATCAGGGATTGGTATGAGTGAATTTTTCTGAGTACATTTTGTAGCTGGGGGACTTACCCAGAGAAGCCATCTGGGTTCTTTTGTATAGGAAAGTTGTGCCCTGCTATAAAACTATAATTGGCCTCTGCAGGCTTTTTTATTTGTAGGTTTAGATGTTGCCCTTGTAGGAGACTTTAGTTTTTCTTTTTAATTTTCCTGATGCACAAAATGTTATTTTAGTTACTTTGATACGTTATTGGATTCTGTTCTTTTCTAGAGCAGAGGTAATTTGAGTTCACAATCACAGAATTAAACAGCAGGGTTTTTTGTTTTTTAAAAAAGTTCTCCGTGATCTGCCAGTTAGGCTTGCATAATAGCTTCATGGGACAGATGCGAGCTGATTTGGGTTTTCCCCAAGTTTTCTTCATTTTAGCAGAGACCTTTTAAATGATTGGCATTTTTCATCTCCTCCTTCTCAACTAAGTTTAAAATATGCCTGGGATAGACCAAACCTGCTTTGACTATTTGCAGATTAATTTGAATATGCCTATATGAGTACATTCATGTCTATGTATTTAGAAATCTAGAGATTATGGAAAATCCATCAGTCAGCCAGTGTTTGTTGTTTCTGGATAACAGCTAAGATTAAATAATTGTAGGGCAATCTGTATTATTATTTCAAGTTGGCCAGCAATTGGTTCTCTCCCTAAAAAAATATCTGTTTCCGTATTCATGAAGAAATAAGTAACTTTCTATCTTTCCTTTTCTCTTATTTTCTATTTAAATACATGCATTTGCAAATGTTTTTCCATTGCTTTGCAACAAATCTCAGAGGGGAAGCGGTGTGATGGAGATGTTGATTGTTAAACAAAATGGTGAACAAATGTATCGAGAACTCTCAAGTGTTTTCTAACATTAATCTACTGTTGCCTTCCAAATTTCTGTTATTTGTAAAGCCATACTTGGGGGCATCTTGTGATACCACATTTTTGGATACCTTTTCTTAATCAGCTGGGAAACTATCAGAAGCAGGAATTTTGCATCGTTATCACCCCTTAAATTATACGTCATTGAATTCTTGCTATTTCTGAAATAGCCTTTCTTTGTTTAAATATAAGATGATATTAGCACAGGGACAAGTCATAATTATAATGCCCCTGTAGCAACATTGCAAGATTAGCCAGGGCCAGGCCACAATGTAGCTTGGAAGGGAGAAAAAGTCTGAGAAAGAGTGGTTTCCTTTTTGTTATTGTTCCTATTAAATAGATGTTTTATTTTTTAAAAAGGCAAAAAAACAACCTTTGAAACTCGCTGAAACACTGCCCTGTAAATCAGTTCAAATAAGTAATTTCTTTAGACAATGCTAACAATATTTGACCAAGCAAATGGCCAACTGGATGCTTAAAAAGCTCTTATTTTCTATAATTGAGACTCAAAGTTGGATGGACTATTCATCTCTTTATATTCTGTATGCCAAATTACTTTAAATAAATAGCAAACTTTGGGGATGTGTGAAGGAGAACAGAACTGAGGCATGGATAAAAATCATTTTTAAGATTATGAACTGAACCTACCTCAAATATGATTGGGGGAGGGACTAGAAGAGTTATATACAGTTTTGAAGAGAGTTGTTATTGGTTCAATTGCATCTTTCATCTTATTGCAAGTGGGCTATATGCCATTCCACATTGTATCTTCAAGCTTCCACCATAATAATAACCCATCACATCCCCTCTCATGATAGATATTTAATTTACATTGCACACAAGACTCACTAAAATAACTAATGTCATACTTAGTTTGCCCTTAAGAGCAGTGACTGACTGATTATCATTATTTTTTTGTTCTGACATAATGGCAACTAACTCTACCTATCCAACAGGATTCAGGAAGGGTATGTATATTTGCATTAGTTTGAATATGGTCCACTTCTGCATGTTCTGAGAAGCTTCTTTAATACAAGTTTGGGGTTTGCTTGAGCAATAGGAGCCAGATGAATGAAAATACTGTATGTCTCTTTTTTATTCCCTATCTGAATGTGTAAAAGCTAAGAAGAGCAGGACTGCAGTTGCAGTTTTGTCCACAACCTAGCATGAAATCCTGCATGTATTTAGTTGAATGCCTCAATAGGACTACAGTGTATTACTTGTTTAGAGGACCAATAGTAATTAGTACTTGCTGAGAAATTTATTCTATGTGATTGTCCCCTCTCATATATTTATTTTGTTGGCACCCTAAAAAGGAAAACATCTTTTGTTTCTTCTTATTTGATACTCAATCGATGCTAGCTATTGATGATTATATATACTGCTCAAAAAAATAAAGGGAACACAAGATAAGACAGTACATTGTGTTGTTTAAGTGTTCCCTTTATTTTTTTGATATATATATATATATATATATATATATATATATATATATATATATATATATATATATATATATATCCTGATCTTCTCAGCCACGTTCCATGCAATATTTCTTCAGTTTAAGATATAGTTATTAACACTTTTTCAGTATTATATGCTGCATATTAAAGTCCCTGTTATCACTCATTTTCGCCATATGTTCAGCACATCAAGGAGTGATTACCCTTACATTACTGACTGATGCTTTTCATCACCTCAGAAATAATACTTTTAATGAATTCCATCCAGATGTAATCAAGTTCAGAACTGACTCACTGAAATCAATTGGGTGAATAGATCATAACTAACAAGTCCTATTGATTTCTGTATAATTATACTGTAGACATGCTCAGACATAAATGCCAGGCAGAAAGTACATAGTATACATGTATGATGGAACCAAATTTTAGAGGTATATTTAATTGATGACTACTAGCAGTGAGAACTGCTCTTTTAAGAAGAACAAGACAACTAGAAACTATTATGTACATCAGTAATTATTGAGCTGCCTTACAAGATGCCACAGACTAATTATGTATTTTACTTTCAGGAGTCAGATAATTTCATCCAAAAAGTACCAAACAGAAATATATAGGATTTTTCCTGGATTGTATTCCTGTAGAAAATTTCCTTCCCTACACATATGGGGAAGGAAATGAGCCTTTTATATGGAAATGTAGTATTAAGTATTCTTTTTCAGAAAACACATTCAAGCACTGCGAACAATAATACTCAGTTTATCTTCTCAAGTAACCCCAGTGAAATATTGAAAACTGTGAGCTGGTGTTTATGTAAACATTTATGTGGCATAGGAATTGTTACTGCTTTGAGACAAAATAATATACCATCAAAGTAAATAAAAACACTGACCTGGAGCACTTTTATCTGAAAGTGAAATCTCCTTTGAAAACTAATAGAATATTCCTAAAAATAAGCAAGTGTTGATGATAGGAAGCAGGGTGTGCCACAACCTTTGAATTCAGATCCAAACACATGTGCTGGAACATATACAACAGCATGTCCTCATCCTGCTTTTTATAAATGCTTATCTTTTTTTGTAACCTAGTACTCAAAAGTGAGGTGTGGAAAGTATTTAGGTTTTCCCACCCTCTTGTCCTTATTTCTTTGAATGAAGCTTAAAGCTCTCAATAGTCTGGAAAAGATGAGGGAACACCTTTTCTCATATTAGCCTGTCCAAGCCATAAGTTCTTTTTCCAACTTTCTTTTTCATCAGAGGCACATTACATACCCACCATAGAAAAGGACTTTCTTAGTAGGACCATATGCCTATATATTGCCTTACTTGCCTATTGCCTTAGTTGCTATATTTTTAAGATTACAAAAATGTATCTTGACTGATCCAAATATTTTGATTAATTGAAAAATATTTGAACTTCACAATGTGGTATTAAGACTTTATTAACTCTTGAGTTATTGTAATTCTAAAATTGTAATCTGCTGTAATCCTAATCATTCACTGTTTCTCTGTATATAATTTAACATACTTAGTACAGATCAAGTTTGTAGCAAGAATTACAAGAGCAATCCTTGAAAAATTACATCCACAAGGAGTTATCAGCCAGCTTTATAGAGTTTACTTTTATTGCCAAGCCTTAGGACTCTGGTTTAAGTGCTCTGATTTGATTCATTTATTTCATAGGATCTGACATAACAGCTGATTTATATTAGTAAATATTAATATTTTTAGCCTATGAATAGAACCATCCCACAGAAAGAAGGCAACAATAGTCCACTGATGTTACCATATGATTTTAGTATGTCATAACTGATATCATGATCAAAAACATTTAAATTTTAATTGCATTTAGAGAAAATAAAGAAAAATGCCATTATACAAACTGCAAGTGAAGGCGGAATAATACAAAATAAGTGCTATGTGAGTTTTATACTAAAATGGATGCAAAACTAAAAAAACAAGAATTATAAGTAGCTCCTGCCAGCAATTCCTTCAGATTTCAACTGAAAAATAGTGACTACCCCTTATTTTATTTAGATGCACTTTGCTTAGATTTTTTTTGCATAGCTTAAAATATTGCTGCACCATGTCTCCCATCTCATGATGCCTGCAACAATTTTCCTTAAACAAAAACCTCCCAAAATTTAAAATAAAAATTTACTTCTTCCCCAATGCATAATATATCATTTCTAATTTTATAAATACATCATTTTAAACTCATCAGATCTGAGCAGCATGCATTCATATAATGACTGTACAATTGAAATACAGTTGCAGACTTTCTACGATGTAACTTTGATCAGCTCAACCATTTTTATTCCAACACACTGCTTGACAAAATCAAGCAACTGTGGTGGAAAAGAAAGAAAATTATTATTAAAAAAACAGTGAAGACAAAATTTCACAGTGCTTACCAGGATCCAAACTGGATTAAATATAAATCAGTAAAATTCTTCTTATCTATTATTATCGGTTCTACATAGAAATAAAAAAGGCCCACAACAGTTGACACACTTTTGAACCTAGCAAACAGATTTTTAATAGAGTTGCATCAATTAACCAGGGCACAAGCATCTGCTTTATCTTAATTAGACAGAGAGGTGAATGACCACTGTTTATTTTCACTTTCCTCATTAATTATGAAAAACTGCATTTAATTCATCTTGCATGGTGAGTGACTGGCTGCGCAGATGTAGGTCGTAAGGGAAGTGACTCTCTGTAGGCAACCGGAATACAGAACTCTGCCCAAGGGGAGCCCTGGATGGCACTGCACAATAATGCATGCCATAATTGTAGTTTTTACTATAGTCCAAACCTTCTTCTTGCTTGAGGGAGAATATCCCATTATAGTTAATTGGGGGAGGACTTAAGGGACCTTCAAACTGTGGGCTGGAACACTCAGGAGACGTGCTTTCATAGAAGGATTCATACGGGCTGCAATAATTGTAGGGTTTCATGGACTTGGAACTGTCAAGCGTTCCATGACCTGGGGGAGTGTTCAGCTCTGGGCTATGATAGGGTGGGTAGAAAGTAGAATAGGGAGATCTGGTGTGATGGGCCGTTTCTCCTGTCTGACCCATTAAGAAACTTCTGGCATTCAGCTGTAGACATCCTGCCACCAAGTTTGTTGTTGGCTGGGAGAGACCTTTGCACAAGTTTTGGACAAATGACAGCAGATCAGGTCTTTTGCCAATTCGTAAGATTTCTGAAAGAGCCCATATGTAATTTTTTGCCAGCCTTAAAGTTTCAATTTTAGACAGCTTTTGTGTTTTGGAATAACAAGGGACCACTTTCCTTAAATTATCCAATGCATCATTCAGGCCGTGCATTCTATTTCTTTCCCTGGCATTCGCTTCCTGACGCCTAAACTTGACCCTATCCATTCTCATCTTGGTCATTTTTTTTTTCCGAAGAGTTCTCCTCCTGGGCAAACCATTTTCATCCTCTTCCTCTCGGTCATCTTCTACTTCCTCTTTTTCTGTGTCTTCTGCTGGAGATCTTTTAAAGCTTGTTCCTTGGTGCATAATCTGTTTTACAAAGATTTCTGGCTTTTTTATTTGCATTTGGTCCTCATTTTCTCTTGAAAGGTTTCTGCAGATCTGGGACTCTTGCATTACAACAGATTCGTCAAACGGTAACGTTAGCATGATGTTATAATTTTATGTTACCTGAAAGAATGCCAATAGAAGGTTTTTAGAGTGTCTGTTTACATACACACACACACACACACACACACACACACACACACACACAATCTTCTGTATATTCCAATACCCCCTCATTATGCATACTGCAATTAAAAATATTATTTGCTATTTTTACTAATTAATTTAATGCAAATGTATAGATTCTAATGCAATGTAACAATCAGAACAAAACAATGATACTTTTAACACTTTTTCAAACTGAACTACTTCCCCCTTTTTAAAGGGGGGACTTCATTTAAAATAATAAGATAAATGCATACATTTAAAATATAAAATAATTTTGACTATTAAAAATACAATAATTTTAAAACTTAAAATATTTTTGTTGATGGAAAAACATCAACTTTTATATTACAATATTTTTCACATATTTTTCTCCAAATCATCATAATAAATCTGAATTAATTGGAAAAATTAAAATGTAAAAGAAGGCAAGTGAATCATTCAGTGACTTAATTAAAGTGAAGAGGCAAATTTTAATGATCAGTATGAATATGTGCGATACATGAATTATTATTATTTTTCTGTTAAAGTAGGTCTGGAAAAGTATTTTCACAGAAAGCATTTGGCAATACATTTTTTGGTCTTCCTTTATTTTAAAATGATAGACTAAAGAGCCTAAACATTTTTTTCCCAATTCTACAATTAAGATATTTGGTGTTCCCTCTCCCTTTTTCAATTAAAATAAAAATAAAAAATACGCAAACCTAAGCCTTTTCACACTTTACTGTGGCATCTGTGTTCTTCAAGGAACAGACGTTTCCCTCCAGCTAATATTTGACAGGAATGGTTTCAGGATTCTGACTGCAATTGTGCACGTGTGTTCTGAATCCGGAATGAAAAAAGGGGGGAGAAAAATCATTTGCTCCTCATTACATTTATTTCTGCCCCTGAGGTCACTTTTTAAAGAGCCTTTCAGGTTTGTCTAATGGATAAACACACATTTACAAATTTACAAACAATTACGGAAGAAACCTTGACTCAGAGGCAGGCTTTTCAATTTTAAAAACTAAGCTAAACTAAGCCCACCATCAAAATATCAATTCTCACTATTATCCATGCCATTCTGATAGTATTACATAATTGGTGAAAGTATGTTAACATTTAAAAAACAGTGAAACAGAAGCAGTATCAAATAACAGCATTGATAAAACACAGGCTTTACTTTTTCTATATCTTTAAACTCTTGCATGCATGCTCAACAGCACCACTTGAAAACACAGACACGAACATAGAAATATTTATTTACTTGCATTACCTTGGCCTTAAAATTCTGATTCAATTAACAGATTTCATTTTTTTTATTCTTTCCAAGTCTTTTCAATCTGAATGTCGCATCGTCTCCTGGAGTCTAGATCTGTGTATATCTGCACTATCTCATTGATCTCTAAAAAGTGACATTGATGCCAACTGCCAGAGCTGGTACCCATGCCATCTGCTGGTGACGTCACAGGGCAAAGAAAACCATGTGATCTTTCCTCCTGGGACCTTCATTCTGCACTGATCATCTGGCATCTCTCTAAGTGGGTACCAGCATTCATGTATCAACACAGAAGGTTAGGCTGATAGGGGAGACAGCGAGCAGGGGGTGGGTGGGATGGGGGAAACTACACCATCATTTCACATGCCGAGGTGAATTTCTATGAGTTTTGTTGAACAGGCAGAAATGCCAACATTTGCCATTTATCTTTATCCACAGGTAACTCTGATTTTTTTTTAACTTGATACTCTGTTGATTTTATTACAGAAAGGATTTTTGGTGTGTTGGTGAGATAGTTATATACTCATATGCACTGATTATCCTATTTTTTTTCCAACAAGGACCTGTAAAATTGAAGAGAAAGAATTATGCCAACCTGACAGAGATGTCAAGTATATTAGAAATAGTTTCTGACCTAGTCTTGATGGAGAAATGTCTCACTGTGAGACCAAAAACAATTATTGATTCCGAATTGCTGTATACATATTGTCTCTGTACAGAACAATTCCCACCTCTTTATAAGTGCCTCTGAGGCATTTCTGATGGAGGGGGAAAAGGGGGCTATTAAGAAATTTTCCCAATTTAGTGTTTTTTTCCCCTCAGTGCACATGTGCTGCCACTCTATAATGTTTTCCCTTAAGACAACAACAGGATCCACATGCACAAATGGCTTTAATTGATTGCAAGAGAGGCAGAGTAGTTTTCCCCAGGTTTTCTTTAACGTTCATCTTTTGAAACAATTAAATGTGATATATATTTTTGCTTCTAATTATTCCAATATCCTAGCAGTTTATTTATTTTTGAAACATTCTCTCTCTCTCTCTCTCTGCTGTTCTTCATACAACCTATGTTTGCCATTCATTATTTTTTCAGTGTTCTGCTTTCTTCTCCAACTTTCCCCCCACTTTGCTTCATTAGATACAACAGGCAAGAAATAGTTAAATCTGCCAATACAGCCAAAGATGTGAGGGTGTTACTGGCAAACTCCACTTTGCTTTTTCAGGAGGAATCATCTATAAGAAGACATAGTTAATCTGCTGGTTGTTATAGATCTTTACATTGCCATTATGATTTTAATCATTCTTTGGCCACCAAATATGTATGATTCATTTTTAATTCACAATTGATTTAAGTTTCATATTAGCATATCAACATTACTATTGCAATATTCTATTTCAACTTGGGTTGATATTTTAAAAGAAACCAGGGGAAAAAACTGAACAGTTGTGGCATTCTTTTCTAAGTCTGTAACTTAAATATTTCAATGTTCTCCACTTTTTTATTTTCATGGAAAATGAGGGTAATTACTTCAATCTAAATTAGGAATTATGTTAAAAAAGAAAAATCCTGTATAATAAATAAATAGGGAACAAGCTTTGACTTCACCTGGTAAATTTAAATAAATTCATTCCCATTTCCATTCTCACTAAGTTTGCTCAGGCTGAATATTGTACATGTTTACTGCCGAATAGTTTTTTTTTAAAGATAGGTACAGCAGACTATTAAATCAGATTTAGTAAAGAAAAAGAAATATAGAAAATGTTATTTTGGAAGACCCTTAAATTTGCTGTTAATTTTTAAAAAATAGATCTATATTTAGTATGTTACCAATGTATAGGACTGTAAGTTTACAAATATTTGCAAAGTCAATAATTTTAAGAGTTGTTCTAAACAAAGCAGATACCATATATGGTAAATCAACTATCAAGCTGAAAAGTGTAATATTCCCAATCAATGTATATCCCAGTCAATTTCCTTCAACCTTTTTTTTAAGAGGGTTTCATCTATAAAAGGATTGTGTTTATATTTCATATAGCAATTTCACCACAGTCTCTCTCTCACACACACTTATTTCATGTTATTTTTTTATCATAAAAAGGATTTCATAGAAATCTCTATTAACATTAAAGTTCACTGTCTTTTAAATCAATTGGCTTTTTAGCAATTTTCAAAGAAATTGCTGCAATGTAAAATAGTTGCAATATTAAGATTTTAAAATCATACACTCTGTACCCCTAAGATTCTTGCCTACTAAGTTTTCTTCAAAAACATATTCTGCACCTCAATCTTAATATATTAACATGCATTCACAATTTTCCAAGCAACACAAGTCAAAAATATATTTAAAACAATGCATTTTTCCCCCTGAGGACTATAGGATCTAGAGACATGGAGTCAAATACTGTATATGGTAAGTGTAAGCCATGTGCATAAGATGAAAAAATTATACACACAGCTGTACGTCCTTTTGCCATGTGGCAGGCTGATTTAACATTTGAAATAGAAAATATTTGGAAGAAGACTGTTAGCTACTACTTCATAATTTTTCTTTACAAATGTTGTTTTTCCCCTGTCCAAGTTTAGAACCTTTGCAGCAGATATGCTATTAATTACAGGATTCAAATCATTCATTGTAGCTATTGAAATGTCAGGGACTGATGAAAAAGTTTTGGAAAACCTTGATGAAGATCAAGCAGATGACAAACATGTAATTGAGTTCTAATAAAGCAGTGTAGTATATTAAGACTGAAAAATAAGGCATACTTGTCGATCACTTAGTGGTTGTTCGTAGGAGAATCATTTAGGTATTGTCGAAATATTATAAAGGAAGTTGTATCATTCCAAAATGTTAAAAGTTTGTAAAGTATTGAAGTCACTTTGAAAAGAAAGCAAAATGTAAATAAAAATACCTCACACATGCATTTGATGATGGTGGAGAGGACTGTGATCAGGTAACTTTATGGTTCTTTTTTACAATTCTGCATAATAATGTGTAGACTCATTTGTGCTTACTTTATCATTATCCAAGCTTGTTTATACTTCTTTTTAAATCAAACACACCACTTGTAAAATTAGGAGAAGAATGAATATCAACATCTTGATCTGTTCCAATTCATGTAAAGATTTTGACATTGTGAACTGGTACATTATTGTTAAAAGTATAAATCCAGTGAAATTATCTCTTCTCCTTACTTTTGAAACTTATATAATCATGACATCATGGCCTTGTCTTTTTATCTAATTTTGTAACTACCTACCAAAATAGTAGGCTTTTTCATCCATAATGTATTTTAGAACTTGTCTTATATTATAATAATAGCATAACCAGCACAACCTCTCTAGGCAAAATATATCTATTGGTCCACATGCTATTTCATATTTTAAACTCATCTATACCCAATTTGGCAGCCAGGTTGGTATAGTGGTTGAAGGAAGTGGGCAAGAAACTGGAAAACCATGGTTCAAGCAAAGAAAATAAGAAAATCTGGAGGAGGAAAGGAAGATCATCTTGAAAACAAGTGACACTAATTACTGTGAGAGTTCGTCCATACAACATGATCTGTCTTCAAGAAGAAGACCTCAACAAAGAACAAGGCAAAATGCACAACTTGCACGATGTGATATTTCTGCTGATGTTGGTGCCATGGCTAAAGTCTTCCCTCATTGTCATGCATTCCGATTCCCTGGAGAAACTGCCAATTTCTGCTGTCTGAAGAGAAAGGTCAGGATAGGCAATTTGCAACTTCTACCTAATGAACATCTCAGTTTATATAGCAATGAGGAACCTATTACAAGCATAACGAGCTCCTATTGAATAATAAGCAAAATGCAGTATATGACTATGTGTATGCTTGCAAAGCAATCTTTCTTCAGTAATTTAATTGATGCACCAGGAGGTACAGGAAACACATTTGTTACCAGTTTCTCACTAAATTTAGAGGAGATGCAGATGTTGCTATTGCTATTGCATTATCTTATATGCTTGGTGTAAACAAAGCCACTTAAGAATCAAGATACTCCTCAAAATGGGTGAAAATGTTTTTTGTAACATCAAAAGAACTTTGAATTCTGAAAATTGTTTCAGTATGTGAAGCAATTGTCCGGAATAAGTGCCTCCTGATTAGAAATGAGTTCGACCCTGTTTCCCCTGATGATGTGGACAGGATCATGGGGAGACTGAGCACCACCACCTGTTTGTTGGATCCGTGCCCCTCCTGGCTAGCTTATGCGGCTCGGGAGGGAACACGAGGCTGGTTCCATGCAGTAATAACTGCTTCTTTGAAGGAGGGTGTCTTCCCTGCCGCCTTGAAGGAGGCGGTGGTGAGGCCCCTTCTCAAGAAGCCTGCTTTGGACCCGGCTGTTTTAAACAACTATCGTCCAGTCTCCAACCTTCGCTTTCTGGCGAAGGTTGTTGAGAGTGTGGTGGCGCATCAGCTCCCTCTGTTCCTGGAGGAAACTGATTATCTGGACCCGTACCAATCGGGCTTCAGGCCCGGACACAGCACGGAGACGGCATTGGTCGCGCTGGTGAATGATCTCTGGAGGGCTAGGGACAGGGGTTGCTCCTCTGTCCTGGTCCTATTAGATCTCTCAGCGGCTTTCGATACCATCGACCATGGTATCCTGCTGCGGCGTCTCAGGGGGTTGGGAGTGGGAGGCACCGTTCTACGGTGGTTCTCCTCCTACCTCCAGGGCCGCTCGCAGTCGGTGTTGACAGGAGGGCAGAGATCCGCCCCGAGGTCTCTCATTTGTGGAGTTCCTCAGGGGTCGGTCCTCTCGCCTCTCCTGTTCAACATCTATATGAAGCCGCTGGGCGAGATCATTCGTGGTTTCGGGGTGGGGTATCACCAGTACGCTGATGATACCCAACTTTTTCTTTCCACCCCGAACCAACCCAGCGATGCCCTCTCCGTGATGTCCCGGTGCCTGGAGGCGGTTCAGGTCTGGATGGGGAGAAACAGGCTTCGTCTCAATCCCGCCAAGACTGAGTGGCTGTGCATATCGGCATCTCGGGTTAACCAACTTATTCCACCTCTAACGATGGGGGGTGAGGTGTTACCCCCCGTTGATAGGGCTCGCAACTTGGGCGTCCTCCTGGACTCACGGCTCAATTTTGAAGACCACATAGGAGCCGTGACCAGGGGGGCTTTTGCACAGGTTCGCCTGGTGCGCCAGTTGCGTCCCTATCTGGACCGAGACGCCCTACGCACAGTTACTCATGCGCTTGTTACCTCCCGTCTGGACTACTGTAACGCTCTCTACATGGGGCTGCCCTTGAAGACCACTCGGAGGCTTCAACTGGTGCAGAATGCGGCCGCGCGAGTTGTAATGGGGGTCTCCCGATACTCCCATGTAACACCTCTACTCCGTGAGCTGCATTGGCTTCCGGTTGCCCTCCGGGTGAAATTCAAGGTGCTGGTTATTACCTATAAAGCCCTACATGGCCTGGGTCCGGGCTATTTGAGGGAACACCTGCTGCCGGCATCAAACGCCCTTCGCCCAGTGCGCTCCCACAGGGAGGGTCTGCTCAGGGTGCCGCCGGTGAGAGATTGCCGGCGGGTGACACCCAGGGATAGGGCCTTCTCAGTGGGAGCGCCTGCCCTCTGGAACCAGCTGCCGGTGGAGCTGAGGACTGCCCCCGACCTCCGATCATTCCGCCGGGGCCTGAAGACCTGGCTCTTTGAGCTCTCGGGCCCAGGCTGAGGAGAAATTTTAATTGGGGTTTTAAGTATACAGGGTCAATTTAATATTTTTTAATTTGGTTTTTTAACTTTTGTATGGTGGATTTTTTAATTTCCTGTAAACCGCCCTGAGTCCTCAGGGAATAGGGCGGTATATAAATGTGAATAAATAAATAAATAAATAAATAAATGGGAGTATTGGATCTGTAGATCAGACACTTTGTGATGTGTAAGAAAAATGAGGCCTTTGCGAGAATTTTAACCATTTGTAATGATGATTTTCATCAGCTTTTACCAATTGTGAAAAAAGAAAATGACGTTGATGTGAAGAAAACATGCACTGAAAAATCATACTTATGGAGAAGTTGTCGACTAAAGAGAAATGTGATTGAGTGAGCTAGAAGGAAGATATTCTGAGTTCTTATTGGATGTTGGACAAGACAAAATTCAGGAAAATAAAAATGATGTAATAGAATTAGCTGAAGATATGAGACTGCCAGCAAGAATATAGAAGAATATATAGATTATCTACCCAACATTTAACAATCCTGAAAAACTGTTGTTCAGAAATTCTATCTTGGTTCCACTTGGTGAAATGATGAGAAAAATCAATTCCACATTAGATGGTTTCCTGGAATGATAAGAAAACGTTGTTCCTGCAATTCTGTCAATTAAGTAGCTAATGCTACTCAGAATTCCTTGATTCAATTGAACTTTCTGGATTGCCACCACATAAACTGGAATTGAAGATAGGACTTGCATCCATTTAAAGAGGAAATTTGATTTTTCGAGACTTCATCATGGAATGTGAATGCTCTGGAAGAACTGAACAAGAATTTCACTGTAACAAAGGTAAACATTGGTGTGTTCAGAAATGACATTGTCATATTTCCAAGAATTATGCTCAAATTATCAGAAGTGAAAATGTCTCTTTTCAGTGGATACAGTACCTAATCCAGTGCTTTTTTTGTAAAAGAAAAAGGTGCCAGAACTCACACGTCATACATCCCGCCTTGCCTACCCTACAAGGTTCCATCCAAAAAAGGTGCCGGAACTCCATTCTGAGCGTTCTATGACAAAAAAAAGCTCTGCCTAATACAGTCATGCTTTGCTTTCAGTATACATAAAGTAAAAGTACAGTTTATGAAGAATATGCTAATGAACTGGACAAACTGGTATGATCAGCTGTCTGTCACTTTAAACCAAGTAAAAAGAATGAAAATATTCTCTTTATTTGGCTTTAAACAGTATTCTTAAAGAATGGCAAGTCAACCACAAGTGTCATCAAAACCATCCTTTATTAAATGAAAAGTATATATGTTTGTTTTACTGAAAATCTTTATTCTTTAATAACATGTTTTTTTCTTTCATTTTAAAAACCAAACAATAACTATCTGGTCATTGCTATTCTGCTTCACATTCTAGATAACAGTAACTGGTTGCCTAATATATGCTAAAATTGGAATAATAGCAATTGGATTAACATAGCAAAGAATATGCCATAAAGTCCCCAGGAAGCACATGGTTGACTTCATTTTTAAACTATCAGTAAAGCTTTGAAATAAGCCATGCTTCTGCTGCCAGTCTAATATTAAATACCATTTTTTTACTATTTGCTACAGGAAAGGATGTCATTTTTTTAACCAAAAAGAATAGTAAACACTTGTAACCACACACATTTTTTGCTAACAAGAAGAGAAGGAAGATAAATCTTGGCATACCTATTGGGATGTGGCATTTTGCCCCTGCCTACATTATCTGTCATTATTTGAATAGGGACACTTTAGGCTAGGCTAAAATGGTTTGGATTTTCCCAAATACTCTGCTGAGTCTTGAGATTCTTATCGGTTTCAAGATCTATACCACTGATTCCAATCACAGCATAAGATTTTGGGCTACTTTCTTTTGATGAAAAGTTGGCTTCCAACGTGGGATGATGACAAAGAACAAGGAACCAGTGGGTAGATCAGCTCCTTGGAAGCTCTCCAGATAAGGAGAGGACAGAATATTGCCCACGTGGATTCTGGACAGTTGTTTCTTGTGAGAAGACTGCAAGACAGCAGTTTTCTCTGGATTTAAGCACTGGGAGGCAATGGGATTAGCCATCTTGCCCGCAAGTATGTGGAGACTTTTAAAGGACACTGTTAACAAACAAATGCTTTCTAATTACTATCAGAAACTGCTTATTAATTACTTCTAAGCTATTGGAAATCTTTGGAAGAACAAGTTTGAAAAAGCTGGGTGGGTCTGCTTTCAATCCTGAATAATAGACAATTTTAACCATAAGTTTAAAAACTGAAAAAAATCTGAAACAAACTGCAAAAATGTAAATAACATTTTGATTTTAGAAAGTTTAAATGGATTAAGGATTCAGATAAATCTAGATAAATCTAAATCTAGATGCCTAGAGTAGCCCCACAACAAGGTAAGTGCCAAATAAATTTAACCAAAAAAATAAAATTGAAATATTGGAACATTTACTCTAAGATTTAGAATAATTATAAAGTACAAACAGCTGGTTTTTATAAGACACAACATAGATAACAATTTCATGATTTCAAAAACTGGTCGCTAAAGGAGATTAAAGATTTTAGGTAGAAGAAAGATATATAAAGGCCAGTAGATTATACAAAACATTCTGAGAATAAAAATACTGACAGAGGCTTTTGAAGAATGGAGTCAGATTTATATAATAGTCATTATATAAATAATGTCAGTAATAATGTCTGCTTCTATGGATAGATGTCCAAAGGATACAATTGAAAAGAAAGGTGAGGTAGAACAAATTTTATGTGACAGGATAAAGATGGTATAAAAAGTGAATTTATAATTGACAGAGCAAGAGAATGAGTTATAAAAAGATATTTTACTGGATCTACAAAACAAATTTGCTGAAGTGTTAAAATTTAAAAGGGAAATACAAATGACACCCCCCACCAAAATGACCTGGACATTTTTTCTACTGAATTTTTAAAAAGATGCTTGTTAAAGCCTTGAAGAACTCTGTGATGGACAAAGAATAAATTAAAAGAAATCCTACATCAATATTTCAATGAGGCAAGTATTAAGTCTGTTAGAAAGAATATAAAGTTGGTTTATTTGATCGAGGTTAAATAAATTATGTTGGTACTTCTGTCAACTTTTTATAGACTTCTTGCAGACTTCAGAACCAAAAAGATGATGTTTTATGGATTTGTTTATAAATAAGAGATGAACTATTTCTTTCAGGTATGATGGACAAGTCAAGTGAAAACAATTTGGGGTGCTATTCCTTCATATTATAACAGCTGCGAGGATTGTACCTGCCAAACACTGGAAAGAAAACTGCCGACTGTTGAAGAATGGATTTTGAAATTGACTGAATTAGCAGAGATGGCGAAATTAACTGCTTTGATTAGAGATAATGGACTAGACAGCTTTATAAGAGACTGGAGGCTGTGGAGTTTCTATGAACTAAATATAATAACAGTTGGTTAAAGAGGGATTTGAAGATTAGTGTAGATTAGCTCAACCTACTGATTGCTTTTTCTTCTTTTTTCATGTGTGTGTGTGTGTGTCTGTCTGTCTGTGTGTGTGTGTGTGTATACATACGTAAAAAGGGAGGAGAATTTACTGTTTTTTCTTTTTTTATCAGCACCCAGCCAGGGTAGATCCTACATGTTAAATGTTAAATTTAATTTAAATTTAATTGATTACTTTTTTCCTTTTGTTTTTTTTTCTTTTTTGTTGTTAGGGTTGAATGTATGCTTTTGTTTTGTTTCATTTTGTTTGCTTGTTTTACAGTTTTGTATTTTATTTTTTATGATAAAATAAATAATATTTAAAAAATAGAGATGAAATATGGGATTAAAAAAAGTTTATAACTTTAGAAAAGGTGAAGTATTACTAAATTTGCTTATACTTGTGATAAAGGTTGGCAGTCACTTCTTTTTAAATATTTCTTTATTCTTTATTTACTTTTTCCCTGCACTCTTTCTATTCTTTAAGTTTAGTTTGTATCAAAATTTACTATTATAATAAAAAGTCTTAATTATGTATATGTACATGCAAATGCTGGAGGCTAAAACATACAAGGAACGGTTGCTGAAATTGGCTATGTCTAGTTTAATGAAGAGAAGGGCGAGGCGGGGGGACATGATAGCAATGTTCTAATATCTCAGGGGCTGCCACAAAGAAGAGGGAGTCAAGCTATTCTCCAAAGCACCTGAAAGCAGGACAAGAAGCAACAGATGGAAACTAGTCAAGGAGAGATGCAACCTAGAACTAAGGAGAAACTTCCTGACAGTTAGAACAATTAACCAGTGGAACAACCTGCCTCCAGAAGCTGTGAATGCTCCAACACTGGAAGTTTTTAAGAAGAGATTGGACAGCCATTTGTCTGAAATAGTATAGGGTTCCCTGCCTGAGATGGGGGTTGGACTAGAAGACCTCCAAGGTCCCTTCCAACACCACCACCATCATCATCATCATCATCATCATCATCATCATCATCATCATCATCATCATCAAACTTTTATTCATAAAACATGAAACTCAGTCAACTGAACACTCAAATTGACTGGCACTAATGGTTGACATGGGTTGTTGCCAGCATCCTAGGTATCAACCAGGTATCTCCTTAAAATGTAAGATGTTTCGAGCAGTGCAGTTTTTTGTAGCTTTGCTGGAGTTATTGCAGGAAGCTGCAATTTCTTGATGTATTTTGCAAAGTTTTTGGACATAGTTCCGAGTGCCCCGATGACAATGGGTATCATTGTATTATTATTATTATTATTGTATATTATTGTATATACATTGTATATTATTATTATTATTATTATTATTATTATTATTATTATTATTATTATTTTATTTTATTTTATTTTATTTTATTTTATTTTATTTTATTTTATTTTATTTTATTTTATTTTATTTTATTATTATTTTATTATTATTATTATTCATCACACAGTCAGCCAGATTTCAGACTGGATTTGGCATTTTTGTCTACCTATCGAGTCCTTACCAAGGACCTGGGATAGACAGATGTGGAAGTTTGAGGGTATTATAGATATCGTCACAAGATGGAAGCAGTCCCTAGTAAGGCTGCCTTTTGCAATTGACTAATGGCGAATTTGTTAATGCCAATGGTGTTCAAGTGGGGCTTCAGTTGTTTTGGGATTGCACCCAAGACACCTATTACTATTGGTACTACCATTATGTATATGTATATGTATATGTATATGTATATGTATATGTATATGTATATGTATATGTATATGTATATGTATATGTATATGTATATGTATATGTATATGTATATGTATATGTATATATTCTTAACCTGGGACTAATTCCAACAGATCCCAGGAATGAGAAATTAAGAAAGAGGGGGAGAATGGAGGGAGAGAGAGAGAGAGAAAGAGAGAAGGGGGGAAGAGAAAGAGAAAGAGAAAGAGGGAGGGAGGGGAGAAAAAGAGAGAAAGGTTCAGAACCTGATGCCTTTTTTTCTACTTGTTATGCATGTGCTGATTTAATTTGTTTCTTAATGGCTAACCCCGTATTATTCTTCAGTGAAGGATTCTCCACACATTCTTTAATTGGATACTAAGACTCTCTGTGACTATTTACAGAATTTTAGTGACCACACATTGTCCTTTGGTGTCTGAAAGAGTTTTGATTCTTTCGGGTCTGCAGGATTTGGCACAAAGACTACAACAGTATATAGAGAAGACATGCTGAGATGAACAGTTGGTTTCAAAGCACACAGCATGTTCTAAATTAAGTGTAAGGCACAAAGATATTAAGCAATTAAACTTAAGCTGCATTAGGGAAAAAAAGAACAACAAATAAAACTAGAGAATGGCAGGAAGCTTGGAAGATTTGAAAGCAGTGGTGGAATTTGGGAGTAGGAATAGTATCTGAAATCTGCTCAGTGTGAAACTATGTTTTGATGGGATCTTATTCAGGATGTTCTCAACTGAAGAGTAAAAGAGATGTTTGCCTAAAAGTTACTAGAGAAATTTGGTGCAGGTGCATGTGTCTGTATCTGTGTCTGTAGTGCTTTCTCTCTCTCTCTCTCTCCCTCCCTCCCTCCCTCCCTCCCTCTCTCCCTCCCTCCCTCCCTCCCTCCCTCCCTCCCTCCCTCCCTCTCTCTCTCTCTCTCTCTCTCTCTCTCTCTCTCTCTCTCTCTCTCTCTCTCTCTCTGTTTATGTTCCATAACTTTCATTGAATTAAGATAAAGACTTTAAGTGAAAACTTTGATTTTTACTAGGAGGTTAGAAGCCAGTAATTACAATATTTTTAAGTTAAATATTTGCTCACATGGTTAGCAAGGACACAAGTAACTATTACTGATGCTGGGTTGGGAAAATAACTTTCTTGTTGCCCTTAATCATGCACTCAGCAAATGTTTTACCTTGCAGTATCACCAGCAATATCTGAGCAATTTCTTAAAAATTGTTCATGAGTTATGACTTCTTCACATATTCTATTACATGTAGAGATTACAGTAGAAAGTAGAAAATACACATAGATATTTATTTTCTTAAATATACTGTATATGCCCCCACCAATACTGGCAAGTCAAGCTATGTATAAAAACAAGGAACAACCACACTTACTGGCACTGATGATGTTACCTAGCTACCTACCTACCTAGCTAAATGTGTGCAAACAAACAAACAACCAAACTCAGAGACAACCACACTTCAACCTTGAGTTGCATATATTTTCTTTGATTGCATATGATTTTTCTTACCTAGAAGCACGATCTTATACTTGTTATCTCTAAATATCATCCTCTGTGTGTGTGTGTGTACAGAATTTAATATGAATTCAATTTTAATTAAGCAAAATAGAGTTATTAATATGACCACATCAACCTTCAGCCCATTATTCAAAGTTATCAACGCCATACCAGTTATATTGTGTAAAGAAGTCACCAAAACAATGGAAATATGAATACAATTAACAAGTAATAGGTAACAAATAATAATGCAGGCAATAGGGTAGGCATCAGCTCCTAACTGTGATGATGAAAAACATGCAGGGTGTCATCACAGCCCAAAGCGCGCATCCTTCATCCTGGGCCACAGCTACAAAAGTCAGGATTTTTATTGTTATGTCACCCTGCATATTTCATTTTTTTCTCCTATAGCAATTCCAAGAATGCCTATGACCAAAAAATAAAAAAATAAAATAAACAGGCACAGTAAGAGTTAGTCTTCATACCCTATCTTGAATTTTTGGAGACAAAATAAGAAATATTCCTTAAAAAACATCCTATTTATATGAGGAATTAAAATTTTTGCAATTAGTAAGCCAACATTTGCAATAAGTGAGAAATGAGTAAACCCAAAGACTCCTTTATAGGTACCCGTAATATAGTTACATAATTATGTAATATAGTCTTATATTACATAGTTATATGGCTCTTTGTGAAGTCGGTTTGTTTTTTTTAAAGTATGATGCCTTTATCTTAGTACTGCAGGCTAAAAAATGTTTATTCCACTCTGGGTATCTACATTTCCAGTTTTCCTAAACCAACAGAATAAGAGTTTTAAATATATTTCAGGTTGAAAGCTCAGACTCTCTAAAATGATTAAGTTGATACTTCAGGTTTGTTTTTTTATTTGTACTTCATTCATTCATTTTGTCTGTACTTTGCCTTTTCTGCTCAAGATTTAGTACAGGTTTCATGGCCTATAAGTCCATTGTCTGATTATTCAGAAAGAAATTAAACTAAAATTAATTACAGATTTCCAAGTACTACTTCAAGCATTTTTTTTTACAGTCAACAGTAAAGAGGTTCAATGGATTTTTTTTTTTGCAAAAAGGGAGTGAAGGTAACTAATTTAGTTAATTGGATATAAAACTCTTTACTCTGTATAATCTTTAATTGATAGCCAGTTACTATGAAATTCAGTGTAAATGAATGCTGAATTTTAGGCTTTAGTTTTGAGCCTTGTATCATTCTTGACCTGTTAGTGAAAAGAAACAGTGCACTTTTTAGAAAATTTAAATTAAGATTAGAAATTTATTTATTTATTTTTAAAAAAGTTTTATTAATTTTTTACAATAACAACCTTAGTGCCTGGTGTACAGTGTGTTGTCTTGGTTCATATTATTTTGGGGGAAAATATACAATCAATAATAGTTAACAGTCAATAATAATTTTTATATTTCCATAATTTGTATATCAATTAATAATATATTTCCTTGATCTTCTATTCTCTCAGTAGTATTCTCTTTCTTCAACATTAAACAAATATAATTTTTGATATTTGATATTTTCCATATATATAAATGATTAAATATAAGCATTTTCTTCTATATTTCTACCAACAATAATAGCGTCCATATATAGCACTTTTTCTTATCAAAATGTTATTTTCATAAAAATCATCTTATTGATTCACCATGTATTTTATTTTCATAAATCTTGTTTAAGCTCAGTTTCTCCTTAATATTCAAACAATTCTTATCATCATAATTTTCTCAGTAATTAACATCTAAATATCCAAATTTTTCATTTAAATATATCACCGAGTATTTTCATATTTCATATATTATAGAAATACTATACTACTTATCTATCATAACATTTACCTATAACATCTTTTCTAATCAATTTATATTTCACTTCTATTTGTAAAATTTGATTTGTTAAATCACTATCCTTTTTATCAAAGTTCTTATTAAGCCTAATTTCCCCTCAATGTTTCAATCATTCCTTAATTCTAAATCTTTTCAAACTTAATTTATCTTTAAAATTAAAACTTTTCATTCGCTTACATCATCCCAGTATTTTTACATTTTGTATCTTATCAAAAATACTATATTACTTATATCTCTTATCCCACTTATTCTAAAGCCCCTTTATAGCCAAAGTTATTTCTTTATTTAGCCATACTCAAAGAAGTGTTCACTCGTATCATATTCCATCTGGTAGGGCAGGTCAAGTCTCTTAAGCCCGTCTCTGGCCTTCTTCCTTTGCCAAATAGTTTTCCAAATTAATATTTTCGACTTGTCAAACAGTTCTATTTTTGTAGTTGTTGGGAGTAGAGGATACATATTGTGTGAGACGTATGCTTTTTGTCTCTCAAACAGTAATTCTCCCAGTAGTATCCATTTTGTTAAGTCTTCTTTCTTCTCAGGTTTATTTTGACATTCTAATGCATAAGGTATCGTTTCCATATTTATTTTTATATCCAAACCTTGTAAGTTTTTTCTTGTTTATATTAAGTTATAATTCCCTTCATTTGTAGCTTCACCAATTAAGTCATTTTTTTCTAGTTTACCTTCTGTTATCTGATTTGTTTGTTCATTCTTTACCATCATTCTTTGGATGTTTTTATTGTAAATTTACATTAGAAGTGTATTCATTTGTGTTATCAAAGTTGTGTTTAATTTCCTTGGGGTTTAAAGCTATTGTAATTTGTATCTGTCCTAGCATTGCATAAATTTCCTCTTGGAAAATATTTGTCTTATCTTGGAATGTTGCTTCTAGAGGTCTTTGATCTTTCAGACTTAGTCCTTCAGGACCAAATATTGTGGTTTTCTATCATTTTTTGATGAATATGTCATATCCATGTTGTCTCCCCCTTGTGAGTAATCCATCATAGTTGCCATAGTCTCTGTAATTATCCTTGTCAAGCTGGCCAAAACTCAACATCCAAAAAGTCCAATTTTGTATAGTTCTTGTCTTTATACCAGAGGACTGGAAAAGAGCTGATGTAGTTCCCATTTTCAAAAGAGGAAAAAAAATGGATCCAGGAAATTACAGACCTATCAGCCTGACCTCAATACCTGGGAAGATTCTGGAAAAGATAATCAAACAATGAATCAGCGAACACCTAGAGGCAAACAAAATCATTACTAAAAGCCAACATGGGTTTGTCAAAAACAGATCATGCCAGAGAAATCTTATTGCATTCTTTGACCAAGTGACAAAATTAGTGGATCAGAGGAATGCTGGGGAGATAATTGAGGTGGCAAAGCGCGCTTACTTCACCACCCTCATTGCGTCCACAGACAACTGCCCGGCCACCCTGTTTAGAGTGGTCTGCTCCCTTTTAAATCAAGGGACAGGAGAGGACCCCTTACGAGGACGGGCCGAGGAATTTAGTAAATATCTGGTGGACAAAATTGCTCAGATTCAGGCTGGTCTGGGTATCTGACGAGAGGAAAACAATGAGTTTGGCCGAGAACATTTGGGAAGAGTTTGATCCTGTGACTTCGGATGAAGTGGACAGGATCATGGGGAAATTAAGTGCCGCCATGTGTTTGTTGGACCCGTGTCCCTCGTAGCTGGTCTATGCATCTCAGGAGGTTACACGAGGCTGGCTCCTAGCAGTTATCAATGCCTCACTGAGTGAAGGGTACTTCCCTGCCACCTTGAAAGAGGCGGTAGTAAGGCCCCTCCTTAAGAAACCTGCATTGGATCCAGCTATTTTAAATAACTTTCGTCCTGTCTCCAACCTTCGCTTTCTTTTGGTCCTGGAGGAAACTGAGTATCTGGATCCGTACCAATCGGGTTTCAGGCCTGGGTATAGCATGGAGACAGCATTGGTCGCGCTGGTGAATGATCTCTGGTGGGCCCGAGATAGGGGTTACTCCTCTGTCCTGGTCCTATTAGATCTCTCAGTGGCTTTTGATACCATCGACCACAGTATCTTGCTGCGTTGTCTTGAGGGGTTGGGAGTGGGAGGCACCGTTTTACGATGGTTCTCCTCCTACCTCTTGGGCTGTTCACAGATGGTGTTGGCAGGGGGCAGAGGTCAACCCCGAGGCCCTTTAGTTGTGGGGTGCCTCAGGGATCGGTGCTCTCGCCCCTCCTGTTCAACATCTATATGAAGCCGCTGGGAGAGATCATCCGTGGCTTCGGGGTGAAGTATCATCAAACATTGAGTTAATACAATTCTTATTGTTTTGATAGATAACAATTAAATGTATAATTTTTCCCCAATAGTCCTAAAAATAATAATCACATCATTATAATATTTCTTTTCTATCCAATCATTCTGCTTGCCTTATCATAGATCCTGTTACAGTCTTTATTTTAATTTGTTTCTCCCACCAAATTCTAGATATTCTTACAGGTTAAGATTTTCTCAAAAATTAATTACATTTAAGTTTAAGTTTATTATATTCGTATACCGCCCTTCTCCCGAAGGACTCAGGGCAGTAAAAATTTAACTATTTTCATATAAACTATCTCACACTTTTACATTTCTTAAGGAATAGATAAAACAGTAGAAAAAAAGAAAGAAAAGCAAGAGTAAAGAAGCATAAAAAATAACATACTACTTAAAATATGTATCCCTCCTAAGCTAATATATATTTATTTCCTAAATTTCTTATTCTTTTTAACCATAATTAAAAATATGTTTAATCTTTAAACATTCCATTTAATCAGTGCTTTTTTTGTAAAAGAAAAGGTGCCGGAACTCACACGTGTCATACAACCCGCCTTGCCTATCCCAGAAGGTTCCATCCAAAAAAGGTGCCGGAACTCCATTTTGAGCGTTCTATGAGGAAAAAAGCCCTGCATTTAATACATCTAGTCATCTAGTCCTTTATTCAAAACATTTTTTTATCCATTATAATTTTCTTAAATTCAATCACATTTAAATATATAAAACATTTCCTTTATCTAAGTCATTTAAACTTTTTTATACTACTCAAATCAAGAAAGAGAACAAAAAAGGGAAAAAAGCATACTATATTATTTAGGGGATTCATCCCTTTTGGAATGACATATCTATTCCAAATCTTTTCTATTTCTTTAACCATATTCAAACAAATGGTTCTTTTTAAAGTATTCTCTCTGTAGGTCCCATCATCTATTTTCTTGATTTCTACTTTGGTCTTTTTCCTTTGCCCAGTATCTTTCTTAATCAATGTATTTTGCTGAGTCAAAAGGTTTTTCTATATGTTTGTAAATGTTACTGTAGACATAAAAAGTAAATCGGATGAAATGTCTTTGTACATGCCTTTCCATGTTTGTTGAAATTCTTTTTCTTTCTCTTTCTCTCTGCTTCCCTTATCATTTCCTTTCTCTCCGATGTTCCTGACATCTCTACAGTCCATTTTATTCAATCTGTTTTCTTGTCCTCAGATTTATTTTGTAGTCTTAAGGGATAAGTTGTTTTTTCCAATTCTTGTGAATTTTTTTCCACACTAGGATTAAATCATGTTTCCTTGTTTTGTTAAGTTCCATTTTTAAGTCTCTATTCTCAATTCTATATCCATTTATCTGTTTTATCTGCTCCTCTGTTGTTGCTTTCTGGGAATTTTTCTGTTGTAGAATTAACTTGTAAATAGATTGGTTTATATTTTCAAAGTTGTTTTGGATTTCTTTATGGTTTAAAGTCATTGTTGTTTGAATTAGTTGCAGTATACTATATATCTCCTCGTGTGAAGTATTTATGTTTTCTTGATATGTTCTTTCTACATGTCTCTGATCCATGATAGCCAAGAATTTGAATTTTTTTCTTTCCTTCTTTTCTCTGCAAGTAGCTTTAGAGTTCCAATTAGATAGATATTTGTAATCCAAATAGTTCAAAAAAGATTTTTCCCCCTGAAATTTATAATTTTCTGTTTGTCTACAGCTCAAATTATTGTGTCTTTTTTGTCACAGCTGTTCTTTGTTCTTTGTTGTTAAAGCTTTGAAGGTCACAGACATAGATTAGTTTTTCCCAGATTTTGTCAAGTCTTATATTAAAGTCCTTTCTGTAACTTTCCCGCTCAAAGATTAGTCCTAAATCAAAGTTTTTCTTTTTCTATAAATAATTCATAAATTTAGACCACAATGAAAGTATTTCTTTTCCTTTAGATACTTTACAATCTTATAGCTGGCCCAGCGTACAATCTCTTCTTTGTTCCCTAGCAATTATCTTCTTAAATTTAATTTAATTTAATTTAATAATATTTCTATACCGCCCTTCTCCCGAAGGACTCAGGGCGGTGAACAGGGCAAGAATAAAAATACAGGATTACAAAAGTTAAAAGAATAATTAAATACATGCCCATATACTAAAAAGGTTATTAGAGTTCACGGGAACAGATTTTTCGTTGTTTCTGGGCATTGTCTTTGATATGCTATGTTCTAAATGTCCACTAGATGTCAGCAAATATTTGTTTTCTAGCTCTTTCAAACAAGAAATTATTCTTATTATTTTTCTTTATATATATATCAAAATCCTTTAGAATATAATCTTAGCAGTTTGTTTTAGTTTCTAGGTTTGATCAGATTGTAGTATTTTAAATTTAATTTCAATATGTTTATTTCTTCCTTAAAGGGTAATTCACTGCTTCTGTCTATGGGAGATTAGGAATGTAGTCCCCTCCCCTCACTTTCAGAGGTTTTCTTGCTTTGAGGATCTTAGTTGCAAAATAAAGGAGAGAAGATCAAATACTCTCACGAATTCCAAGCACACTGTCCACCGTTGTTCTGGCTAGTGCTCTTGGACTTTGGCTGCAGGTAGATTGGGCTAGATGCTGCAAGCTAGCCCTTTTCTTGTCAGATCAGAGGGCTTCCCCCAGATTGAAATGGAATGACCACCACCATTCCGTGATCAATGGGGTGCCCCTCTTCCTTTGCCACCTCTCTGGGGTGACTTCAGACCCATTTAGGGTCCCCTGGCAGGATGAAAACAGCCACAGGATGTGGAGCTTTGCAATTTTGCGGCCATGCACTATGGGAAAAAAATGGAAGTCTAAGATTAGAACTTTAGATGACCATAGCATATTCAATCATTTGCAAGCAACATTTAATTAAATTTTGAGTTCAGACTATTAGATTCTACGCACACATAAACAAGTGTTCTGTAGTAAGATTTAGTAAGATTTGAAGTAAGCTTTTTTAAAAAAATAAAAAATAAAAAATATGCATTTGTTCTCTATATTGTTTTCTATTCTTCATTCATAAAAGCTTTATTTTAATTTATTAGTGCTCCCAGTGTCTCAAAGACCAATAAATAGCAGAAGATAGTTAAGGATTTCCGTACCCCAAAATTGCTAATATCTGATGCTGTCTGGATTTTTGCAGCATTTATATGTTAGGCCTAAATATATAAACTTTGATTTTTTTTTGCCATTGCTTATCTCGAACTCTAATTCAAAATGATTCTGAGCTGTTTACTAGCAAGAAGGCAAAAAGAAAAAAGGAAAATCAATACACAATAACCATTAACAATTATATCTAAAATTATAAGACATTTCTGCATCTAAGGAACCCTGAAATTGCCATAAAGGAGATTTGCTGATCAGATTGGCTTCATTCCCAGGATTCATTTAGAAAGCCAGTATCCATGGCTTTCTTAAAGTCCAACAGAGTTGGGGCTAAACTGTTCCTGCATAACAAACTATTCCAAACATGGGTCTACAACAGAGAAAACATCTGTTTTCCTAGAAAGTGACAGTCCTAAGAGAAGAGATTCAGAGTAAATATACTCTTCCTAATCTTATTGGATGGGCAGAAATCACTGAGAGAAGTGATAACCAGGTAATGAGATCCTGATCCATGTAACACTTTAGAGCTGACAACCAGCACCTCAAATTGCATCTGGTAGGACTCAGTGACCAGTGTAGCTGTTGAAGGAGGGGTGTTTTATGGGAGAACTTCATAATTTCGATCATTATTTAAGCAAGTGCATTCTGGATCAGTGGAACTTCTAGGTAGTTTTCAAAGGTAGCCACATGTAAAGTAAATTGGAATAATCCAATTTCAGTCCAGTGATCCAATCATCACTGTAATAGTGACTAGACATTAGGGAAGGCCTTCTAGTCAAAGACTAGAGATACACAGATGTATTTGTGTAAAAGTCATCTTGGCACATCTGCCATATGCTCTTTGAGTAGGAGATGTAAGTCCCACAGGATTCCCAAGAGAAAAAGGGGTCATGTTAAGAACCACAAATGGAACACCTTGGAATCAAAAGATTTCTGTACCCACAATCATTCTGTCCTGCTGACATAACCTTAGTCTATTCTTCCACATCTAGACCACACTAGCCTTCAGGGACCAGGATGGGACCTTTATCACATCTCAAGTTTAGCCTGGGGTTAAAATGTATAGCTGGGTATAATTTGCATATTGATGATTCCTGACCTCATACTGTTGAGTGACTTCTCTCAGCTTCAAATAGATGTTCAACAGGAAAGACAATAGAATGGAGTCATGTAAAACAGATGGCTCTAGGGTGCATGCTTTCTCCCTGCTAATATCCTGATTGAAATCTCCCTCTCTGGGACGAAGAGGAACACTGCAAAACTCTGTCACTCCCAGAAGCCATCCACTATGATATTGGATCGACAATGAGACCATCAAAACAGTGAAGGAATTCAACTTTCTGGGCTCTAAAATTGACCAAAGGGCAAAAATAACAAACAAATAAGTCCTAGACATAACCTCACCAAAAATATCACTTGAAACCAAGATTGCCAGACAGAGGCTCTCATACTTTGCCCTAATATCCACTGGCTGGACACTATAAAGGATGACATTCAGATCTGAAGGAGGTAGTTCAAGACAGAGGGGCATGGAGAATGCTGAGCCATACAGTGACTAATGGTCAAACATGACTGAATGGTTGATGATGATGAATATTTTAACATGGGAAAACAACAAACTGCTGATATCAGAATAAAGAAATATTGTTATCTTGCTGCTCTTATAGCAATGTAAGTTCTTACCCATATCAGGTCAAATTCATTCTTTGTCTTCTGCCAGCATTACTTTAAAAATCTTTCCTGCTTCTTCATTTCATGGAGCCTCTTTGATTATAAGCAGCAGTGAGCTAAGGCAGTCTGCTTAGGCACAGTTCTACCCATTCTACCATTGGTATAACATTTCAGCTGGCAACTGAAGCTTTTGAATAACAGCTACCAGGATCTCAGGCATCTTTCCAGGCACTTTCTGGAGAGCAGTTGGCCCTGTCCTGAAATAAGACATGTTTCCCTTTACCCTTCATTTATTTCTTAATATTGGGATGCCATATCTAAGAAAGTGAATGCATCTCCAATAGACTGTTCGCAGATTGCTTAAATAACCAGAATGAAGTTATTCTGATGCTAATGAATAAAGAAAAAATATTTATTATATTATAATTTATTTATTTTATTTATTAAATTTATTATGGGATTCCTTTGGTTCAAAACCGAAAGGAACTTAATTGGAAAGCTTTCTCTCTGGATTCCATCATACTAAATTTAGAACTGAAATATTCTGCAGAGACTGGAATTCTCTAATTGGATGAGGTTGGGAAAGTCAACGATCACTAGAAAAGAAAATAAGGATTTTTTTCTGGAATAGAAGATCTGATCCACATTAAATGAAATATTTTCTTCATATCATTGAATAAAAAAGATTGCTGATAGAATAAATATACATATGAATATAATATAAACATATAATTTATATATATTGTAATGTAAATACAGATATGCATACAATACATAATACATACAAATAATAAATCCTAATACTACACAATATAAATCCTCAATGTAGTTTTACCCACTATAGAAAATCAAAAGTGTGATGGATGTTGTCAAAAATTGTGAGATGTGAAATAAAAGTTGGTTGCTATATTTTTAGGGGGGGGTTGCATTTCAGGATTCTTCTGAAAGGGAAAGGAACAACACAATTTAATTCCAAGACGTTTTTCCTGTGATTTACTTGAGTAGCTTAGCTTAAGAAATGGCCACATTTCAATGATCCCCATACATTCTCAGATTCCATCTAAACAAGATTTTGGGAAGAGGTAGAACATGATTTTCTTAGCTGTAATTGCAAAATTACAAATTTTACAAAATTGCAAAAAAACAACAACCCATAAATCAATATTTATTTGACTATTTATTTATTTCAAATTTTTAGGACCAGCCATTCCAGGAAATTCTGAGTGGCTTTCAAAAATCTAAATAAGCACTTAAAAGAGTTTAAAATATAAATCAAAACAGATAAATCAGTCTAAAAGGACCATAACAATAAAATCGAACAGGATCCCCCTGTTTTTGGCCTAGCTAAAATTAGCCAAATACCAGAACAAGATTTCCCTGTATCCCATGTTCTAGATTGTCCCTGTTTCCCCCCCCCTTAATCCTTTCTGAGGTTTATGACAAAGTTTGTGCTTAAGATTAAACCTGTGAAGAATTTCAATAAGATTGTCATTTATTCATGTTCTGTAACTTAAGTCTATGGGCGAAAAAAACCGTTAAAAATTTCTCTGGACAATTCACCTCTATTTATTTGAAAAGAACAAAACTGAGACAGTATTTTCTTTGAAAAGTACAAATGGAGACATCTGAAACCTTTTGAAGAAAACATTACAGCTCAGTAACAGTAAGTGAACCTTCTCATTCCTCTGCCCCATCAAGTTTCGAAAGCTATTTTAACACATGCATTACAAAACGAAAGATAGCCTTTGTTAAAAAGTTTAATGTCCTTAATTAGTAGAATTGTCTGACTAATTAGAATACTAATTAGGATGGCTGGGCTATCGTTAATTTGGATGTGCTGTGGCCTAGTGTTAATTGCTATTCAACCTATGGTTGGTGAAAGAGAGAGTAAGTAGATAAATGCACACGCACACGTACACAAACTATTTTAATGTTAAGGGTCCATAACTATAATGATCTTCACGGTTGGTGTGTACTTAGGGAGTCTTTAATTCACGAAAATGTTGATGAAAAGTTAACAAATGCAAATGCAAAAAGAAAAAAAACATTACAACCATTCCAGATGAAAACCTCAAATTTATATGATGATGCGGGATTTGTTTGAATAACATTGTATTTGTCCTAACAACTGGCGTCAGTAGTATTACAGTTAAGCATTGACAATAATTGTACTTGTCAGTAATTTTCAAAGCCATTTAAAACAATGAGCTTTTAATAGTCAAGCATATTGATTTTATCTTGAAAAAAGGTTTTGTGGCTAGGGATTATGGGTGTTGAAGCCCAACATCTTTTTTCTTTTCATGACTTGTAATCCCTTGCTTCATTCAGGACTCAATCTTCTGAGTGGGAGGCAAGCGTCTTCACCTCTAGGCTACCGTGCCGCTCATTGAAGTTCAACATAACTTGACAATATTCAGTTGGGGAAGGCTGGAAAAATGAAAAGAACATTGCAACATCATGGTGCCAGCTTTATCCTTGCATCACGATTCTACAATCAAATACATAGGGACAGTGTTACAATATTAGAATGCCCATTTTATCCCCTACTCATGCCTGCTCTTATCAGTGTGTAGTCGAGTGGCCTATAAACTCTCTCACACACCCTAATTATGTGGTAGTGCTGCTGGGTGTATCGTCAACCTGCTAAATTTAAATCAGAGAATGATGGGTTTAGCAATTGCATGACGACCTTTGTGCAATTACTGAAGATATATTTATTTTATTTATTTATTTTATTGGATTTGTATACCGCCCTATTCCCGTAGGACTCAGGGTGGTTTACAGGGCAGTTAAAACCATGAATATAAAAAATTAAAAACAATTAAAACAATTAAATTAAATTTAAGCCCCAAGAGTAAATCTAAAACCAGTTAAATTAACAACCCCATAGTCTGGACCAAACAGATCGAAGAGCCAAGTTTTCAGGTCCCAACGAAATGAGCGAAGGTCAGGGGCAGTCCTAAGTTCTGTGGGTAGTTGGTTCCATAGGGCAGGAGCACCCACAGAGAACACCCTTCCCCTGGGAATAACCCGCCGGCATTCATTAACCGGCGGTACCCTGAGAAGGCCCTCCCTGTGGGGGTGCACAGGACGATGGGAAGATGATGCCGGCAGCAGGTGTTCCCTTAGATAGTCCGGACCCAAGCCATTTAGGGCTTTATAGGTCATTACCAGCACCTTGAATCTCACCCGGAGGGCAACCGGAAGCCAATGCAGCTCACGGAGAAGAGGTGTTACACAGGAGTATCGGGAAGCTCCCATCAAAACTTGCGCGGCTGAATATATGTAGGCATCCCACATATAGTAAAAGGTAAAAAGGTAAAGGTTCCCCCGCATATGCGTGCTAGTTGTTTCCAACTCTAGGGGCCAGTGCTCATCTCCGTTTCAAAGCCAAAGAGCCAGCGCTTGTCTGAGGACGTCTCCGTGGTCATGTGGCCGGCATGAATAGACTCCAAAGGCGCACGGAACACTGTTACCTTCCCACAGTAGTAGTCCCTATTTTTCTACTTGCATTTTTACGTGCTTTCGAACTGCTAGGTTGGCAGCAGCTGGGACGAGTAACAGGTGCTCACTCTGTTACGCAGTACTCGGGATTCAACGCACCAAACTGCCAGCCTTCTGATTGACTAGCTCAGCATCCTATCCCACTGAGCCACCGCGTCCCACATATAGTGGAAAATGCTAAATCTTGACAAGAGCTAATGCTAGGGTATATTTGGTCCTAGTAACAGGAATGGAATAAATACATACTTTCAAGATTCAAGTGAAAATCTTTGAATGATTCCACTGTCTCATTTAGCCTATATATCCCATGCTGCTGGTATTAGATAACAGGACAATCTCTAAAAAGGAGTGAAGGAAAAATCTTTATAAGTGATAGGTGGAAAGGGAGCATATTATGCAGTCCTTATGTTGCCTATTCACCCTTCACTGATTTATAACTTTCCCTTTATCTGAAAATCTGGATATATATTCCAAAGCAAACTGTTATAGAAGCCTAGGTAGGTTGAATGAAGCAGTGGCATCTCTAAATAGCTGGAAATTGGAGAAGAATGGTTAGTGTTTGGGACATTTGATTTAAAATATTCTGAAGACACCCTCAGCTCTTTCTTAGGTTGGATGCTTCCATTTTAAGACATATAGTAGACGAAGAAGCCACCCAGAGTTGTCAGAAAAATTGGTGGCTAAATAAATAAATAAATAAATAAATAAATAAATAATAAGCAAGCTCTCAGACATTTGTAAATAACCCATTTGTAAATCTTGTCATGTTTTGTTAGATTATCATCTAACAACATTGGATGTTTTTTGTATTGACATCATCATTCTTTGTTCTGCTTTGTCTGAGCATTTAACTCCTTTAGAAACGAAGATGGGATATAATCCAGAAGATCATATTCTTCTCAGGCTTTTTAAGTATTCACTTTTAATATGTGAAGAGCATAAATACAAGGACATGCACATTTTTAATCAAAGATAATACAAAGATAATAAAGATACAAAGATAATAAAGAAATAAGGAAAAGAAAACTCCTTTTAAGGAACTATCTAAAAAGTACATTTTCACAGGGAACATCATCGCAATCATTCCTGACCACCCATAACTCTTACCTCTTGCTTAGGACAGAATTCCCTTTCTTTTTTGATATAATCTTAAAAAGCAAGTTTTGGAAACTGATGACCAGAAGATGGCAACCTAATCGTACCGTAGATTAAGAGTGAGTGACTACCATTCTGTTTGTCTGCACCTTTAATCCTGGCAAATTACTTGGATTCAGTCTACAAGGCAGGTTATATATTTCATCAATACAGAAGAGAAATACATGCAACCACCAATTATTTGAAAATATATTTCCAAAACCTGGTATAGAAATAAAGAATTTATTTAATCACATTTCTATATTGCCCTTCTCACCTAAGTAACTCTTAGATGAGTGACAAATCACTATTTGCTGGAAAGGTAAATATTCAGAGGATGTTCAGCATAAGAGTTTTTTCCCCCTTTCCGGAGATTGCACTGGTTGTATGAGATGGATCACCTCTCCTAAGAAGACTCTGATTGCAGACCTTATTTATGGAGAAATTGGCTTTTCTGTTTTACTGCCATTTTCCCCAATCATTTTTATTTTTTGCTTATGTGGTTTGCAGCAACGATTTCCCCTTCTCATTCCACTGTTTGCTCTCATGCTGTATGTGACCTCTTTTTTTGCATATTTGTTTCTTCTATGCCAGTAGATATACACGGCATACATCCAACATAACCACAAGTACACACACACACACACACACACATATATATATATATATATATATATATATATATATATATATATATATATATATATATATATATATATATACAGTATATATATATATACAGTATATATATATATACACAAATATAATAGTTTGGGCATAAACACTATAGACAAAGAGACAAGAGAATATAAGAGCCTTGATGGAGCAGTGGGCTAATACCTCCTTAAGTAACACCAGCTGCCTGCAATTAGTGCAGGTTCGCATCCCACCAGGCTCAAGGTTGACTCAGCCTTCCATCCTTCTGAGGTAGGTAAAATGAGGACCCAGATTGTTGGGGGCAATAAGCTGACTTTGTAATAATGCCGCTTGGGGGCGGGGGCGAAAGCCCTAATAAGCAGGCATATACATAGAATGAAGGCTATTGCTAAGCACATTTAATTTGTGCTTAGATTGTAAGCCGCCCTGAGTCTTCGGAGAAGGGCAGGGTATAAATGGGATTAAAATAAAAAAAATAAAAAAAATAAAATGCTGCCTCATTTTTACTGGTATTTAACAACTATATTCAATAATAAGTTCAGCTGAATTGAAATTCAGGTGATGGGAAAAGGCTCATTCTGGTCCAAAAATCTACACTCTTTCATGGAAATTGTCATCTGATATCTCCTATGTCAGGCAACATCTCCCTGTTCCCACTCAACCCCTTAAATGTGCAGCTTGATTCCCTCTTGTATTCTCTGAAGATCTAACAACAAACTCTATTAAAAAGGGACTGCATCTGATTTACTACATTTTACCTTAGCTTCTGCACTACTAGAACCTTCTTTGAGTAACCTGTATATGTAGCTGAAAAATATGGCTGCAGCTAAACCCTTAACTAATGTTTTTCATTTCAATAAAGTCTGTGGAATGATATTTATAGCTATGTATAGGCTACACTTGTCCAGTGTATTGTCCACTTCTCTATGTACAGTATAACCATTCTCCTTTGGCCAGTTCCTGCTGAACAGGAAGGGTACCTGATCACACACCCCAACCCCAAATGGCTCCCCAGGGGTTGCTTTTCTCCTGCATCATTCCCTTAAGTTCTCTCCCAAGGGATTATCAGCAAGTGTTTACCTTTGCAAATGGGCTTCTTTGCCCATCTGAAAATATGAATCACCAAGTAATTGAAGCAAAGCAAAAAGGGGTATCAAATCTGTTTATAGGTATCAAATACCCCTGTTAAGGGGTATCAAATCTGTTTATAGGTACTGAAACAAATGATACATACATCTGGTATATGTGGTGTTATGTACTGGGCTTTTTGAGGGAATACCACGTGGGTTGCTGGAGCAGCTAATGGCTCTCCAGCAAACCAGACTACAAGTCTCCTGTGCTGCAATTGGCTATCTCCAGGTGGCAATGGTTGATTCAAACCTATTGGCTGCCGCCTAGGGGCTAGACTACATATTGCGGCTAGTTGCAGCCATTTCCTCAGTACAGTTCCAGCACGAAATAAACAATGAGTTACCATGTACTCTGTTCAGTGTCTTCATTCCTGCACCAAAGAACCCGCTATTTAACAGTGGCGACGAAGGTGGGATCCTGCTTCACCGAATAAAGAGCTGAAGTCTATGAGGGAAAGGCAGTACATGCCGGAGGGAAGAGGCATTCCCCCCCTCTCTAAAGGTTGGCTAGAAGCTATGCTAGCGACCTCGTGCTCAGTGGATTCATTTCCTGAGCCTGAAGCAGCATCTGGAAGAATGCAGGAACCAGCAAGAAGAATGCCGAAGGTTGGCAAACTGCGAGAATTTGACGTGAAACACCCAGAAGAATGGCCATCGCATTTATCGCAAGTAGAAAACTACCTCAGAGCCAATCAGATCGCAGAAGAAGGACTGAAGGCTGCAACGCTACTCTGCGTGTGCGGCCCTGCTACCTTTGATTTAGCCGAGAACCTTTTCACACCAACACCAATTGAAGCGGTCTCCTACACAGATCTTAGAAGATAACCGGGCACTTCCAGCCCAAGATGTCTGAAATAGCTTGGTGGTTCAAGTTCGACCAAAGAGTGCAGCTTCCTTCCCCAGTCAACGTCGGAGTTCATAGCGGGCCTAAGGCAGGCTGCACGCCTATGCAAATTTTCAAATTTAGAAGAGAGATTATGAGACCAGCTCATCTGCGGCCTACAGAATGATTCAGCAGAGACTATTTGCTAGGCCAAATTTAAGCACAGGACGAGGTGATGGCCAACGAAGCTGCCGGTGGCACAGTTCAGACAGTACAGCCTGCCAAATCAAGTGGATAGCCACTCAAAGTTCGAAGAAACGGTCCACCTTGAGGATGCCAAATGCACCAGAGAATCTTCCGAGGAAGAAGAACCTGAAATCAACTGACTCCAAAAGCAACCCAACGTGCAACACTGTAACAGCCTGCAGTGAGAGGACAGTTACAAGGCAGTTCTCTTACAGATATAAGGGGTGCGGCGGCAACCATTTTCACGCCAACTGCAGATTTTGTTTAGCCACGGGTCCCAGGTCCAGTTAGTGTGGGATTTTTCAGAAGCCGTAGAAGCATATGCCCCACCAGTGCTCGACGCCCCCTCAAACCCAAACTTAAGCTCATGGTAGAGCTACAAGGAGTTCCATGTAAGATGGAATTGGACTCTGGCTCTGCAGTCTCAATCATTTCTCAAGACACTTTTAACTTCGTGTGTAGGCGCAGAAACAATTGGGCCAAATTAAGACCCTCAGATATAATCCTAATGGATTTTCAAAATGCTCACGTTGATTTAGCACAGGCCTATCAGCAATTGCCGGTTGATGAGGCCACAGCCGTGGCTCAAACAATCATGACTCACAGGGGGGCTTTCAAAGTTAAACGCTTACAGTTTGGAGTCAGTGTTGCACTGGGTATTTTTCAGGGAATCATGAAGCATACACCCAAGGGTATTCAGGGCGTCTGCCCTTATTTCAATGATGTTCTTATTGCAGGGGAATCCCCAGAAGTATTGGCCAGGGCTGTTTTGCAGAGGCTTCGTGAAGCAGGCCTCAAATTAAAAAAGAACAAGTGTAGTATTGGGGTTTCTTCAACAGAATTCCTGGGTTTCTGAATTGATGCTAACCCCGCTGATTCTAAAGTGAAGGCCATTAAAATGGCTCCTAGGCCCAAATCTAAAGGAGAGCTACAAGCATTCTTGGGTCTCCTAAACTTCTATCACACATTTCTACCTCATAAGGCTGCAATAGCAGAGCCCCTCCACAGGTTTCTTGATAAGAAAGCTCCATGGAAATGGACTAACATGAAAAAAGTTTCCAGGATTTGAAAGCACTTGTATCAGAAAAGTCCACTGTAACTCATTACATAGAGTCTAAACCTATATGTCTTGCATGTGATGCATCTCCCTATGGGGTGGAGGCAGTCTTAAGCCACATAGAAAAAAATGGGAAACAGGTCCCGATAGCATTTTACTCAAGGACCTTGTCCTCTGCTGAGCGCAACTATGCCCAGATTGACAAAGAGGCCCTGGCCATAGTTGCTGGAGTTAAAAAATTTCATGATTATTTATATGGCAGGGGTTTCACTGTCTACACTGACCACAAACCTCTCTTGGGACTGTTCACAACAGGCAAACAAATCCTCCACATACTATCTCCAAGAATGTTGAGATGGTCTATTTTTTTGTCTGCACACAATTTCAAATTAATTCATAAACCAGGAAAGGAAATGAGCCATGCTGATGACCCAGTGGTAGACTAATGGATCCGGCTCCGGCTCCTGCTGCTAGAATATTGTCCATACAGGACATACCTGAGTTTACCCTCCATGCTGGGGACACTGCTGCTGAAACTGCCACAGATAAAATACTTAGTAGAGTGTTGTCATGGGTATACACAGGCTGGTTGGAAAAAAGTCCAGGCTCAGAATTTCAAAGCTGTTTTGTCAAGAGGCATGAGTTATCTGCACATAAAGGGTGCATTTTATGTGGAAACAGAGTCATACTTCCCACTTCCCTAAGAGACAGGGTTTTACAATCATTACATGAAGGCCATCCAGGCATTGTCAGAATGAAAGCTTTAGCTAGAAGCTACCTCTGGTGGCCTGGCCTTGATAAGGCCATTGAGGCTCAAGTCCATGGTTGTTATACATGCCAGCAATCTAGGCTTGAAATGCCACAGGCTTCAGTTCACAGGTGGGAGGAAATGCACCCTCCCTGGTCTAGGGTTCACATAGACTACACTGGGCCCTTTCAGGGACAGCTCTTCCTTATAGTAGTGGATAGCCACTCAAAATGGCTGGAAGTAATTCCAGTTCCTAACATGATTACTGCTAGGACCATCCAGGTGCTGAGGAAACTCTTTGCCACACATGGGTTGCCAGATGTCTTAGTTTCAGACAATGGGGCCCAATTCACTGCTGCTGAATTTCAGGCCTTTCTTAGAGCTACTCTCATCAGACATGCAACGTCTGTGCCTTTTCATACATCTTCTAATGGTCAAGCTGAATGCATGGTGAGGACAACAAAGGAAGCACTCAAGCACATTGTTACAGGTGACTGGCATCACAGATTGGCAGATTTTTTACTCTGCCATGATTCTACGCCCTGCATTGCCACACGCAAAAGTCCTGCAGAACTACATTGGGGGAGGCATTTGATCACTAAACTGGACAGGTTGCATCCAGATAGAGTGGTAGCAGAAGCCTCTCAACCAAAACCCCCAAGGGGGCTGCACATGGGCGAATGGGTTTGAGCCAGGAACTATGGTCACGGGAATCTGTGGGTTCCTGGTTAAATCACCAAGGCATCCAGACCCCTATCTTATGAAGTGGGGTTGGAGGGCGGGCAAGTTGTCAGATGACACATTGATCAACTCAGGAAATGGTTTCCAGAATGGCCACTAAGTGAGGACTGTGTCATAAGTCCCTCCCAAGGTCCTCAAACCTGCGGCCAAGCCAGCCCTCACATGGACTACCAGGACTTTTCCTTCTTAACTGAGGCAGAACCAGAGGGAGAACTGGGGAGCCCTGAAGTGCAACATGGGTCCTCTGAAGGAGCAAGCCAACCGAACTTTAGCAACTGCTGTGCCTCCTCTGCCGAACAGTCTGACTCTGGGGTGGGCCAACCTGGAGAGGCCAGCCAGAGTGCATCGAATCCCCTTGACTCAGGAGCACAAAGGGACACAAATCTACCCAGCCCACTGGGTAAGCTGGTAGACAGCAAAGAGATGGGAACTCCAAGACGTTCCTCTAGGGCACACAAGCCTCCTTCATATCAGATTACATTGTAAAATAAAGAGCTATATATTGTTGTAAATCCTGTTGCTACTAGACTACAGAAATTAGTGCTATGATGTAACTGTCTAATAGTGCAAATTGTGAAGCCTGTTCATTGAGACATTGTTTAATCTCATTGTAACTTACATTTTTAAATTATTTTTATTATTATTACCACTTTTACTTTAGTGTGTTTGTATAATGAGTCTTGACAATTGTTGAGACTAATTGGTGTTATTATGGTCTGATCTAAGAGGGGAGGGGTGTTATGTACTGGGCTTTTTGAGGGAATACCACGTGGGTTGCTGGAGCAGCTAGGGGTTAGACTATATATTGCGGCTAGTTGCAGCCATTTCCTCAGTACAGTTCCAGCACAAAATAAACAATGAGTTACCCTGTACTCTGTTCAGCGTCTTCATTCCTGTGCCAAAGAACCCACTATTTAATATGTGATACATCAGAAAGCAAATAACCACACAATAAAAGATACTGATTACATGAGAGACTTGAATAATAGGAAACATTGATTTTAGATAACGTTTCCTAAGTGAAAAATCCATAGTCCATGTCATTCATTCCCTCTAAGTCCACTCAAGGCACCCCAGAATATGCTCTTGTAAGTTGCCATGAAAGTTGCCACGAAAGCAAATTCTCACATATCAAAGAAATGACCTTGGCTAAGAGGAGAAAAAATTGCTTCCTAAAAATTAAAAAAGAGACCTAGACTGCCGTATTAAAAGTGCTGACATCACCTTTTAAAATACTAATAATGAAGCCTAAAATTTGAGGCAATCCTCCACCCTGATAAGATATAGTAGACAAACTCTCATTCAGTAGTAGTAATAACAATAGCAACAACAACAACACTGTTTAGCACTGATATTTATGCATAACAATTTGTAGACTGCTTTTAATTAAAACTTATTCCAAAATACAGCAAAACATATTTAAAAACTCTTCATAATTGAAAAGTTAAATGCTTAGTAAATTACATAAATTAAATCCAAGTGAAAATACAAAAAACAAAAAAACCCAAGACCATAAAAAAGCACTACATGTGTTGATAGGCATTCTAAATTCAACTCAAGGCTATGGTGGATTGTTGGCAGATTTTTATTGATATTAGAAACAAACTAGTTTTAATACAAGCTGAATATCGCAAAGGCATCCTTTAAATGGGCAGTGGAAACTGACACACTTTTTTCCAGTTTGCCCCATCTTGACTACCAGCTGAATGCAACACACTTTCAAGGCATCATCTTCATTCACTTTCCATTGCTGGACAGATATGTGACTTTAAATGCCTAATGTAATGGATGGCCATGTTCTTTCCTTACATTTATCCATTCAAAAATGTGGCCATCCAAGTTCTGAAAATACAGTTATGATTCCCAAGTTGATTCTTGACATGAGGAAAGAGAGAGCTGGCAGTTGGAATGGGAAATCTTTAGAGGTGCACTTGATTAAAGTTAACACAACTCAGGTGGCTAGAAAGGCCCAACAGAGGCTTCACTTTCTTAGGGTCTTGCGGAAGAACAGGGTAGAACAATAGCTAATGACCCTCTTTTACCGGTCTACTATAGAGAGCATCCTCTCGTATGGTATTGTGGTTTGGTATGCTGGTCTGACAGCCGCAGATAGGAAAGTATTACAGAGGGTAGTGAGCACAGCACAAGACATTGTGGGCTGTTCCCTGACACCACTGGATGACATCGCCAGGGCTCGTTGCCTTGGAAGAGTGAGGAAGATTCTCAGGGATGACTCACACCCTGGACGGTATCTCTTTACTCTCCTACCATCCGGTAGGAGATATAGGAATATAGCCAGCCGTACCAACAGGCTGAAAAATAGCTTTTATCCATGGGCTGTTAGGCTTTTAAATGGGACATAATCATATGCAGAATTGACTTGGGAGGCCGGTGTGTGGTGTAGTTGGTTCACATAGTGTGGTGGGATGGAGGGCTTGTTGTCACTGTGTGTTGGGGGGAGAGAGCACGGGGGGAGGCTCAGCTAATCTCAATGTACACATGTTGTACTTTGACAATAAAGGTTTTATTATTTATTATTATTATTGCCTCATAGCTGGCATTCAAGAAGATGTTGAAAAAAAATTCTTTTTAAGTAGACATTTGGCATTTAGAACCATACTTGTGGGATCATCTTCTGCTGCTCTTGTTACTGCTGATCTGATCTGTATTTCATTTTTACTTTAATCACGAAATATTTGTTTAATCTTTTTCTATTGTTATTTGATATCACTCAGAATTATAGACAAGATAGGTAGTATGAACATTATGGTAATACTCAGGTAACTAAATAAATAAATGGTGAAGGAAACATGTTTCTTTTCTGAAGCTATTAGTAGTTACATTTTCACAATTTTAATAACAAAAGATGTCATCTAATCCTGCAGAGGTAATTAATTAATGCAGTGGATAAATGGTAAAATTGGCATTTGAGGGAGAAATATTTGGTAATATCTGAGAAGAATCAAATGGTTGGGAGCAATAAAAATGCAGATCATTTTGATTCTTAGTGGTGCTGTGTTATCTTTTAACAGATTAAAATATTTATCTCAATACATACATCTTTTCACACATCGGTATTTTTTTAGCTGCATTCAGATAATTCAATCAAAATGTAAGAAACCTAACATTCTGAATGGCTTATAAATAAGGCAACTTTCTTGCATATTAATTAATCAATCTATAATATCTAGGATATCAGATTTGCAATTATTAGTAAATCAATTATTTCTCAATTTTATCTCTTTAGTATTATTCAAATATTTTCATGATTTTTCACAGCTACTTTTTGTATATAGCCAAAAGAGCAGATTAGGTCTGCTCTGCAGCCTCATTCACACATAAGGTGCATCTCTGTTGTACTTTTTCAGACTCTGAATGTGTTCACATATGCTAAACTTCAATGCACAGTAATAATTGATGAAATAGTAATCTGAGGCCATCCCTTGTTTGCTAGAAGGCATTTTGCTACCATCCCCTTTTTAAAATATAACTATTATTCAATAGAGTCTTACTTTAAAACTAAAACTATTACTCAATTGACTGGTACAATTGAATTATTGCTATAATGTAATGTTTTCCCCCAACACCACATTTTCTCTGTCATAAAGAGACAACTTTCTCTTTTCTCTCTCCCCCTCCAACATACTGTACATATGCACTTACACTATACGAAAGCATGTGCAAATCAAATCAACTTTGTTCTACTTTGCCAAGTTAGAAGATCAGGTAAGGAGATTGCAATAATCTTGTGGCTGTTCCGTCGATGGATATTCTCATGGATGGAACTATTTAAAAATATTAAAAGATATTACATAAATAATAAGTACATTCAAAGGGAAAATAGTAAATATGAAAGGGGGAAAAAGGAAAATGAGAGGAAGTAAAAGAAGGTAAAAATAGAAAATAGAAAATAAAACATGAAAAGAAATAATTTCGATAATCTCAGCAATTCTACATACAATTCTAATCAATCTTTTCTCTCTAAGATGACATCATATGTCCATAGCAATAAGTCTTTCCATAACATATTCTCTTTAATCATCAAAACTGTAAGTTACAAAATCATATTCTTCTTTTACACAAAAAGTCCATTCAGAAGGAGGTTCCAGTTATGGATGAACATCAGTCATAATCTTTCTCTAATCAAATCAGTTTGGCTATCTAAGCAAATTCTGCCAGTTTCACCAACCAATTCTCTATGGTGGACAATGCCAATTCTTTCCATCTTTGTGCATATAGTAGTTGCCACAATAATTATATATCAAAATAATCTTACCCATCTATGGATATTTTAATGGATTTCTTGGAGGAGTTGCTTTTTCTTGGTACATAGCAGTGGTTGGATGCCCCAACTGCTTCTCGATGCCATGTTAATTTTGAAAGAAAGTCTGCCAAAATACTAAGGTGGCTAGGTTTGCCTGCAGTTTTAAGTCCCTGATTGCCTTGGGGGTTTGAAGTTCAAAGTGTTGGAAGCTGTCTGCCTTGACTGCAATGTCATTATTACTGTAAAATTAAGATCAGAGTTTCTACAGACAAAAGACAGACCTCATAGAAAAGTTGAGTGTAGTTGTGTAGAGAGCAGGATGGCTTTTCCAGAAGATTATTTCTGCTACCTTCCTGCTCTAGAAAGAAACTTGGTCTGAAGGTTGGAGAGTCAGGGAGGAAGTCTTGTTACTAGCTTCTGTGTTGTTCTCTTCTTTGAGGGTGAAGGGGAGTCTGAATCTGAATCTGTATTGTCTTTGTAGTGGAGAGAGAAGAGTTCATCCTTATCTGAATCACTATGATGCCTACTAGCTTCTATCACTAATCAACTTACCATAAAAAGGGGGGAGGAGCAGAAAGTGAAGAGAGGGAATGGAATGCCAAGAAGCTGTACACAGACCATGAGAACCTGCACTATGCCAAAGTCACTACTGCAAGTGCTTGATGGAGAAGTGAATTGTTCCCATAACAAAAAGAAATATTATGATTGGACAATGTGAAGACCCAATGGGTGGGGGCCATGAGAATCTGTTGTTTAGCTAAGCAAGCTTTCATGCAGGAAAACTCAGAGCTGATTTTGCTTCTTCTTCATTTCTGAGATGGCGTATTCAATAAAATTTTACTTTATGGACTCAATTGCCTTGAGGAATTCTTTTGTAGGGTTCACAAGCCGGGTTTCATAAATTTTGTTGAATTTATGGGCTCCAAGTTCTTTTGTTTCTTCTGGATGACATTTTTAGGCTATAGAGACTGAGCCAGAAGTAGTGAGTCCAATCACAGATCAGGAGCTTATTTTAGAAATTGCTAGTTTGTCATTATCTTCCTGTCCCCTTTGCTCTCTATATAAAAATATATATGATTTTTTTAAATTGGCAGATCATGGCAGCATTAATTGTCCTGATACTGGGGGTGGGGGTACAAAAATCAAGATGGCAAGCACAACTGCAACCCGCCTTTTATGTATGTGCATAAATGCCAGATGAACTGATAAAAGGGCAGGACTTCAAACTTTTTATATTTGTACTGACAGTTGCCAAGAAAAAGGAGTTCAAGTTCAATTGTTTACTTTGCCTATAACACTTCCCTCCATATCATGCAGGCCTTTTGGAAGAGATCACCATGTATTTTGATTGGTAAATTCCATCCCTTGAGAAGGAGGGCTGCATAAAATCCAGATCGTAACTAATGGCCAGGTATTGAAAATGCCAAACTCTTTGCTGACGTTTAGTGTTCTTCCCAATTTTTGCACTCAGGTTTGATAGTTCTATGGGAGGACAGAGAGAAGCAAAACGGGCAAAAAAAGAACAGAGGGAAAACATATCTGCCAGATGACGGAGATTGATGAAGGTTAAACATTAAAAAGACTCAGACAACTGGCTACTCAAGGATGGAGAAGAAGAGGCATTTGCAGCTCTTCAAGTAGCATCTGCTCAGCATCTGCTGAGATGGTTTGTGTCATACAGGAGGTTAGGTAAACCCTCTTTCCAACTTGAAGTGTTAGATGTGTGTGTCTATATGTGGAAAATATATTTACTGATATTTAGTTATGTGAGATCCCCTATGAGTTTCAAAGTATAATTCTGTGAGAAGTGTACTTGCTTGAGAAGAAGACCTAACACAGTTTGATTTCATTTGCAGTAATCCTGTGTGTGACAGGTTAGGGACAAATGGCTTAGTATTATATATGGACTAATTCACAAGCAGAAAGAAAACAGACTGAAAACAGTAACATTAGAATGTTAAAAGGTTCATTCGGTGATAAGCATTTCCACAAGTGCTGATTTACATGTTGAGGCTTCTGTGAAGAAATGTTTGCAATCAAATCTCTTCCTTCCTGTGTTATTAATTAGTTATTTACTTGCAAACATTTCTTTAACTGTTTCAGAAAAGTTGTAACCATTAAATAATTAATCAGCTAACAATTAAAACAATTTAACCATCTCATTATTAAAGCAGTTTTGTTTACCATTCATCTTCTAGTTATATCAGACTAAAAATCCCATTTAACATAACTAATAAAGCCAAATTTTTTACATAGTGATATAAATACTGTCCATGTTAAGTCACAAGAGAGGTAAAAACCATTTTAAAAACCTGAGCAAGTTGAAAGGACCTAAATGGGGATTCTAAAAGGAATGGGCATTTTTAGCTAATGACAATTATCTTTAAATGAAGATCTTGGAAATTTGAAATCCTTAAGACTGGCATAATATCAAATTTTGTGTTAATAGAACATTCTACCCCTCGTAAACTGGTTTTAAATATGATCATTTTTACAAAAGTGATAATAAGAGATCTCTAGGTCTCTGTGAAGAATTAGGATTTGCCACCATAACAAAGAGGAGTTATTGTTTAGACAAATTAGCACAAAGATTATATATTTGCAGTTATCATATTGGAATGAGTAAGATTGTCTTCCCAGATTTATTATTTATTTATTTATTTATTTATTTATTTTAATTCCATTTATATCCCGCCCTTCTCCGAAGACTCAGGGCGGCTTACAATTTAAAGCACAAATCAATGTGCTTAGCAATAGCCTTCATTCCATGTATATGCCTGCTTATTAGGGCTTTCCCCCCCCCCAAAGCGGCATTATTACAAAGTCAGCTTATTGCCCCCAACAATCTGATAGTTGTTATTTTTGCTTTTCCATGCACACATGCCTTTACTATACAGTTTATTTGTTTGTTTCCAGATGGATGATTCACCAGTAACATTTTGTACTTTCTCCGGTTTTTGATCATGTGCAACTCTTTTTAAGATTTTCTTTGAGGAAGCCTGGAAACATTTAAGACCCCACCCCATTTTGTTTTTATTAAGCAGTTATTTCATTCCTCCCTTTGTTTTTTTTCCTATTTAAATTAACGATCTTGGATCAATAACTAGAATAGTTAATAGTATTAGGGATATGAGAGAGTGATATAGTAGAGATGCGAGGGAAATCCAAAATACTGAAGCACTCTTTAAAATAGGTTATTGTGTGCCTAGAATGAAAAACCTCTATCCGATCATTTTAAGTACTGAATTATATTTGGATAGAGGTTCATCCATGTGTGAGGCCTGGGGCAACTGCCCACATTGCCTGTCCTAAAAAGACTTTAATTATCTGGTTAATCAGGATGAGGAGATATCCATTCTGCAACAGAAGTGGAGGCTTATGTTACATATTTGGAGTTTATATTTCTCACAATTGCAATCTTTGGAAGAGTCTAACATGGACATGTGTAGACCTCCTGCAATGTTGTAACATTATTTTACATATCATCAAAATGTGAGGAAATAGACAACTTTTCCATGTACTAATAACTCGTTAACTGGAATCTATACCTTTTTTTAAAAAAATGTAGGCCGTAGTTTGCCATCTGGATCTCCTACATCTGTATTTAGAACATTTAGAGTATTATATCAATCAGTTGCAACAAACACCACACTTCACCACGATCGTACCTTCATATTTACTGAATTTACATGATATAACATTAAGTTGATGTCACCCAGAGCTGAAAAATCTGAAAAGCAGTAGAAATAAAATAAACAAAGGAATGTGCCCTGCATAACAGGCTGAGGACGGGAGGTTTATATTGGAATGGATTTGTAGCTGGTCACAACATATGCAAAACCAGCTTGAGAGAGTGCAATATTTTCTTCTGCCTATAATATTCACCTTTTTAAGAAGTCTTGCAGGAAAATGTGTGAAGCAAGGGAATTTAAAGTCACAGCCTGCAGCATAGCTAACTGGCATTTTTCTTTCTTTCAGAAGCCCATAATGTGATAATTAAATTGCTAACAGGCACCTTACTGATGGCATTTTCTGAAGATGTAGAAGCCTCTTCACAATGGTGCCTACCTAAGGAGCTCCGTCAGCTGGAGCACAATGATTGGAATAGACTTTTAAAGATATATTTTCTCCAATGAGTGCATTAAATTTTTATGTGGGGTGAAATGGGACAGGACTTGTTTCCTTTCCACTGCACAATGATTTATTACCCAAAAAAGACCGCAGAACTAATTAGCAGAGTAATTAATTAATATAAATTTGCATATTTGCATTTGCAATTAGTGCAGCCGACTGATTAGTCTGAAAATGGGAAGTTTGACTCATTAGATGCTAGTATCTGCTGGACCGGAAAGCAGTTGCCAGATGAGGCGAAAAAGGATGGAATAAGCATGACTGTGCGTGTGCATGTGCATATGTGTGTGTGTGTGTGTGTTCATTGTGTCTTTTGTTAGAAAAATGGATGATTAAAATATGTTTCTAGACCTCTGAGTTTGGCATAAAATTGTTTTTCTTCCAATGGGTCCACTTTGCTTTCTGTTCTCTTTTACTTGCAAAGACATTTTAAGATATGAACGTTTGCATATGGCCTGAATTTATAGCCTACCTTTCAACACAATGATGCCCAAGACAACTTAATAACAAAGGAAGTAAAATATAATGTAACTCTAATATTAAAAAATGAAAACAACTTGAAAGCCCCCACAAATTGAATTGTGGTATAAAAAGAAAGCTCTGTACAAAAGGGATTTGTTGTATTTTACACAGCCTTTTTTTTAAAGGCTCAAAATGTTATTACAAATTTTATCCTCTCTCTTCCTTTGTCTGCTTCCCATCTGCAGAAAAAAAGATGTGGTATACATTATCTTGTCCATTGCCAAAAAATAAGATCAGTATTAAGTAAATTCTTATTGACATCACTCATAAACTGTCAAAAATATTATTTCCATTTAATTATTGTCAACACATTATCAAAAAAGGTTGAGAAATATCTTGATTTACTATTTAACAAAAAACTATTTTTAATCATAAAAAAGGAAGGTTATTTTTTAATATGAATCCTTCAGCAATGCAGATGCCAAAACTAAAAGCACAGGGAAATGTGAAAATTATTCACAATTTATCTACAATAGGAGTTATACAAAATTAAGGTTGTATGCTTTTGCAATTTCACTGAAACAATGTCCACAATTTTAATAAATTGTAATTCACCATGACCGAATTTTGTGCATTTGATATAATGAAAGTTATAGTCCTCATATATCTATAGGACACTGAGTTATAGAAGGCTGGGTTGTGTTAACCAGATAAATAATGTGCTTTAAATAATTAGGTGGAAAACAATAGAAACCTTTATAGTTGATAATTTGTTGGAAGAAAATATGCTAATTGCTGGTCTTGAATTATTCATTCAATTCTAATGAATGATTAGATTTTTTTCAGACATGAACTTCAAAATGATAAATTAAATGACATTACAAGTATTGCTTAGTTAAGTTTTTTAATTGATTGAAAATTCCTTTCATGGATATCTTTGTATAAGTTTCTGTTTTATTCCTATAAATCTGCTCAAAATACACAAGTTAGAAGGTATACTCCTTTTTACCTAAGCTATTTCAAAAAGAAATACCGAAAATTTGACTAATAAGTTCAAGCAAGATAGTCTTAGTAATTCTTACAGTTATATTGGGAGATACCTGGGCTTGAACTTGGGATTTCTTACACACAGAAACATACTTTAAAACAGGCTAGAGTTTCAAGCAATCATTGTAGCTATTATTCTGAGCCACATCTCCCCACAACTTCCAGTTACCCCTGTAAACAAATCAGATGTTATATGACTGAGATACATAATTTTGGGCTTCTTATTTTTTAGGTCAACCATCCTAACGCAGATTTAGACAGAAAATCCTATCCTAGATATTTTTATATAGCTATTTTTTATGATTTCAATATGTTCTTGAGCAAGAATTTGTGACGTGCATTTGTCAGCATTAGGAAACATCTGACTCCTGCCAACAGAATTTGCAAGCTCCATTTCCACAAAGCTGTTAATTCCATCATCCAACTTTACCAATATTAATCTAATTTCATATCAGATGTGTGTAAAAAGGTCTCTCACATTTCCCAAGTATGCCACAATGCAATGTCCATCTCTTATATACTATACCAGCATCACAAGGCAAGTTCAAAAAGATGGAAATGTGATGTTACAATGTACATTGTGTCATTATGGCTAGCTGGGGATGCTTTAGCCCATAAATAATGACGAGAATTCATCAGTACTATATATTAAACAAGGATTATCACAATTCTCCATTGCATCACATACACGTTGAGTTCTAAAATAATGAAAGAAGGCTTCATTATAGTACAACCAAGTCCAAATTCTGGCATTTGGCAATCTTAACATCATGGCAGCATAAACTTCAGATGTGTGCCTTTCAAATCAGAGTTATTGCATTATATTATTTGCTTTACTCCCAACTTTTCATCTTACACCTAGATGAAAGTTTCATCAAAATGTCAAGCTGATTAGACACAACAGCTGTATTCACACACAGCTAGAAATGTTCTCCATGCTCTTGGAAGAGCTTTCCTCCATCAAAACTAGTTTAGAGCACTGAAATAACAATTAAAGCAGGAAATTAAAAGGTAAATATTATAAAAAATAGATGATTAGTTTCATTGTTAGAGCAGAGATGTAAAAGACTAAGAAAGTCTTTTTCAAAGTTTTTCTTTTCAGAATCAGGATGAAGGGGAGAGGAAATAAGATTTCACTTCATTTGGCCAAGGGTAAATTGTCTGTACAGATTCCTAAAAAAAATGCCTGTAACAAATTGTTGATTTGTGGAGCAACAAGATTCCATATGGCCCCTCACTCCATGCCTTTTCGGTTCTCAGTCTGTCCTTTTCCTAGGAGTCATACTCAGATCTACATATCACTACTTTTCTGATTTGTGCTTTGTAAATATTGTATTTTATATTGTGTTTTTAGAAGGCTTTTGCTAATATGTATGTCTGCTGTCATTTTGATTATGTTAGAAACAACATATAAAAAATAGAAACTGGAATGGTAATGTAGGAAGGAGGCTGATCTCAGCACATGACCCAAGTAATCTTGGAGCTGGTTAGTATTAAAATGTGGAGACCTTTAGGTAATTCCATGGCTGTAGGAAAAGGGAAAGGGAAAGATTAGAAAGTTAAATAATATTTTGGAATAAGGTAATAGCAATTTTCTGCTTTGCTGCTGAGAAAATACTTGGTAGTATTTAGGTTGTCCTCAGAAATTGAGTTTGACTTGAAGATATCCTTTCTATGCAGTAAAACTGCTAGGCTGGGCAATTTCAGAACTGCATTATTTGTTTACATATTTATAGTTTAATAGTAAATGACTCCAAAGAACTCTTGAATCCTCCAAATGAAAAGTGAAATCAGATTAGATGAGAAAATTAAAACTTTAGGAGTTTACTAATCTCTGCACTTGCCCTGTAGAGCAGCATCCCCCATGAGGTTTGTATGGTCCCAATCTTATTGGGATTTTCTCCTTAAAAATGTGGCTTTTTTAGCAGGCCTTCGGATAGGGTACAGCAATTTGCATCCTGCGTGTTCTGATTTCCAACATAATATGCAAACTGCCTAGAGCAGAGGTCCCCAACCGGTCCCCAGGGACCAGTTCCATGGAGAGAGGTTTTTCTGTGGACTGGAGGGTGCATGGTTTTGTGTATTGCCTGCATCTCGTGGATGGGGCTTTGCTTGTTTGTGCGGCCCAGTTGCTGGCATGCCATGGCCCAGTCCTGGTCCATGAACTGGGGGTTGGGGACTATTGGCCTAGAGTTACTGGGTGACTATAGTGTGATGCTGGTGGATGGACAGATGGATAGACGGACAGACGGATGGGTGGATAGGCAGACAGACAGATAGACAGTAGATATTAGAATTCATCAGTACTTTACAGCAGGGGTCCCCAACCCCCAGTCCATAGATCAGTACCCGGCCACAGCATGCCAGCAACCAGGCTGCACAAACAAGCAAAGTCCTGTCTGCGAGATGCAGGCAGCACACAAAACCACGCATCCTCCAGTCTGTGGAAAAATCTCTCTCCATGGGACTGGTCCCTGGTGCCCAAAAGGTTGGGGACATCTACTTTACAGTGATAAAACTATACAGGAAGAGAAAAATTGACAACAATGAGTTTGCTTCATTTTACCCCATGCACCAATATTTTAGCCTTATGATAAAAATATATTAACCTTAAAATAAAATTAGATACAATTATGGAAACCAAATTTAAGATAATGTGAGATACAATGGTTGCCCTAGATCAACTTGGTCAACAGGAATAGCCATGTAAACCTACAGAACTGCCATCCAAACACTATTTATTATTTGTTAGTGAACAAATGATAAGCCCTTCTAGTCCTCAAAAGAATTTAACTCGGCTTTTGGGTTCTCAGGTGAGAGTGATTGACTTGATTCATAGATAAAGTGTGTTGTTTTTTTAAAAAAAAATCACTGTAGTCTTCTTTGCAGATAGCATTAAACCATATTGGTTGAACCTATATCTTACTAAGCCAAAATCACAACCACATTATGTGTAAACCAAGCCATTGGGAAGAAAACAAAACATTTGTATTCCCCAATTTTCATTGAAATATATTTGGAAGGGATGTTTCTGATCCCCCCACCCTTAACTTCCTCCCTGATTTAATGGATCCTGTTTACTTTGACAACCATGTGTTTTCCTTCTAATATTCTTTCACTTGATTTGTAGGGTATGGTTAAAATGTTGCAAGCTGTGCATTTGCTTTCCATTCCTTTTTTCTAATGTGCATTTTTTGCAACTAGCTAAGTTAGACAAACACATGATTGTGTATTACTAAGCCCTGATTTATATTTATTTTTTTAAAAATGTCACTACATAATAGTGTTCACAGTTGCATTACCAATTCTTTTACTTAATGGAAGAACAAACTACACACAGGCTGTTTCCCAGTTTAATTGCAAAAACTCTCGATGTAAAATCAAAGGCTGATGGAAGCAGCAGTAATACAGAAAACATTGCTTGGGTTGACAACAGCCCCAAACTAGCTGAACACATTTTGTTTAGCATGTTGTGTGAATATTGTAACTTAGGTAAAAGGTAAAGTTTCCCCCGCATATGCGTGCTAGTCATTTCCAACTCTAGGGACTGGTGCTCATCTCCCTTTCAAAGCTGAAGAGCCAGTGCTTGTCTGAGGACGTCTCCATGGTCATATGGCTGGCATGACTAGACTCCAAAGGCACACAGAACGCTGTTACCTTCCCACGGTAGTGGTCCCTATTTTTCTACTTGCATTTTTACGTGATTCGAACTGCTAGGTTAGCAGAAGCTGGGACGAGTAACAGGCGCTCACTCTGTTATGTGGCACTTGGGATTTGACCTGGCAAACTGCCGACCTTCTGATCGACAAGCTCAGCGTCCTAACCCACTGAACCACCGCGTCCCATATTATTGTAACTTAGTGTGGTTAAATTTCTGCCTGAATGTGTCATATGCACATAGGAAACTGAGTAAACCATGGCTGAAGTACATATATATTTATAATGAGCCAGTTTGGTCTAATGGTTAAGGCCCAGGATTGAAACCAAAAGACTGTGAGCAATAGTTCCACCTTAGACATGAAAGCTGGCTGAGTGAGCTTGGGCCAGTTATTCTTCCTCAGCCTCCTTAGAGAGTTGTTATTGTGGAAAGAAATAAGAGAAGGAAGAAGTATTGTATATTTTTTATTTATTTTATTTTAATTCCATTTATATCCCACCCTTCTCCAAAGACTCAGGGCGGCTTAAAAGCTTAGCAGTAGCCTTCATTCTATGTATATGCCTGCTTATTAGGGCTTTCATACCCCCCCCCAAGCGGCATTATTACAAAGTCAGCTTAATTGCCCCCAACAATCTAATTGCCCCCAACAATCCTCATTTTACCTACCTTGGAAGGATGGAAGGCTGAGTCAACCTTGAACCTGGTGGGATGCGAACCTGCACTAATTGCAGGCAGCTGGTATTACTTAAGGAGGCATTAGCCCACTGCTCCACCAAGGCTCTAAATGTTTGCCACCTTGAGTTATTTATTAAAAAGTAATAAAGGTGACATAGATGAGAGAAAGAGATAGAGAGAGAGAGAGAGAGAGAGAGAGAGAGAGAGAGAGAGAGAGAGAGAGAGAGAGAGAGAGAGAGAGAGAGAGAGAGAGAGAGAGAGAGAGGACAATGAAGATTTGGAGAACAAGCTCCAATTCTAGTTTAAATTTTTACATTTTAAAAGTGCTAGATTGTTTTCGTATGTTGGAATGAATTCAGAATTTCTTTTTGGATATAATAAAATTATAATAAAATCTCCTTCAACCTTATTTTCATTTTCTGGAATAATAATACATTTTATGAAAACAGAAAAATATGCATTTATAAAGCCCAGAAGCACCTGCAAGGTAGCTAAAAATGACTGTGAGAAGACCCACCCCTCTTTGACATTCACTTGTGATGTATGGAAGTCCTGCCTTAGACATGAAAGCCAGCTTGGGTGGCTTTGGGCAAGTCATTCTCTCTCAGTCCAACTCACCTCATAGAGTTGCTGTGGGAAAAATAGGAAGAAGTTGTGCTGGATGTGTTTGCAGCCTTGAGCTATTTGTAAAAATAGTAAAAGCAGGATTTAAACAAACAAAATAAATAAAATGTAAAAATGGGGATGGGGTTCTATTATGCAGTTACGGATGCTATCTTGACTTTTTTTTGCCTCCACTGTGGACACAGCTAATATCGGCTGCTTCCATTGGAAAAAAGAATAAAATCATATGGGAAGGAATTATTTTGAATATGATCAGACTTGATGTACCCAACAATAGTAGTTAACTTAGGTACTATCTTGGTAGGTAGTATTGGGCTTGAGTTGTACAGTAATAGTAAATTGAAATCCTCTAGAAGCCTTTTATCTTTTGTAAGAGGTTATGAAACAAAACTAATGGAAATGGAATATCTTTGCTGTACCCCAATTTTCATTTGACATTTACTCTAAACAGCCTAAGAATGTTTCTCTGCCCTTTCAGTTGAATAAGTTGTGGGAACAGGAAAAGATCTGGTATCCAGCCTCAGAAAATACTTTTTCAAAAAGAATAGCCTACTAATTCTGCAATCAGTGTCTGAATTTTAGTTGTGTCTCAAATACTGGATTTCCCCCCCCCCCAAAAAAAAAGTAGTCACTGAGAGTATTAAAATAGAAATTTGGAAGATCTGAATGACATCAACTGATCTCCACAGATATTATATGCTAAGACCATGAAACATTTTTTTGATAACTGATTCTACATCAAACAATCTTATGTTTCAATACATCAAAAGTACACAGAAGGTAAAATTATTGTAAAATCTGGCCTGGAAAACCCCAGGCCAAACCGTGAAATCAATTTAAATTCCAAAAATAAGTAGCTGACAAAGATAATTTTTCTAGATTAACTTTTTTAACCTAAGTTTTACATTCCTGGAAGAAATATACACCACACTGGTTATGCATTGATCAAACTTTTATTGTGCCAGCTGTACTTCACAGACCTGAAAAAGTGATTCAAGCAAAACAAAAGAGAACATTAAAGCACAAATATAATGATTTTAAATCCCAAAGAGGCAATTACAAGTTTGATTCCTGTGATGCAGCTGGACTACAATGGAAAACTAAACACTTTATCCATATTAAGTAGATATGAAGGCTAAGACTTAGATTGTAAATAATGAATTAACTCTGCAATTATACTGGCAAAGTGTAACCCTTTTAATAAGTTGGGAAAATATGACAGTAAAATTGACATGCATTTACATGGAAGAGATAATTTCAGATGAGCTAAATGTCAGCCACTGCTTGATAAATAATAATAACTGTAGGACAATGGCAAACATATCATTGAAAACATAGAATATTCTTTACTTAGAATAATTCATAATATAACAGATTTTAATTCAAATATTAGGTGTCTTAAAGAATACATAAGTGAATACACAGTATTTTGAAAAGATAGAAAACATAATGTTCCTAATTCACATCCCTAACAATTCATTACCATTACCATTTCCATTTAGGTCTTACATTCCTGGAACACAATTTATCCCCAGATTGTTCAGAAATGTAACTTCAGAAAACTTTTTGTGTGTTTTAGTGTAGAAAAAAGGTTAGATGTAGTTATGGGTGAGAAACCTGTTCCTCTTTTCTAAGTATCACACATAAATTGTAACTTTTTTTATCCTCTCCATTATCGATGTCCTTGCATAGTTTTGTCTAGGCTTGGATACAAAATCCATCCATAAACCTCTTTCTTCAAACAACTTGATCTAGTTGCTGTTTGAAACAAAGATATTTGAGAGGATAGGAAGTAAATACTGTGTTTTCCCAAAAGTAAGACCTAGTCTTATATTATTTTTGTTTCCAAAAGAGGCATTAGGTCTTTTTTGTTAGGGGATGTCATATATTTTTTGTGACACCTGCCTCGCCTCGTGGTGGCAGCAACAACAGCTCCATCCAGCAGAAGCCCAGGTGGCTGCCAGCCCACTTCTGCTGCGGCTGCTTGAAGCAGGAGGCTGCATGGCACATCACACTGCTGTCACCACAACAAGGCAAAGCAGGTGTGGGAGGGGTGGGGCTGCCCCATACATCCTGCACCCATTTACTTCAGGGGCCCCCAGCCAGGCCATTCCTTGCTTGGTAACCTTCCCTTTCACTCCCCTTCTGAGCTGAACTGCTATGCTGTGGAGGATGGGTGAGATAGACCTAGTCCCCCTCTGCCATTCCAGAGCTGGGAGGAGTGACGGCAAAAGGCTCCACTGCCACTGTGCACTGTTGGAGGGGCTTTCTTCATGCTTTGCCCCACAGATCACCTACCTGGTACCAGCCTCCTTCTCCTTCTACTCCGCCAACTCTCCTGTGGCTTGCGCCATGACCAGGCAGTGCAAGTCTCCCCTGCCGCCTACTTCCCCCACCTCCCTCCACAAGATTTTTTCCCCCACAAGCAGTTGGAAGGTCTGACTGAACTTTTTTTAGTCCCACAAACTTTGTTTCCCTGCAGCAGGAGAGAAATGAGCCAGAGCTAGAAAGAAATGCTCTTGGGAAGTGAGGGGAGCTGGGTGGTGGTGTACCAAACAATACAGCAGCACTGAGAGGAAAAGCGGCAGGAAATGGGCCTGCCATTTCCAGAACAGAGAAGGGAGATGCAGGGTGATGCAGGGCAGCAAGCAAGTGTTCTTCCCTGCTCTGCATTGCTGTGCAGAGCTGCTCCCCTCCCCATTCTCTCTTCTCTCTAGTGGTGGCGACTGGAGGGCTGGCAGAGGGACGCTGTGGGAGGAGGCTTGTGCTGCCCAGAGCAAGCCACAGAGAGTTGGCTGAGAAGAAGAAGGTGGTGGATACCGCTGGACAGGTGATCTGGGGGGGGGGGCAAAACTTGAAGAAAACCCCTCCAGCAGCAGACAGTGGCAGCAGAGCTTTCACTGTCACTCCCTTCTGGCTCTGAAATGGTAGAGAGGGACTAGGCCTATCCCGTCCATCTTCCATAGCATGGCAGTCTGGCTCAGGAGGGGAGTGAAAGGGAAGGCCACCGAGCAAGAAATGGCCTGGCTGGGGGGACCTGAAGTAAGTGGGTGTGGGGTACATGGGTAGTTCCAACACCTCCCCCACCTGCCTCACCTCATTGTGGCAGCAGTGGCATGATACGCACTTTCCTGCCCCATTGCAGCATCAAGGTGGCACGTAGTGGGCAGGGTCCTAACTCTGGCTTATTTTTGGGATAGGGCTTATATTAGGCCCACCTCCAAAAATCAGTGTAGGTCTTATTTTCAGGGTAGGCCTTATTTTGGGGGGAACACGGTATGCACCCAAACAATACACAGATCCTTCTTTGAATCCAGAATAGCCATTCATTACATTCAAGATAAAACTAAATCAAGTTCCTCAGTTAAAAACAAATGGTTGAGGTTCTCAAAGATCCTTTTTCAAAAGGCAACTGGACTGCTTTTTTCCTTTGAGGAATAAGAAGAAGACATTTCACTTCTCATCCAAGGAGCTTCATCAGATCTGGCAGGATGTTGGAGGTGATGGAAAGATTAGGTGAGGTTAAGGTTGAGGTATTCAAATAGAAATTAATCTTGTATACCCATTTTTTCCGAACTAGGAACCAAACAATACAAACCTATTGCACAGTGACCAACAACATTTAATTTTAGATTCTGAGTGCAAAATTAATTTTTGTGCTGAACTATATATTTGCTAATCCCTCTATCATTTGGAAATACATTTTTTCTATCCAGCAACCTGACAGTAAAAAAAACATAAATCGAGACAAGATAAGCTAAGACAGCTTTTAAGATCCTAAAGAATGCCATAGTTTCTGGCCTCAGGAAACCATCTGGATGGAGCCTAGTGCCTAGACTTGTCAATGATCTTGTATTTCCCTCTTCTGTCATTATCATTCTAATATTAGCAGGTCTTGAAATAGCTTCTATAGATTGCTTTTTACAAGAGGCTTGTTATGCAGCAATTGATAAATGGTATTATTTAACTTTAGCAATTAATTTATCTTGCTCAAGTATCTTCACATGACCCAAAGGATGGTTGCAGCAAGATATATCATCAGGAATCTAACTTTCCTGATATATTTCTTCTTGTTGAGTATAACAGAGGTAGCAATTTTCTCTCTTTCCAACCTTTTTCCCACCTAGCAATCTCACATATATGACTATTATACATGCTCTTCACCCAATATTTTATTTATTCTCTTTAGTTCTGTGCTTGTTATAATCTTCAAAAGTTTTTAATATTAATATTAATTTGTATATATTACTCTTGTGTTGTGCATCACCTAGAGTTATTTGATTGTTAAGATGGAATACTATATAAACATGATTAATAAACAAACTTTTATCTTTTCCATTTGATTCTGTATCGCAGGGGCCCTGCCAGAAAGAAAGAAAAAATCCCCCTAAGCAAGCTAAGAAAACAAGAGAGAAAACAGCCCCCACCTCCTCTATCAGTTGTAGTTGAACTGTTCTCAGAGGACAGGACATGCAACCTGAAATTAATTTTCTTCTGCATAACAAGCTACACCTGAGTGGGAAAGCCATATCAGAGAAAATGAGCTGCCTTTCCAATCATCTAGCACATTCTTTTTCTCACAATCTTAAGACCCAGCTGCTTGGGAAAATAGTGGGCTTTGGTCCTTGCTGACTCCAGTGCAGTGGCTGGTTGCATTCTTCTGATCTGGCTGCACATCTGGCTATTTGGATAAAACTGATTGGCCAAAAGTGATTTCCTCTATCGCCATATTTCTTTTTTTTAACCATGGGGCCATATGTGAACCAAGGGGAAGTGAACATTAATAGTCACTTTATACTATATACGATACTTCAGAGTATTCAGGGCTCTGGGTAGCCTGCTTCTTCCCAGAAGTAAGAATTTGCTTCTTCTGCTCCTCAGCTGAAAAAAAAAAGCTTCTGGAGAGGTTGAAACATTGTGGGAAGGAACTAATACAAGCAACAAGAAGCAGCGACACGGTTGCTGATATCAAAAGCACAGTCTTTTCTGTTGGTGTGAAATAATGCATAGGTCCAGAGGTACCAGGAGAGATTGCAGAACTAACAAGGAAGCTTGTTCTAAGGGCACAGCCAGATAAATTGATCTACAAGTCCCTAATTCTATCTAAAAGGCTGGCATGGGGTATTGGCTCTTACTATCAGGTCTACCAGGCTTGGCTTGGCACCTCACAGGCATTCTGTCATCAAAGGCTAGTGTGGGGGTTTGAAAGATAGATAGGCAATAAAGCTGTGTGGAATGACCAGGTGATAAAGACTAGAAAAGCTCAGAACCAGTTTGCACTGGAATCCAAGGCTGGACATCATCAGAAAGAATGTTGATTACTCCAAAACATCTCAGCATTCTCAAAACACTTTGATGAACTCTGATTGGCTGAAGATGGACTGGTCATGGGAGGAAGGCTAGGATGAGGGAAAAATTTTCTGTACCCTTTGGGCATGGGAAACTCAGAGCTAGCCTGACTTTATTGTGGCCAATATCTTTTTAGTAAAAGAACTTTTCACTTCAACCAAATGCAGTCGAGGGTTTTTCTTTCCTAAGGGATAAAATTGGGGCAGGTCTGACCCATACTGATTTGATGACAGACAGGCTAAAGAAAGCGAATAGTGAATTTCCATAGTTTTGTTTCTTCTCCAAAGGTTATCTTCCAGTAAGAAAACATCCACTAAACCAACCACTAATTTGCCCCTATAATGCTATAGTCTTCAGACATGTCAAACTCGCGACATCACATGACATCGCAAGACATATCGGGACTGTTTTGCCATTTCCGGCAATGGGGTGGGTGTGGCTTCTGCCCGCAGACTGGCAGTTTGAAACCTGTAACTGAACTGCTATACCTGTCTTTCAACTATGAGCTGGAAATGAGATGAAGGCAGTCATGGCATAAAAAGTGGCTACCATGGCATATTTCTGTTGCTATTGTGAACAAAACCCCAAGATTGGAAAGTTTGGGAATGGAGTGGAGTAGCTGGAGTTCCAAATATAATGTTGACTCGCTTGCTGCTTGTTCCTGACACTAATAAATTTAGTGAAAACAGAAAAGATATGCATTTATAAAGCCCAGAAGCACCTGCAAGGTAGCTAAAAATGACTGTGAGAAGACCCACCCCTCTTTTATATTCACTTATGATGTATGGAAGTCCTGCCTTAGACATGAAAGCCAGCTTGGGTGGCTTTGGGCAAGTCATTCTCTCTCAGTCCAACTCACCTCATAGAGTTGTTGTGGGGAAAATAGGAAGAAGTTGTGCTGGATGTGTTTGCAGCCTTGAGCTATTTGTAAAAATAATAAAAGCAGGATTTAAACAAACAAAATAAATAAAATGTAAAAATGGGGATGGGGTTCTAAATGTAGCTGGGGTTCCAAATGTAATGTTGCTGCAGGGACTCGCTGCTTGCTCCTGACACTAGAGCCAAAATTTTGTGTGTGTACACTCTGAAAACATATTTTTGTAAATATGTAAAAATATGCAAATACATGGCTCGGTGGATTGGAGTACTGGCAAAAAGAGCAGAATGAAGTACCCCTCTACACTACCCCCACCCCCAAATAAAGATGAAGCAATGTTCAGTAAAGATAAGAATAGAACAAATCAGGATAGCATTTTGTTTCTTATAGCCAACCAGGGTTATCCTGAGCAGGAGATGGAGACATATCCATCTCTCCCATTGCTTTCTTGCAACTGCTACCTGTTCAAAGGTAAAAATCAATCTTCACACTCAAAATCCTTTCACAGGCCTCCTCTCCCAGAATTTATCCAGTCTATTTTGAAAGTCATCCAAGATAGTGGCTATCACCACATCTTTTAGCAAAGAATTCCACTGGTGAATTATATACTGTGTGAAGATGTGTTACTTTAGACTGTTTTAAATTATCTTCCAGGCAGCTTTATTTGATTATTTCCAGTCCTAGTGTTCTGAGAGAGGGAGAAAACCTTTTTTTTCCTCCTTATATGCTAAGAATTATTTTAAACATCTTGAACAGTCACCATTCTGTGGCTTTTCTAACCCAATGTCTGTCTCTGTATCTCTCTATCTATCTGCACACACACACACACGCACACACACACACACACACACAAACTATGTATGTGTATACATGTATGTATATGTATATGAAGGGACGCGGTGGCTCAGTGGGTTAGGACGCTGAGCTTGTCGATCAGAAGGTCGGCAGTTTGGCGGGTCGAATCCCGAGTGCCGCGTAACAGAGTGAGCGCCTGTTACTCGTCCCAGCTTCTGCCCTCCTAGCAGTTCGAAAGCACGTAAAAATGCAAGTAGAAAAATAGGGACCACTCCGGTGGGAAGGTAACAGCGTTCCGTGCGCCTTTGGCGTCTAGTCATGCCGGCCACATGACCACGGAGACGTCCTCGGACAAACGCTGGCTCTTCGGCTATGAAACGGAGATGAGCACCGGCCCCTAGAGTTGGAAACGACTAGCACGCATGTGCGGGGGAACCTTTACCTTTACCTATATGTATATACATACATACCTTATCAGTGCAGTTGCAGTTGAGATGGAGATGCCTTGATGTGCATCATTTTACAATTTGAAAGACTGCTGTTGCATAAAGCAAGTAATAACTAAACACGTTCATTCTACATAGAACACTGAGGGGCATGTGTTACTTGAAGGCAAAGCACATAGCTGTGGGTATTGCTGTATGACCATCTTGTACTTAAAAGCCAGTCGACAGAATATGAGACAACAAAGATTGCATGCATATGTATGAATCTCCTTTATAAGGTTTGAATCCAAATACATATTCTAATTTTATAATTCTTGAGACATTGCTTTGTAGCAATGTGATTTTCCTCTTTCATTTGGCAGAATTGAAAAGAGGCCCCTCATGGTCTCTGGCAAGACAATAAAACCAATGTGACATATCTTTTGTGGATTGCTGGGAACACTCTATGAATTTTTGGTTCTCTTCTGTCCCCTGCTGCTCAAATGTTGCAATATTTCAATCTGTAATAGAGAACACAGTATCATAGACACAATTGGCATTAGGGTCAGTTACTGATCATTTGTCAGCTTGTAGAGGAAGAGTCATTTGAGAGGCCATTTATTAAGGAAACTGTTGTTAAACTGTCCTCCCTTTTCATAGAAAAGCAATATTATTTATATGGAAAATGCTCCACAGTAATTACTGCGTCCCAACATGATTCCACAGCTGAAGCTAAGCAACTACATTTGGCCAGTGCCAGAAGGGGAATTGGGAAGTTTTAGATTGAGATTTGTAACTGTTGAACTAAATTAAATCAAATCAAATCAAATTGAACTGAATTAAATTGCAGCAACTCTGTGTTGATCATTCCATATAGCTGCAGTCAATGTATTTATTTAATACTTTACTTTATTTCCAATACACCAAGTCAAAAAGACTCAATGCAAATTAATAATAAAGACAAAAGTCAAAGGAATAATAGCAGCTGAAACTTATAACTTATAAACTTGTAACAGATAGCAGAAGAAATCAAAAGTATGTTCTTTCTTGCTTTTTCTAAAGACAAAGATGAGAGGGCCATCTGAACCTCAGATGGCAAGCTGTACCCTGAGATGGTGGCAGCCACAGAGAACTTGTATCTGATTCTTTGTCTCAGTTGGAACACACCACATCTGAGTCCGAGTTTGGGTAATGAAACATCTGCAAGAAAACAAACAAGCTCAGAGAATACCAAGCTCCCTCATGTCAACCCTGAGCTACAAATATTCTCCTTTATTAATACACCTGACTCTTTTAGCCTGAATTTTCCTGATCAATGGCCTATTCTATTCTTCGCTAGCATGTCTTATTTTAATACTTTAATTTTGTAATTTGGGCTGGTTTATTGTTTGTGTTATATTATTAAAGGTTGGAAATTCACTGACATTTCTGCTGCACAATAAAGTAATAGAGCAATTAGCTGGGTATCTTTTGCATGAACATCACTTATATCAGTGATGGCAAACCTTTTAGAGACCAAGTGCCCAAACTGCAACCCAAAACCCATTTATGTATCATAGGGTGCTGGGTGGGCGTGGTCCATTAGGTGGGTGTGGCCTGTTGGGTGGGCATGGCCCATTGGGTGGGCGTGGCTGGGGTGGTAACGGGAGACTGGGTGGGACTAAAAAGTTCAATCAATTCCAACTTTGCGAGATCTTTTTTTCCTACGAGAAGTTGAAATTGATTGATTGATTAAAACTTTTTTTTTTGCACACAGCATCGAAGACCTAAAGCGAAAAAGTTTTATAAAACCCAGCTGAAGGCCTAGGACTGGGGCAACAGTGTGCATGCCCACAGAGAGGGCTCTGCATGCCACCTGTGGCACCCATGCCATAGGTTCACCACCACGGACTTATACCATGCCTGCCACAGGTCATAATGTCTTCTTCTTGAATGAAAACTTGGTCAGCTAAAGTAGGAGACTTCTGTTCTTTGGATCGGAAACCATGATAAAATTTTGTGCAAATGCTTACATAAAAACAGGAGTTTCTGCTAGGGTAGCAAAAGAGTTAAAATGGCAACTATGAGAGCGACTGGAACTCCTGTTTTTAAGGCATCACTTTGGCTGCATCATCACATAGACTTGTTTAACCTTATTTGATTTAATTTAATTTAATTTAATAATTTAATTTGTATACCGCCCTTCTCCCGAAGGACTCAGGGAGGTGAACAGGGCAATACATAATAAAAAACAGGATACAAAAATTAAAAAGTGATTAAACAACTATGCCCGTAGTAATTGATACATATTAAAAATTAAAACTAATTATAAAAAACCCAACCCCATCCCGTCAGACCAGGCCAGCTTGTTCAAAAAAGAAGGTTTTGAGATCGCGCCGGAAGGAGCGAAGGTCGGGGGCCATCCGGAGCTCGACCGGTAAGCGGTTCCATAGGTCTGGCGTGCCCACAGAGTACGCTCTCCCCCTGGGGGCCACCAATAGGCATTCTTTGATCGGAGGCACCCTGAGGAGGCCCTCTCTGTGGGAGCGCACTGGACGGAGGGAAGTTGACGCTGGCCGCAGGTGTTGCCGTAGGTAATCCGGACCCATGCCATGAAGGGCTTTGTAAGTCATCAATAACACCTTGAACCTCACCCGGAGAGCAACCGGTAGCCAATGCAGCTCACGGAGCAAAGGTGTAACATGGGAGTATCGGGAAACCCCCAAGACAACTCGCGCGGCTGCATTCTGCACCAGTTGAAGTCTCCGGGTGGACCTCAAGGGCAGCCCCATGTAGAGAGCATTACAGTCGTCTAGACGAGAAGTCACGAGCGCATGAGTGACTGTATGCAAGGCATCCCAGTCTAGATAGGGCCGCAACTGGCGCACCAGGCGAACCTGGGCAAAGGCCCCCCTAGTCACAGCTCCAATATGCTCTTCAAAAGCACCTCTTTATGTAAGTAAATATTGGGGATCTCCAGCTTACACTGTATGTGAACTTTTTCATTCCTTATCCTGTTTATGATTCTTTTGGAAAGAAAAAAATATGGACCAGCATTTCAAATATGTGCTTCTGCCAAACAGAAAAATGGTAAGACTGTTTCCTTTCATTTTTTTATTAAGTGTCTTTCTCCTAAGGAATCACCAAAGCTTCTTTTTTTGTTTCATTTTGCCCATTTTCTAATGGTCTATGTAAGTTAACTATAGTTTCTCCATCTGGTTGGTATGAGTTGATAACAAGGGGACCTGCAAAAGTTAGTACTGTCGTCATCATGGTATGCATTGATTTCAATGGCAGAGACAAATACAAGGGGTCCTTTTATGCACATAAAAATCTACACTTTCCCTTGAAGTAAGACAACAATTGCACATGAACAATCATATTTAAATGATCAGAATGCTACATATTCTTTTAACAAAAGACAACTTGGCTCAACCTTATTATAATATTACAAAATTTTAAATTATTTTCCCCTGATCTGACACCTGACATCATTCCAACTGAGTCTGCTTTATACTGATGCATTAAATGCACACAGAACAATCATCCCTTTGAAGAAACCCACAGTTATCGCATCACTTTTTTAGGCAAAAGTGCCCCAGGTGGACAAGACTGTATAATTGGGCTGAAATAGTGTGAGAATACCAGTATACCCTGGCATTATGAATGATCTTCAAGATACAGTCTTCATTTGAGTGAAGTTAGTAAGCAGGGTGTGTCAACAGTACTGAAGTAAAACTGAGGCCTAGAGCAATCAAATTACAAGCTAAAAAGATCTGGAATTGTAAAAGCTGAGACATTTTAATTGAACATAATTCTATTGAAGACTATTAAATTACCTCAGTGGAATAACTGCACAAAACACATGCTAATGAGACACAGAGTGAAATTTTTAAATGGGTAAACTGAAAAATTACAGGTACCCTAGTGTAAGACATGCCGAATGTTGATCATAGGAAATATGAATAATTTATGTCTTCTTTAAATGTGGAATGTAAATTTGTTTGGAATTAATTTCTATGGGGAAATCAGTACACAATAAATATTTCTGTCTCTTAGGGCAGGATTTTTCACCCTACAAAATATTATTATTGTTATTGTTGCTATTGTTATTTTATGCTGCCATTTGGGCAAAATGGGAAAATGGCCCTGGCAAGACCAATGCATAATTACACTAGGGAGATGGTAAAAAGCAAAATAGATTTATTTCTTGGCGAAATGTAGTAAATTCTGGATAAATTGGAGCCAGATTCTCAGAATAACCTGGCATGTTTAGATCATGTTGAAAACATAAAAGCATCAACAAAATGCCAAGACTCCTCAGATGCTATAAGAACTGGCATTGTTTGATCCTTCCATTACCTTCCAATTTCTTAAAGAGCAGCTGCTGCAATGAAAAAGCAAATATTTATAGCTTAAAGGAAGAACAAAGGTTATCATATAATTCCATTTAAGGGTAAGTGACACTAGGCAAGGAGAGATAAAATAGGAAATACTGGGCCAAAGAAATTCAGTGCCTAATGTAAAAAAAAGAAAAAGTTCAAAAGAGCATATGTCACACTGTTCAATTCATTATACTTTTCCATACCTTTCTATCACTGTAAAGCAGGAGTGTCAAACTGCCGGCCTGTGGGCCAGATGCATCATAGCAAAACCGTGCCCACCTCATTGCCAGCAATGGCAAAAAAGTCGCGATACGTCGCAACACATCACATGATGTTGCAACTTTGACACCCCTGCTGTAAAACATCTGTGCTTCCACCATATTGATGGTACACTGCTTAGTTCAATTTGTTTTATTCTTTAAATTTCTTATATCTGTCTTTTGGAGGATCTCATCTATTTTAGCCAGCCACAGAGTTTTTGACCTTCCCTGTAAACTGGCTCATTCACTCTTTTTCATATATTTGTGTAGCAGTTGGACCTATATTATTTTGCTTTATATAATCAACTGTGGACTTCAACTCCCAGAATTCCCCAAAATAATAATAATAAAAAAAATCAGCTGCCCAAAAAAGGCCAGTTCCGTGGACTAAAGACTTCAGGGTTTCAAAGTTATACTCACAACTAATGGTTCATATAGTGCAGGGGTAGGCAACCTTGGCTCTTTTATGACTTGTGGACTTCAACTCCCAGAATTTCTGAGTCAGCATGGCTGTTTCAGGAACTCTGGGTATTGAAGTCCACAAGTCATAAAAGAGCCAAGGTTGCCTACCCCTGATATAGTGAATATTTATGTTTGCACAAAATGGAGTTTTATTTCTGCATGATATGGTAAAGAATTCTGGGAGTTGAAGCACATACATCTAAAAATTGCTAAGGTTGAGAAACACAGGCACTTGAGATCCTTTCTTTGAAACTGGCTGCTCATTTTCCATTTGATTTATTCTTTCAACTCTCATTGCTTTTTAAATCCTTTCTTGTTTTACCACATATATACCCCTTAAGGATACACAACTCCCCTAAAACAATGTAGATTGACACATGCTTTTCTACACAGACTTTCTGGTTCTTACTCTAGATATCAAACAGTTTTGTGTGTCTTAACATTTCTCTATTTTCCCATCTTTGGTGAACATTCTGTTAAACTGCACACATTTATTTACTTTAGTTTTTGTCATTTATGTATGACTTGCAATTTTATTCAGTTTTCTTGGTAAAACACAGATATCTTGGTATTTGATACATAATTTTCATATCCATACTCCTCACTGCTTAATACAGTCTAACATTTGTTGCATGTCTTTTGTTTTCTCAGCAATTATTATAGCATCTTTTGCATACCAAAGTAATGATATGAATAAATATGTAATAATAAATAAATATGCATCCATAAATACATAAAACATCCAAGAGGCATCATATCATTGTCTTACTCTCTGTTAATTATGAGTCACTCTCTGTTTTGTGTTTATTCTCACATAAACTGCATTCCAGCTTAAAGTCACAATGTATTCCAAAATTTTGCTCATTGTCCCTTTTTTCTCCTTTCAATTTAAATTTTTTTTAATTATCTTCCCAGATGCACTTAACACACTAATTGCTATGTAGTTTTTACATTTACTCTTGTTACCTTTCATTAATGAATATTAATGCTAATAAAAATACTATAAAATATTAATATTTACTATAAAATTTGAACTAAATGTCCTTTTTTAAAATGACTTTTCATCATCAAATTATTATTTTTAATATCCTTTCCTGACAGTCTAAATAATTTTAAAAAGAACATTGTTTGTCAGGACTGATTGCTAGATATTCTACAAGCATGTCTGACAGTTATCACAAAGATAAACAAATTAAAATAATATTTTCAAGTTTTTAACTTTTAGCACTACAGGATTCCATTTTATCACAGCTCTGTTCTAAATATGCAGTATAGAAAGCAACATAAATTGATTGATAAACTGCATTGTTAGATTAATAATGGGGCAGATACAATAGTATTTTTTATCATTTTTATGGAGTTTTGGCATATAAATATTAAAAGTACGGTAAGCCTAGTAACTAGTAAAACAATTATGGTAGCCACAAAGTTCTAACTATGGGACTACAGTAATGCTACATAGCAATATAAAGATCCTGATATTTTTAATTTCTCACCTATGTACAATACATATGTTGTATATAGTATGTATATGTTGTATATAGTGTGTTTAGGTGTGTCATGTATGTGTTCACTTTGAGAGCAGGCAACTAAATTTCATTTTTGATCTGTGTAAAAAAATGACAATAAAGGTTATCTTATCTTGCCTTGCCTTGCCTTGTCCCATCTCATCCCATCCCATCCCACCTTGTCTTGTCTTGTCTTGTCTTGTCTTGTCTTATCCCATCCCATCCCATCCCACCCCACCCCACCCCACCCCGTCTTGTCTTGTCTTGTCTTATGATATTTTCTTAGAAAAATAAAATGTAAGAGCAAATCTGAAAGCTGTTTATAAGAATTAAAAGAATTAAAAGCTTTGCTTTACAAAGGAAAATTCAAGAACAAAACCAAGAAAAAAATAAATTAAATAATTCTACAGACAGCTGTCTGAAATAAAGGATTGTCCTTTGTAACAGGATATATGATCACAGTAGCAATAGCACTTAGCGATAGCACTTAGATTTGTATACCACTTCATAGTGCTTTACAGCCTTCTCTAAGCAGTTTACAGAGTCAGCATATTGCCCTCAGCAATCTGGATTCTCAGTTTCTGTCCTTGGAAGTATGGAAGGCTGAGTCAACCTTGAGCCAGTGAGTATTGAAGGAATCAAACTCCTGACAGTGTGAGCAAAGTTAGCCTGCAATACTGCATTCTAACCACTGTGCCACCACACACTACCTATTAGATAATTGGTCTTTTGTATTAGAAATCAAATTAATAGGCAAGATTAGTCCTGGTTGTGGACAGCTCATTTGAAGGGTAGAAAATATAGTTAGGGTTGCTTGAACAGATGAGCAAACATCATAGGACCTATACATTTTATTTGTGTTTCCTCTAGAATTTCTTGTGGCCACTAATGCAAAAAGCCATGGTGCTTTCCCACCATCTTGAGCTAAATACAGGAAATTATAATGTAAGCCTTTACATAGACTAAATGTAGTTTAGAAGCAGAGACTCTTTAATATTGTTTAAAAATAAAAGCAAACATTCTAGTCCTATCAGTTCCAGTCCTACCAATTATGTATCCTTACATAATTTAATGTTTACAGTACCCAAAATGTGTTTTTATTATGGCCTTCAGCAAAAAAAAAAAAGCAGCTAAACCTTTGGCCATGAAATATGCTTTTGCTCCTATCCCAAATGAGGGAAGCTTTCAATGAAAATTCCTAATTCTAAACAAAAAATTGCTAATTCTCAGTTTATAGCATGATACCCTGTTAGAGAAACATTACATTCAGATCTATAACTGGGGTATAGGCTGGTATCATCAGTTTATAAAATAAATTACAAGTTAACTTACTATTTCAGGGAAACAAGACATGGATGTTGGAAAATGGACTGCTATTCTCAATTTCATATTCTAAAATTCTTCATTCTTTGACTTTTATATATGCTTGACAAATATTAATGCAGTTAAACCCAAGATTTGTCACTCTTGAATATATGACAGCAAAGTATGGTTGAACACAAAGACTTTTTCCCCTTGTTCTTTATTATTTTGGAACAACCTCTTCCCTATTTTCTGTTTTCTTTTCATGGACCATTAGCAGCTTCCAAAGGCAATATCCTTTCACTGTCACACTATGCCATGGGGTGCCATTTGAACAACTTCAGACGAGGGCATTAAGTACAATGCTGGAAGGGAGTCAGAGCATAACCAAATAGAAATAATAAAAGAAAGCTTGTGTGCGCAATTTGGAATGCTGTCCCTGACTGAATTCATTTGCAATGTGGCAGAGAACTACCAATAACTGATAATCAGCACTATTCTCCCTACTATGCAGCACCTCGCTTAATTGTGAAATACTTTATCTCCTATGAATGCTTGTGATGTATATATGAACTGAAAGCTGAGCCACTAACTAGTGGAAGTGTGTCGGGGTGGGGGCGGGGAATCAGCTTTTTAATTCAAGGCAGATTAAATTAGGTAATATCCTTCTTACCTTCTGCATAATAGACCTGGAGTAACTTGCTCTTTAAGATTGCAATACAGGAATGTCCTGCAACACATGAACATCCACAACTAGATAATCATAACAATAAAAAACCCAACAGTTACTAAAATAGTGGAGAGTGTGCCTTTCTCTGGTTTATAAAATAAAGGAAAGCTGAAGTAAGAGCATAAACACAATAGTAAGAGCATAAATACAGCTGAAGTCTCACTTACTGAATACTTCACTTAACAACCAAATTGCTAATCCCAATTGTGGTTACTAAACAAAGACTACCAGTACTGTTAATATATTTAATTCTGGCTGATTTGCATCAACATATGATTTATTTCTTTATCTTTATACTTCTAATGGTGAAAGTGTGTGCAGATAGGTAGCATAAACACTGTGGAATACATATAGACAAGAATAGCTACATTTCCAGTACCACACGATGCATACCTCTGTAAGATCCATAAATGTTAAAACTGGACATATATTTTCTACTTTTATCAAATTCTCTCGTGGGCAGAGAAATTGGATGGAGAATGTCTTCCAATTTCAGCAAAAGGAGATTTTCAACAATTATCAATGTCAAGATTCTCCCTTCAATAGCATCATTAAAACTGTTAATAAGAAATCCTTCCTAGTGATCTTTTTTAGTATTAGTATTAACAAAGGAAGCCAGATAAGTTGCATGCCATTAGAGAGATGACTGTTCAACGAGAGACAGAGCCTTATTTTAATTACACAGGAAGAAGAGCTACAACCAAGATATTGGACTGTTACAGACAGTTCTTGTTTAACAACCTGTAACTGAATTCTGCTACTAAGCGAAATGGTCACTAAGTGGGAAATCACATGATTGCAACTCTAGCTGGAAAGAGAAAAACTAGATAATTTCACACCTTTAATTTTTATTTGCCTTCTAACCATTCCCCCACCCTTGACTGGGATGCTGCTTAAAATTCTTAGGTCAATGTTATTGTATTATTAAATGATTTTATAGCTTATTTTACTTTTATCAGTTTCATTCTTTCGTTTTGTTTTGCTGGTCAATGAGCAAAATAAAATGACCAACTGACATGTTTCTCTGCTGATTGATACCACATATCTAAGTTATTTGTATCTAAGTTATTTGCTTTAAATAGGATGTAGTGATTAGCAAGCTGATCTCTTGAATAGACTGACTTTCAGTCCATCTATACTCACCTCTTCAGCTACAACTAAAGGTACTGATAAGATTTGCAATACAAACAAATTTACATCTATCAAACCTTTATGCATGTTGACAAACATGCTAAATTATCATTTATTAACCATGGTTTGTTGAAGAGCCCATAAATGTTTGGGTTTTCATTTTGCCTTAGCTTTAGCCAAACAAACCATATTCTGGGTAATTATGATGCATTAATCCAGCATGTACATTCCCCAGAGAGGTAGATCTGATTGCCATTTTGTGGCAAAAGTGTCTTAGCCTAAATAATCTGCTTTTTACTTTTGTTTGGGAAGATAAACTGAAACTGGTTGCTTCAAATGACAAATTAAATGGTCATATCCTTCATAACTTTTATATCTGTGAGGACAAATGCCTCCAGCTTTCAATTCAACTATAAAAGAATGCCTTAAGATGGAAATAAGAACATTTTCTCCAGCTATGATCTTACTGAACATCACTGTATTATTTGGCTACAGGAATCCTAAGAAGCAAAGATGCACTAAGAAAATGCACTAAGAAAAAGATAACCTAAAGTTCTACATTGTTCATCAGGAAGCACACTGAGATATCACTCCTTTAAGAGCCACAATTATGTATAGCAAGACTGTAGTTTCCAATTCTTCTGACTTATTTCAAGTGACAAAGTCCCTTCATGACTACCCAACTTTTTTATTTTCTTGCTGTTTGTCCTTAAATGTTCTTAAAATTCTCAGACTCTTTCACCCCCTTCACTGTGAGTAGCAAATCCCATTATCTTGGATCATGACAATTTTTCCTAGAGTTCAGACAGAATTCCCTTTGTTCTTTCTTCCATTCCTAGAGCACTTCCAGATGGCGAACCTTTGTCTTTCAAACCTACAGTACCTCAACCAGTTTTAAACATCTGAGGTTAATCTGAACTATTTTGATTCTTTTCAGATCTATTCAGACAACAGGATGCTTTCAGATGGACGTTTTTATTACTTTATAGAGTTAAATACTGAGTTCGATGACGCATTGATCAGACCGAAGTTTAAAGCAACTGCTCTTTATAACAGTCTTCTATACCTTTAACCCCTTCATGGATTACTGCTTTGTCGTGGCGAATGGGCTTGTGTAATTCAATGAAGCTATGAGCTATACCATGCAGGGCCACCAAGATGGACAGGTCATAGCAGAGAGTTCTGACAAAACGTGATCCACTGAAGAAGGAAATGGCAACCCACTCCAGTATCTTTGCCATGAAAACCCCATGGACAGTACCAAAAGGCAAAATGATATGACGCTGGAAGATGAGCCCCTCAGGTCGGAAGGTGTCCAATATGCTACTGGGGAAGAGCAGAGGGCTAATACTAGTAGCGCCAGAAAGAATGAAGTGACTGTGCCAAAGCCGAAAGGAAGCTCAGCTATGGATGTATCTGGTGGTGAAAGGAAAGTCCAATGCTGTAAAGATTTATTCTCCATAGGAGAAATGGAATGTAAGATCCATGAATCAAGGAAAGCTGGATGTGGTCAAACAAGAGATTAGAAGACTGAACATCAACATCTTAGGAATCAGTGAACTAAAATGGACAGGAATGGGTGAATTTAATTCAGATGACCATCAAGTATACTAATGCAGGCAAGAATACCTCAGAAGAAATGGAGTAGCCTTCATAGTCAATAAAAGAGTAGGAAAAGCAATACCATCCTCAAAATGACAGAATGATCTCAGTTCGAATCCAAGGCAAACCATTCAATATCACAGTAGTCCAAGTCTATGCCCCAACCACCAGTGCTGAAGAGGATGAAATTGACCAGTTCTATGAAGCCCTACAGCACCTTATAGAACTAACACCAAAAAATGATGTGCTTATCATCATAGGGGATTGGAATGCTAAAGTAGGAAGCCAAAAGTTAACCAGAATAACAGGCAAGTTTGGCCTCAGAGTACAAAATGAAGCAGGGCACAGGCTGACAGAATTCTGTCAAGAGAATATGATGGTCATAGCAAACACTCTTTTCCAACAACCCAAGAGACATTACCAGATGGTCAGTACAGAAATCAGACTGACTATGTGCTCTGCAGCCAAAGCTAGAGAAGCTCTATACACTCAGTAAAAACAAGACCAGGAGCTGACTGTGGCTCAGACTATGAACTTCTCATTGCAAAATGTAGGCTTAAACTGAAGAAAGTAGAGAAAAGCACTAGGCCACTCAGGTATGAACTAAACCATATCCCTGATGAATACACAGTAGAGGTGACAAATAGATTTAAGGAATTAGATCTGATAGACAGAGTGCCTGAAGAATTGTGGACAGAGGTTTGCAACATTGTACAAGAGGAAGCAACTAAAACCATCCCAAAGAAAAAGAAATGCAAGAAAGCAAAATGGCTGTCTGAGGAAGCTTTGCAAATAGCTGAGGAAAGGAGGGAAGCGAAAGGCAAGGGAGAAAAAGAAAGATACACCCAATTGAATGCAGAATTCCAGAGAATGCCATATTAATTGAACAATTGCAAAGAAATAGAAGAAAACAATAGAATAGAGAGGACCAGAGATCTCTTCAAAAAAATTGAAGATATGAAGGGAACGTTTCATGCAAAAATGGGCATGATAAAGGGCCAAAATGGCAGAGACCTAACAGAGGCAGAAGAGATTAAGAAGAGGTGGCAAAATTACACAGAAGAACTATACAGGAACGAGCTTAGCATCCCAGATAACCACGATTGGGTGGTCACTGACCCCGAGCCAGACATCCTAGAATGTGAAGTGAAATGGGCCTTAGGAAAGCTGAGCAACAACAAAGATAGTGGAGGTGACAGTATTCCAGCTGAGCTATTCAAAATCTTAAATGACGATTCAGTAAAAGTGCTACATTCAATTTGCCAGCAAATTTGGAAAATTCAACAGTGGCCACAGGATTGGAAAAGATCAGTTTACATTCCAATTCCAAAAAAAGGCAGTGCCAAAGAATGCTCAAACTATCCCACCATTGCACTCATTTCTCATGCTAGTAAAGTTTTGCTTAAAATCCTACAAGATAGACTCCAGCAGTATGTGGATCGAGAACTACCAGAAGTACAGAAAGGATTTCGAAGAGGCAGAGGTACTAGAGGCCACCGGTCAAAGAATGCCGACTGGTGGCCCCCAGGGGGAGGGCGTTCTCTGTGGGCGCACTGGATTTATGGAACCATCTTCCGGTCGAGCTCCGGATGGCGCCTGATCTCCGCTCCTTCCGGCGCGATCTTAAAATCCACCTTTTTGAACAAGCCGGCCTGACCTGATGGGATGGGGTTGGGTTTTATAAATTGGACTTAACTTTTAATCCGTACTAATTTATTACGGGCATCGCTGTTTAATTACTTTTTAATAATTTTTAATTTTTGTATCTTGTTTTTATTATGTATTGCCCTGTTCACCGCCCTGAGTCCTTCGGGAGAAGGGCGGTATACAAATTAAATTAATAAATAATAAATAAATAAAAATAGAGATCAAATTGCCAAAATATGCTGGATCAACCCTGACTGTTCTTTAGAAGGCCAGATCCTGAAGTTGAAACTCAAATACTTTGGCCACCTAATAAGAAGGAAGGACTCACTGGAGAAGAGCCTAATGCTGGGAAAGATTGAGGGCAAGAGAAGAAGGGGACGACAGAGAATGATGTGGCTGGATGGAGTCACTGAAGCAGTAGGCATGAGCTTAAATGGATTCTAGAAGATGGTAGAGGACAGGAAGGCCTGGAGGAACGTTGTCCATGGGGTTACGATGGGTCGGACACAACTTCTCAACTAACAAAAACAATACCTTTAAGCTAAACATGTTTTTTTGGATGGTTTGAGGCCTCAGATTACATTCCAGCAAGAAAGGCTATTTCCCTTCCTGATGAACAGGTGCTTAAATTTGATACAACTGTTGTTTGGAAGCTCTTGCAGAAAGCCAACATTCAAAAGGCTGCGGGTCCTGATAATATCCCTGGGCGAGTACTTAAGGAGTGTACTGACAAGCTGGCCCCTGTTCTTACAGACAGTTCAATCTTTTGTTGCATCAGGCCATGGTTCCATCATGTTTTAAGACTGCAATCATTGTACCAGTCCCTCCAAAACTTATAATTACATACCAGTTGCATTCACTTCCATTATGATGAAGTGTTTTGAGAGATTGATAAAGAACTATATTGCTTTACGCTTTCCCTCCACATTTGACTCATTACAGTTTGCTTATTGGAAGAATCACTCTGTAGATGATGCACTTTCTTGTGTGCTTCATCTTAGTTTGGCACACTTGGAGGAGAAGAATACTCATGTGCAAATACTGTTTGTTGATTTTAGTTCGGCATTCAACACAATCATTCCTCAGCATTTGGTGTACAAACTGGGCCTACTAGGTTTTAATACTTCCTTACATAACTGGATACTTGACTTCCTTATTGATAGGCCCCAGTTTGTGCAAGTTTGGAAGAAAAGTTTCCAATTCTATTTTCTTGAATATGGGTTCCCCACAGCACTGTGTTTTGAGTCCATTACTGTTCACCTTGATGACCCATGACTGTTGTGCTAAGTCTACTACGAATCATATTGTGAAATATATGGATGACATGGCACTGGTGATTCTTATCTGGGATGTTAACAAAGATTCTTATAGGGAGGAGCTGAAGGCGTGGGTGACTGGTGCAATAGAAATAGAATGTTAATAAAACAAAGGAGATCATTGTTGATTTTAAAAAGAGCCGGCATAGTCATACTCTACTTTGTATCAAAGCTGCAGCTCTGGAGGTGGTCAATAGTATTAAGTACCTGGGGTTGCAGATAACTCGCAATCTGACTTGGTCTCTTCATCTTTAGTGAAGTGTGCAAACCAGCATTTGCATTTCTTGCATCGGATGAGGAGAGCACATCTTTCTCCTTCTATCCTGGGCACTTTTTACAGAAGCACGATTGAGAGCATTTTAACAAACTGCATCACTGTTTGGTTTGGTGGTAGCAGTGCCTCAGTCCGTTTTCTGTGTAAAAGAATGAGACTATAGGCCACCCTGCTGATCCATCAACTACTTTTGATGCGGCAAAGGAGGACACAGTGCTGCACACCAAACAGCATCCAAGTCCACCCAACAAGGGGTTAAAGGTCCCGCCAGACCATGGGAGATGGCTCTCACAGGAGTGGAGGTCACTGAGCTGACCCCACCACTAGGTGATGGCGAGGGACGTTTGGCTAAACTCCCCAACCCCCAACTCTGGGACAGACAGCAGCAGCTGAACGGACAGATAGAAAGCTGGAGACTGTGAGTTCAAATGTCGCTCCAGCCATGAAAGCCATCTGGGCCACTTTGGGCCAGTCACTTTCTCTCAACCCAGTCCAGTTCACAGGGCTATTGTTGTGGGGAAACTAGGAGGAGGAAGATGTTGTATATGTTATTTGTAAAAAATAATAATAAAGAGGGGATATAAATAAGTAAATAAATAAATAAATAAATAAATAAATAAATAAAATTTGGGTTCTTTACCTGTTCATGCTGGGAGGTGGTATGAATCAAGAATTCCCTCCACGAATGTATGGGATATTACTTCAGGTACAAAGCATTCACTCCCTTAAGATATATTGGCATAAGATATCAAAATTATTCAAAGTTGTAAGTTCCTAGTCATAATATCATGTGGCCAATGGGAATTATCATCTCCAAAAGTACTGTTTTCATTTGGAAGACTTCTAAAAAAAATACTCACAAAGACATGCTAACATGTAATCTACCTGTTTCTGAATTAAGCAGAAAAGTATATATTCTAAAATTTGCATAAAACAATGGGGAAAGCAACTGCTAATAGCTGTCCCTAATATGGAGTGGAGCTTGAGGAGGAAATGAGTTTTGACCGATGGTTGAATCATTAGGATTCATTTGGCGCAGCCTAATCCATGGACTGGGTAGATGTCCAACATCTCTACCAGCTAATCTGGGGGACAATGGAGGCTGCTTAGCAAAGGCTCTGCTGTTCCGGTGAATTATCCTCTCCCCCATTCCTCAGTTCATCTACAGATGGAAGACCTTACAAGCATAGAAGGGCTGTGTCTAGATTCTCCTGCCCACTTTTTCCTAGCTTAGGCAGACTGCCAGGATGTACAATGAGAAGACAACTGGGGAGTTAATCTACCAGTGCCTTTTATATAGCCTGAAAAACAGGTACAGGTACTAAGGGATATCATGGTGAAGTAAAAAAGATCCCACTTTACACATGGCCCATAACACCTGCCATCTGCTTCTCAGGATACCTGAAATGCTTAAAACCTTATATACACTTTCATAAGAGTACTGGACCTCTATTTAAAAGTAGTCTAATAGTCAACAGCAGGAGAACCAACTGTTCTATGCGGGAGCAACTGTTTCCCATACTTGTTAGATGTTTTCACAGTATTTTTAAACAGAGGTTTCACAAGATCTTTCCTACTGAACTGTGCTGCTTCCAAAGCTAGATCGTTTGATAGAGATGTTGTCTGAGACTGAAGACCCTTCTTTACCCACCAAGCTTCAGATAGAACAGAAATGACTCATGCCATTGGAGATCTGGCAAGTGAAGCCTATTCTGTTTCCTATTATCCTGAAATATGAGGTGTGACTGTTCAATGTTAGTGATGTTAATAGTTCAGGTTTACCAAGCAGGTACAGATGAACACCCTGATCTGGATTCTTCTGCTCCCATTATACAAATGAGAAGAGTAAAATAATAGTTTGGACACTAATTCCACGCCCATGCCCATTATGCTATGTTTGCTGGAATAGTCATCTAAATAAAAAAGTGAAGCCAGCATGCCAACTTTTCCCATAGAAGCCCTACTAATGAATTGAAATCTAGAAGATGGAAGATGAGGTAAGGCAGACATTCTAATCCATGTTTGATGGAGTCACAGCTTTTCCAAGTGTTTTAAGAGCAATCTTAGTTTCTCAGTAATTTTAGGTACACTGAAGCTGGGCCATAAATAAACAGAGCTATATCAGTGGAACAACCCGCTTCCAGAAGTTGTGAATGGTCCAACACTGGAAATTTTAAAGAAGAGATTGGACAACCATTTGTCTGAAATGGTATAGGGTTTCCTATATGAGCAGGGGGTTGGACTAGAAGACCTCCAAGATCCCTTCCAACTCTATTATTATCACATCACATCATATCATATATTACATTACATTACATTATTATGGGTTCATAAACAACTAATCATGTTTTGAAACTGGTACAGGATACTTATACTAATGTTTTTATATTATTTTAATTTTTGATTGGGAACCACCCAAATTTTATTATGATATGGGCAACTATATAAATGTTTTAAATAAATAAATATGGAGGTAGCTTAATATTTGTTTGTTATAACTATAATCAGAAAATATGATCAATCACTTTGTTGGCTGTCCTCACAGAACACACTTATCCACAGTTGACTTAATCACACTTTCTTCAATTAGTCCAGTGTGCTGAGCTTGCACAACACCAAATCATCAATTCCTACCACTCATGGGGAAAGTTGCACATCTGCTATTGGAAATAGAGGGCAGCAGCTGCAAAGCAACATATACATATGGCAGATTGGTGAAATCACTCTCACAAAGAATCACCTTTTTTTGTTTCTTCTGCTGAACAGGGAGTGGAGCTGCTTTATTTTTCCAGAGGTATTTTGCATCTGGAAGTGCCATGGCCTGGGTTGTACAATCCATTAGATTAAAATTAAAATGTATATTGTAAATTTCTGGTTCAGCTTGTTATACAAAACCAGTTGTATGGTTGTGTAGTCTTTCCTGTGGGGCCATTAGCTAAGCAGCTGTGACAGAAATGCATCAGAGATGAAGCTTGTTTTATGTAAAGTGACATAGCAGTAATACTGTATTATTGTTCCTATTATTACTGTATTTATATGCATGTAAAGAACATCTGCTTAAATCAGCCTTTTTCAATCTTGGCAATTTTTATTATGTAGAGAGTTGAAATTTATACATCTTAAAGTTGCCACTGCTAAGTCCTGTTTTGACCCAAGTCATGCTATCAAGGCAGAGGTTAAATAGAATCCAATTATTGCACACATAACACAGTGGCAAACAACCCACCAATGGTGTTGGTGAAGCTCTGCCCTGGACCTGAGTTTTCCCTCAGTCCGACTTCCCTAGTTCCACCAACTAAGTCCTAGCCAACCTATGAGGCAAAGAGGAAAGTAGCAATGCCCATAAGTACCAAGTCCAAATCTGAAGTCCATAAACCAAAGCACGGTCCAAGTCTGAAGTCAGAGAGCCAAATCCAAAGTCCACAACTGAAGTCTGAAGTTCAGGGCTGCACCCGTGGAACAGAGCTATTCCTCATCAGAGGTGGTTTGGAGCCTGTCATCTCCACTGGCCCTCTGCAAGTGATACACTCCTCCAGGCGGCTCTCCATCTCATCAGCTCCTCACCCCCACCCCCACTGCCAGATGGTCCTGGGACTGCCTTATCCATATCAGATGGCCCCGGTTCCAATTCCTCCTCCTCCAGACCAAGGATCTGAGAGAGCCATGGCAAATCCTGTCTTCTCTTTTGGTCCTTTGCCTGCTTCCAGAGTTTATATGATAACTTTTCTTAGTCTTTTTCTTATATTACATCCATTGGGAAGAGGAAGACCTCAGACCTTTTTTGAAATTGATGGACTGAAAACAAAATATGCTGTAGTTTCAAGTGTTCTCTCTCCCCTCCTCTCTGTTTTTGCCAGGGTAATTGCTTCTACAAAAAGAAATTACTACTGTGGCAAAAAAAAGCCACTGAGCTTCTGTCTGCTTAGAGTTGCCATAAACTATTGGTAGTAATTATAAAAATCGGTTGCAGAACAGCTTAATTTGACTTAACTGGCATTTTTAAGAAAAGGAGGGCTGTAATAACAATGAAAATTGTTTAGTATACAGTCATAGCTCAGTTTTAGTTTGCCATTTTTAGTCATGCTGAAAAGATTGTGGTCCCCTTTATTAAACATTCATATTCACATTATTTGGGAGTTAAAACTTCCTTTCTGATTTTGAATAACTATGTAAGATAACAACATACATTTGAGTTGATTCAGTACAATTTCTGGAAATAGGAATATTTCAGCAATGAAATCTTTTTGGTTCTAACATGAAATTCACATTAAAAGGAGGAGTTCCGTGGTTCCTTGTCCTTATTCCATTGTCCCTCTGCTTTGAATTCTTGTTCATCTGTTAGGTGCTATCTCTTAATCCTGGCCTTACGTTTTTCTTAATCTTGCCTTTATTCAAGAATGAATGATTCCAAGAACACATTTTAGAACAACATGTTCTAATGTTTAGAACAAAATATTATAAAAAGATAGATTTTAAAAAAACCAACGCAGGTGAAAGAAAGCAAATAAATAAAGTTTGCTGCAAACATTGAACCATATTTTATGTTTATTTTTTTTTAATCTAAGAGCTCAAAGCTTACTTAGAAGGTCTCCATTTGTGTTACTCTCATAATTGCTCTATAAATAAATTGGGCTGAGAGATAGTGGCTGTCCTGTACAGAATCATCCACCAAGCTGATTGATCAAATGACAATTTGAAACTGGCTCTCCCCAAACTCAGTGCAAAACTTTTACCCCCACACTATATATGCTTGATAGAAGTTTGCTTTGAATATGACAAGAAATCCCCCTCTTACAAAAAAAATTCTATCAATAATAGTTAGACACTCACCTCTCTATGGTGTCATCATACTGTGAGCTTACCTTTAACAATCTCCTTCACGACTGCAGATGTATTGCCTTCTTAACCCATCCTTCTGCTAAGTGTCTTATAATGCTTTGTTCTTAATGTCAAAGATATCAGTGAGCTTTAGACTGCAGTAGAGGAATTGAATCCTATATCACACTAGCTTATAGTTGAGGGGAAAAAATCTTTTATTTTTTTAAAAAAAACATTTATATATCTTACTTATATTTTGTTACAGGGCATTTGCCTTTTTCTAATATTACATATATCATCATGGGATTTCTCTGATATGAAGTTACCATTTTTCCCCTAATCTGTAGGTCAGGGATGGGCAGTCCCTTGAATCTCTCCTTGATCTTGATCATATTGTGAGGATTCAATGGCACATTTTCCATTTTAAAAAAAACCATCCCCTGGTATAATAATAAATGCTTTTGTTTTTATTTACGGTAACTCTAACTGCCTTCCACAAATGGGAAAGGATCTAAATGTTTGGTCCATCCTCTCCCAAAATTATAATCACAATCCCTGCAGCCTTTACAGATTATAAGAATTTTAAAATCTGGTCATAATTTGTTTAACCAAAAGAAAGTTGATTAGAATCTGTTTTGACAAGCCTGGATTTGATCCAATAGAAATCTGTAAAAGTCTAGGTACCTACTACTTTGGATTAAATTCAAGGATTACAAAACAGAATTGTCCATATGATGTATAATGTATGAGAGACACCTAGTATATATGTTTGGAGATGCTCTTGTTAGTACCAAGCTGTTGATAGCCTATGTCTGACCCTGTTGATCTCCATCTGTTAACAAAGGTTGAGCAGTACACAAAGTAAGTGCAGACAAGCATTCTTACTCCATCTGTTAGCAATGCAATTTGTGCACAGATTTTACCTGAGGGGGACATCCTATTCTTTTGTACTGTGCTAATAGCGTAATAGCAAAAATAGAAAAGGAAGGCTGTCAATCTACTTCCATTTATATTGGAGCCTGTTTTTGTAGCATTTCATTGCTGCTAGTACATCTTAATGTATTATATTGAGAGCTCTTTTGAAAGAGCGCAGAGCTGGTGGGAAATACAGACCAAAGATCCACTCTTAATAATGAATTTAAATTAGTTGAAGCATAGAAATGAAATGTTTGGTTTTAGAAGATTCGGGAAATCTTCCCATATTGTGGGCATAGTGTGACATCATGTGGTGAAACATACATACTTACTGTATATTATTGCTGAGTTATGTGGCTAATATTTAATTAAGGGGAATACTACTATAAAGAGTGCAAAATTTTTATCTATTGTTTCCCATTTATTTAACATTTTTTGTTTCATTCAGACTTATTTTGAAATATACATACATCAAATTGAAAAGGCATCTAAGTATCTAAATACTATAGCAATACTAAATCAATTTGATGGGTTAACAACTATCCAGTTTATCAACTATTCAGATTTATGACATTACTGAGAAAGTAAGTTTACAATCAGTCCTTGAACTTACAACTGTTGCAGTGTCCCTGTTATGTCGTGGGTTCTGGTGAACAGGAATGAGGACACAAGGCTGAGTGTAGAGAAACTCATTCTTTATTTCTTGATGGAACTGTACTTGGGCTTGGGCTGCTCCCAGCCCCAATATATAGCCCAAGCCCTATGGTAGCAGCCAATAAGATTGAACCCGCGCTTGCCGCCTGAGGCCGACCAATTGTAGGCTTGGAGACGGCCTGTCTGGGTTGCTGGAGAGCCGTTAGCTCTCCAGCAACGCACATGGTGTGGTACCCAAAAGCCCAGTACATAACACCCCTCCCTCCTAAGATCAGGCTATAATCACCTTAATAAACTTGACAACAGTCAAGACTTATGAATCACTCCCAACAACCAAAATACATAATAACAAAATAATAAAAAAATAATGCTTATAAATTCACGGTGGCTAGAATGACATTATGCGACCTTTACAGACGTGCCATAGCAGTAGGGACTACAATAAGATTAAACAATGGCTAAACGGCTTGCCAATGCAGTAAGTACTACAAGAGATTAAACAACGTCTCAATGAACATGCTTACAGGCAGTTTCAAAATGCCCCAATTTCTGTAAGTAGTGGTACAATTGTCACACACTATACATCACTTTATTTTACAATATAGTCTGTAAGATATGCCAGAGGTTTGTGTGGAGGAACGCGTTGGAGTTCCTCTCACTTTGTGGTCTACCAGCTTACCCGGTGGGCTGGGTAGACCCATGTCTCCTTGTGCTCCATCATCCAGGGGAATTGAAATGCTCTGGCTGGCCTCACCAGGTTGGCCCACCCCAGAGTCAGTCTGTTCTGCAGAGTAGGCACAGCGGTTGATGAGATTTGGCTGGCTTCCCTGGTCAGGGGTTCCATGTTGTACTTCTGAGCTTCCTGGTTCTTCCTCAGAATCAACTTCTGCTGAGAAGGGGAAACCCTAATGGTTCTGGTGTGGGCTGGCTTGGGTGCCAGTTTGAGGACCTTGGGAGGGACTTATGCCACAGTCCTCTCTTAGTGACCGTTCTGGAAACCTCTTTCTGAGTTGGTTGATGTGTCTTCTGACCAGTCGCCCTCCCTCCAACCCCACTTCATAAGATAGGGGTCTGGATGCCTTGGTCACCTGACCAGGAACCCATAGATTTCCTGGCCCATAGTTTCTGGCCCAAACCCAATCACCCATTTGCAGCCCCCTAGGGGTTTTTTGTCTAGAGGCTTCTGACGCCACTCTGTCTGGATGCAACCTGTCCAGTTTAGTAATTAAATATCTTCCCCAACGAAGCTCAGCAGGACTTTTACCTGTAGCAGTGCAGGGCATAGAATGCTGGCAGAGCAAAAAATCTGCCAATCTGTGATGCCAGTCACCTGTGATAATACGCTTGAGTGTCTCCTTTGTTGTCCTCACCATGCGTTCAGCTTATCCATTCAAAGAAGGATGAAACGGTGCAGACGTAGCATGTCTGATGAGCTAAGCTCTAAGAAAAGCCTGAAACTGAGCAGCAGTGAATTGAGCCCCATTATCAGAAACTAAAACGTCAGGCAACCCATGTGTTGCAAAGAGTTTTCTCAGCACATGAATGGTCCTAGCAGTAGTCATATTAGGTACTGGAACTACTTCTAGCCATTTTGAGTGGCTATCCACTACTATCAGGAAAAGCTGTCCTTGAAAAGGCCCAGCATAGTCTATGTGAACCCTGGACCGGGGTGTGTGCATTTCTTCCCACCTGTGAACTGTGGCCTGAGGCATTTCAGGCCTAGATTGCTGGCAAGTATAGCAACCATGAACTTGATCCTCTACAGCCTTATCCAGGCCAGGCCACCAAAGGTAGCTTCTAGCTAAGGCTTTCATCCTTACAATGCCCGGATGGACTTCATGTAAAGAGTGTCCCTCAATGAAGTGGGGATAATGACTCTGTTGCCCCACAAAATGCAGCCCATGTGCGCAGACAACTCATGTCTCCTGATAAAATAACTTTGAAATTCAGAGCCTGGACTTTTTCCCAACCAGCCCGTGTATACCCATGACAACACTCTGCTCAGAATTTTATCTGTGGCAGTTTCAGCAGTAATATCCCCTGTGTGGAGGAGAAACTCAGGTAAGTCCTGAATGGACAATATTTAACAGCAGGAGCTGGATCAGGATCCATTAGTGGCAGTGGTAGTCTGCTGAGGCCATCCGCATGGCCCATTTCCTTCCCTGGTTTATGAATTAACTTAAAATTGTATGCAGACAAAAATATAGACCATCTCAGCATTCTTGGAGATAGTATGTGGGGAGTTTGTTTGTCTGTTGTGAACAACCCCAAAAGAGGTTTGTGGTCAGTGTAGACAGTGAAATCCCTGCCATATAAATAATCATGAAATTTCTTAACTCCAGCCACTATGGCCAAGGCTTCTTTATCAATCTGTGCATAATTGCGCTCAGCAGAAGATAAGGTCCTAGAATAAAACGCAATAGGAACTTGTTTCCCATTTTTCTCTATGTGTCTTAAGACTGCCCCCACCCCATAGGGAGATGCATCACATGCAAGACATACAGGTTTAGACTCTATGTAATGAGTTACAGTGGACTTTTCTGATAGAAGGGCTTTCAAATCCTGGAAACTTTTTTCGTGTAAGTTAGTCCATTTCCAAGGGGCTTTTTTATCAAGCAGTCTGTGGAGGGACTCTGCTATCACAGCCTTATGAGGTAGGAATGTGTGATAAAAATTTAGGGAGCCCAAAAATGTTTGCAGCTCTCCCTTTGATTTAGGCCTTGGAGCCATTTTGATGGCCTTCACTTTTGAATCAGCGAAGTGAATTCCATTAGCATCGATACGGAACCCCAAGGATTCCGTTGATGAAACCCCAATACTAGATTTGTTTTTCTTTAATTTGAGGCCCAGATCACGGAGCCTCTGTAAAACAGCCCTGAGCCTATTGGCCAACACTTCTGGGGATTCCCCGGCAATAGAACATCATCATAATAGGGGCAGACACCCTGAATACCCTTAAGAGTGCATTCCATAATCCCTTGGAAAATACCCGGTGTAACACTGACACCAAACTGCAAGCATTTGACTTTAAATGCCCCTTGTGAGTTACTATTGTTTGAGCCACGGCTGTGACCTCGTCAACTGGCAATTGCTGATATGCCTGCACTAAATCAAGTTTAGCAAAAATGGTTCCCCCTTGCAAAGAGGCTAAAATATGGCTGACTACAGGAACCGGATAAGCATGTTGATTAAGGGCCTTATTTAATGTGCATTTCTTGCCTGTTTGTTGCTGCCAGCATGGATGCCCCACCCTCCTCCTTCTTTTGCTTTGGTGCAGCTAGAACTGACTCCACCTCCTCCCAAGGCTGCCTCTTTTTTTCCCTCTCCTGCCCAAACTGCCTCCTTTTATAGCCTCTCCTTTCTCCGCCCCCTCCTCCTCCGGTGAGCCAGAAGTGAGCCTGGGGCCTTTGCCTCGCCCCAGCCACTCTGAAGCTCTGGAGGACTCTCTCACAGTAAATCCTGCACAGTGTTGGCTTGTTCCCTTCCCCACTACACTTGGCTGGGCAGGGCCATGTACCACCTGCCACATTCTAATGTACCACAGGTGGTACTGCCACTGTGGTTTTTTTAGTGTTTGTCAGCTCCGCACGTCTCACTTTGTTTCTCTGCCAGCTGCATAGTAATCTTATCAATGTAACCAAGGTGATTGTCACATGTCCAGCCATGTTATGGTTTCATGCTTAGCACTGCTATTAACTGTGCATGTCTACAAAAGTTTTCTCACTTTACTTTTTTTCTTCTCTTTGTATTCTGTTTGATGAGAGGATGTAGTCAGCTAGGAGTTTTCTTTTGCTTTCCAATGAAAGTTTTATATACAGTAGAATATGCCTCGGTTTTGTTTATTTTTACCTGATGTTTACCATGCGTCAAATGAACCACGGTTCATCGCCCTCTGATAGGGAAGTATTAATTTATTTCCCTGACAGGTACACTACCGCTGGTTGAAAAGCCCTAGTTTAGTTTTCTGTAATTCAGATATGTTACCCATAATATGGACTCCAGGGAGTGAATTAGAGGACTCCAGTCAGAATTATCTCAATATTTTGTCTACCAGCATCTCAAAGAAAACACAAGAAAATAATAATTATTCAAAGACAGTTGTAGATCAGCTGTCAAATGACTGAGCCAGTTTTGTTTCAGGCCAGTTTCCAAAGCAAGAATCAACATTATATATAGTTTTCCCAATCAGGCCTCTATACAAGTATTTATTTTTAGCTAAGCACTATATTTAAGTTTTATTTATCCTCTTGAATCTGTTTTAAATTCCTGCATTCCATTGTCTTTGGCCAAAATTTTTCTATAGATCAGAGTGGACTAGAGATTAAAGTGTTGGATTAAGTATAGAGAAAGTTGAAGTTTATTCTCAAATGTTAAATTCATGAAAACTTTAAAGATGATTATTATCTTTATGTCAGGTCTAGTTTATAGGGTTGTTGTAAGGTTAAAATGGCAGGGGGAAAGAACCATATGCACCTCCCCAGGCAATTTAGAGGAAAGATGGGGGCTTTCAGTGGTTTTTCATAATAACAGCATAAACTATTCTCCAGTGTGGCCATTTCTAAAGGTATTTAAATTGTCCTCTTGGGTGTTAAAAACACTTACCCTATGACTAAGAGGCAGTTTTTGAGATCTTCTACAAGGCATATTGAAATACTTATTTGCTAATGAAGCCATAGATTTGAGGAATAAGATTGTGTCACAGGAAAGACCTGGCTGATGAATTTATTTCTCTGCTTTGCAGGTTGCCGTTATGCTGTAAAACAAAAAAATAAATTGTATTTGTGGAAGTTGTCATCATCAACAAACCCAACAATGAGGATAATAAAAGCACCAGTAAAAGATTAAATTAGGAAAAAGAAAACTGTGTGCATTTTAAGCTAAATATAATAAGTGTTGTAACAGTATCACAATAATTTCAAAGTATGAGAAAACTAAATATTGCATAATGAATGCAGCATATCACTTTTAAACAGGGCTAACATATGGGCCTCTAATGTGAATGTGAATGTAAATGAATCACTTTTGATTGCCTTGAAATAAAGTCAGCAAAACTGGAGCACAAAAAGAAAAGAAAATTTAACCACCTGAGTGCCACAAAACACAATGTATTCCTGCTGCATTTTCCCATGAAATGTGAATAATAAACAATAGCAGGAGTCATTTCTTTCGGGAACCTTATTCCACATTCGATAAAGTCAAACTTGGTCTGTCCTCTGGAAATAACCTTTTTCTCAACTATACTTGCATGCCTTGGTTATAGCCTGGCGCTTTAGTGCTACCAAGTTACATCTGCTTGTCCATTTTGCTGTCATTTAAGGAGGCCAGGAAGGGTACAGATTGCCATTGTATTTCTGTACTTCAGACTTTACTGCCACATTGGTATTCTGTTCACTGGTAGCTCCTCTAACAGGAGAATAATTTGCAGATTTAGTGCCTGATCCTTTTCTCTAACTAATGCATGACCTTCTATGACTATTAGATGGACAGTACAGGGATTAAAAATTAGAATATAAAATCTATGCTTCTTTGATGTTGAATGAAAGGGATTCATTCGATGGAGGCATTTTATGGCATGGATATAAGTGTGCTCCCTCCTGTTTCCCCCTGCCCCAATTTTTCTGGACTGTCCTAATTCATGATCCATCAATCCAAGCTATTGCATATTTATGAACTGGTTGTAAATATAATAATGTAGAACCACCTAGATATTTAGGGTCATGCTAGCTAAACAAAGGGTATTTCCACATAGGCCTTTTGCACTTCTCTTGGTTTGGGGGCATACTCTGAAAATTTGGCCCTGTACTCTTCATTTGGAAAGCATCAAACATCAGTCTCTGGCTCAGCTAAGGCTCAGGAGGAATTAGGGGAGAAAAAGAGATTTGATATGGTAATGTTGTAGATTTAAGCTCAAAGGTTTCCAATGACTGGACCATCTACATGTAATTGGTTGATCCCTATGGTCCTCTAGTATCTTTATATCAGTCTTAAATTAAGCAAACTTTGTTTCCCATCATCAGATTAAAATTCTTAATGTTCTGAAACAGTCTAATGATAAGGGGGAAATGCACAAAGTAAGATAACAAATGGGATAGAGATACCAATTTTTGCATTTTCCTGTTGGTCAACTGGAGCAAATACTGCTTCAGAGTTCTGTCTTGAAAACCATTGTAGTAAACTTAATTATGAGCCATCTTCAGAAAAATAAAGAGGAGGTGAAAGTAGAAAAAGTGCTTATTAGTTGTGCTTAAAAGCCAAAATGAAAGCAATCATATAAAGGAGTTGACAAAGGAGAAGGGTTGTTTATTGTTTTGGGTTCAAAGGCCAAAACTACAAAAAAGCAAAATATAAAATAAGAAAAAATAAAAAAATCTATACAATAAGAAATGAAGAGTTAATAAAACAAATAACAGTGTCTGCACAGGGGAAAAATGAATGAACAATTTCAGTGTTAAATCCAGAGCCTTCTTCTGGCAAGTACGATGATACAACATTTGGTGAACCTCTTAGATGCCACAGAAGACCAATATGCTGGCAAACAAAAAAACCATTTACCTGTTTACATGATCTAAGCAATGAATACAAAGCTTGTATGAATTCAGAATGCCAAGGTTGATACAGAGGGCAGGATGGCAGGGTGTGCAACAGTATTTCAATCACTCTAACCCAATAGAGCACAGATAATTATAGAATGGACCACTATAAAATCTTCTTTCCATAACCATGGATGGCAAAATCCGAAATCTAGTCAGATATAAATTGGAGAGAACATAAATTAAGTAGTTTGATAAAGTAAAAGGATTTCCACAAAGACCTTTACAATAACTAAAACTTTATTTTTATCCCTTAGTTTGAACTAGGTCATGGATATGCTGCTTGATCCTTTAGATAGTTCTCTTAAACTCCAGTGCCATCAAGAAATAGAAAAATAGTGATAAGATCTTCTTCCAAGAAGAATAAACTTAGGGAAGAAGGATTGGAAAACAAAAATGATGTTGTTGTTAGTTGCAAAGTTTTGTCCAACTCATCACGACCCCATGGACAACATCCCTCCAGGTCTTCCTGTCCTCTACCATCTTCTGGAGTCCATTTAAGCTCATGCCTACTGTTTCAGTGACTCCATCCAGCCGCCTCATTCTCTGTCGTCCCCTTCCTCTATTGCCCTCAATCTTCCCCAGCATTAGGCTTTTGTTGGCAGAGGCATCACCCTGTCAACAAAAGTGTGTATAGTCAAGGCTATGGTCTTCCCAGTTGCAGTGTATGGCTGTGAAAGTTGGACCATAAGAAAGGTTGAGCGCCAAAGAATTGAGGCCTTTGAACTATGGTGCTGGAGAAGACTCCTGCAAGTCCCGGTCAGTCCTAGAGGAGATCAACCATGACTGCTCTTTAGAAGGCCAGATCCTGAAGTTGAAACTCAAATACTTTGGCCACCTAATGAGAAGAAAGGGCTCACTGGACAAAAATGATAGCTCTGTGAAAATGCCTAGAATTTTGAGAGGGATGCAGGTTCGTTGTATTCAACGTTTTTTTATGAATACTCATCAGGAAAATATAAATTATTAATTGATTGATGAAAAGATGATAGACAGATAGGCATATTTTTCCCTAATTGTTTTTGGCCAGAAGCATTTCTCCTAAGTTCTCTAAAAATAAGAATAATAACTCTTCAGTATGCTTAGAAGATGAATTTATCAAAGAAAAAAGACTGCATTGTCAACATTCACTGCAGTTTAAAATGTAATAGATTAAACAATGGCATAAGCATCACAAAATTGACAAGGAAATATGAATCAGTAGACAGTGCAACCACATTCCACTCAACTCCTTTGAAAGTAGAACTTATGAATAATTTTGCCCTGAAGCCATTACTTCCCTAGAGAAAAGCAGTATGTTATATATGTGTTAGAAGAAAGTTATTGTTCACCAGTTTGCTGACTGTAGACATTTTTTGATCTGTGGTAAAAGTATCAGAAGCCACTGCTGCTACAGATTCTCAAGACAATTAGAACTAAAACTTCAGAAATTCTGAGCTTATATCAATATCATATGAGTTATGAATATAACATTAAATGTTATGTTATATTGTTGTGCTATGCTGTGCTATGCTATGCTATGCTATGCTATGCTATGCTATGCTATGCTATGCTATGCTATGCTATGCTATGCTATGCTATGCTATGCTATGTTATGTTATGTTATGTTATGTTATGTTATGTTATGTTATGTTATGTTAGTGAACTATGATAGTTCACATATATACAAGTTATAGTCCAAATATCTGGAAGGCCCAGGTTGCATATTGCCATAGTCTCCATAGGAACTGTGTATGTTATTAAATTAAAAGAAAATAATCCAGCATCTCTTTTTACATGTTTAACAAATATGGTAACTTGAACTAAGTTTTCCCAAATTAAAAATATAGAGATAATGGTTGTCTCCCACTGCTTCATCCTTCCTTAATTTAAATGTCAGACACCATGTTGAATATATCTGACTTTCTTGTTTCCTTGTAATTAATTTATTCCTGCTTCCTCTGGTCTGGCTGCTACAATTAGAAATTTGTCCAGGTGACAAATCATGAACTTGTAAGTAAAGCCTAACCTGCTTTCCCTAGAGAAGGAAGAAGCAGAAAGGAGAATTATTGGTATATTCTCATAATTTTTTTCTGTAATTCTACCTCCATTTATGGGATTTTATTTTATTCCTAAAGGTAACCAGGGTCTCTTTTAACCATAACGAAGCCACAGCTTGGTTGTACATAGTTGCTAATGGAAATAATAAGGTTTTATTTGCAATCTGATGAATGCTTATCTTTGCGACTTCCCTTCCCTTTTGCAAATCACTTAAAAGCATTTACTGCTAAGTCAACAAAAGAGCCAGTTTGGTCTAGTAGTTAAGATACTGATTTAGAAGTCAGGAGATCATAAATTTTAATCCTTAAGGATAGAAGCTAGCGGGATAACTCTGAGCCAGGTTCTCATAGCCCTAAAAAGAAGGTACTTGCAAATCCACTTCCTAAAATATTGTCTAGAAAACTCCATAGATATGTGTCATAGTCGCCAGGAGGCAGGGTTGGTTCAATAGGAAAAAAATGAAGAGGCTGAATTTTTACTGTATTTCCCTTTTAGTTATGATAACTGAGAATTAGTGGGAAAATAGTCAGCAGAATCAGCCACAATGATTACCAGAGTTTTAACAAGATGCCATCATTTTTTAATTTATCTGTAATGAGCACCTTTCCATATAATATTTGAGTAAACAAGAATGAATAGATTCACCAAATGAATTCCAAAATTCACATCAATCACCTGGGATGGAATGAGTGAACTAATGTCCCTGTTTATTATTGTCTGGCCTTGAATTCCTGAGATAAGAAAACGAGGTTTTTGTATCTGGGAGCAAAACTGTAATTAAATTTTCATGTAGCAAATTATATTTTAAAGGACAAACAAAAAATAGTCAGTTTCATCTGACTATTAAGGTATCATGCTAGAAACCGGGAGACTGTGAGTTCTTGTCCTGCTTTAGGCTAACTGGGTGATTTTGGCCCAGGATATCATGTTTGTGTGCACAAGCTGATCAGTCAATACCTGTCACAACCGATGGATCAATGGTCAGTTTATCTAAAAAAAAAAGTGGACCTGTACTTGCAGGGAAAATTCTTGGAAGAAAAGAAAAAGTATAAATAAATATGGATTTCAGGGGAACTGTGTATAAATGCACAAATTAGGGATGAAAACAGCTGTAGCCAAACATCTTTTTAGTATACGGTTGTCATCCAGATCAATCTGAAGTAGAAAGGAGCTTCACTTAGCTTCCATTTGGAGCATTTAGAAGAATTCTGATTTCTGAGAGTTCTTTACTCCCAAGCATCCCTGATGGATTGGTTCTTAGTTCTGTGCATTGTCATGCCATCCAGAATCCTCAGTTCTTCCCTGAACCTGGGTATTAAGACAAGTCTCCGAGTTCAAGTGTCTTGGTTGCAGGCCTGAAAAAATGGTTGGCCTTTGTTCAGACCCAGAATTCCTAATTAAATCAGCAACTATGAGCAGACAGATTTCATCTGATAGATAAAATAAGTTAAGATAAACTTTATTGTCATTTTTTTTCTATGTGCACACTAGCACACATTAAAAATGAAATTCTGATGCCAAGCATTGCTTATATGCCATGTCCTGGATAAAAGAAAGTGAACTACCAATAATCTTTTCTGTTATCCTCACCACTCCCTGCACAGCCTTCCTGTCCAAAACAATAAATCTTACAAACTACGTAGCAATACAATACGATGGGATGCTTTCAATTGTCCCTCTATAGAAAGTGGTAAGAACAGGAGAAGAAAGAAGTGGTTTTCTCACACAACACAGAAAACATAGGCATTGCTGTGCTCACTGCATTGTTGAGTGACCAAGCTAACCTAATTGTTAGCTGCACACTCAGAAACGTAATACTACTAACCAGCTCCACAGTTGAATTGTTAATGCACAGAGGTGTATGGCTGTGCCTGCCTTTTCTGAAATTGACAATGATCTTTGCTTTTCTTACATTTAGAACCAAGCTGATCTTATTACACCAAACTCTCTATCTCCTCCCTGTAAGCACCCTCATTGTCATCCTGAATAAGGCCCACTATTATTGTATTATCTGCATTCTTCACAAAATGATTAATAGCAAACCTTGCACAACAGTTATGGGTCAACAGGATGAACAACAGTGAATCTAGAACCTCTCATTCTGCATTTCCTCCTCAAATACTGACTACATGGCACGAGAAGGTCATGGTAGGAACTCCCTGAGTTTAGGAGAAAAGGTAGGAAATAAATGTAATATAAATGTAATAAACACATATATAAATATATTTCAATTTGCCTTGAAGCTAGGTCCTAGAAAAACAAAAGGTGCTATCCCCTCTTGAATAGACAATTGGGGCACTTGGCCTAGCTTCCAATTAACACTAAAAATCAGGCCCAAATATTGCTCTGAGTTCTGCCCAAATAAGAAGATCTCATTGGTCCTCAAGATCAGGGCAAGAATGGATGATTTCCAAATGGTGAAATTTGTGGCCTTTAACAAAAGAGATCAAGTCAGGTGTTTTCTATATGGTTCTAATCTGGAAAACATTCATATGTCTACAGCTGATATATTTCCTGTCCATTTCTTCTCTAGAATATCTGTCCTTGATGTTTTGCTGAGATCTAGAGGCAACCTTCTGATTCAGTTATTTTCATTACAAGTACTACATAATTAGCTATTTCTGTCTCAGGAACCCATTTTAAATGTAAAACGAAAATGGAAAATAGTGTAGATTCATATTTGTGTTTTTGGCAAATAGATTAGCTAAAAGATGCAAAGAAAGTTGGACCAGTTTTTCCATGTCATAGTTACATAGATTTACCCATGTTCAATCATAGATTATGTGGATTCAGTGTAGCAAGATCAGATTCAGGAATTATTTCATACAGTGTGAATGAAGTGTGAAAGTACCCAGACATTGTTTCTGTATGATACAATAAATGAATAATTCCTTACTTGTTACAGCAGTTTCTTCACATGTCAGGGCAACCATCAACTTCTTGTGACAAGTTCACTCTACAGAATTAATGTCTCAGCATTAGGGGAATTGGGGTAGTTTTTTATAGTTGGATAATAATTTATCAGCTTTGCTCCCACAGTTCTTTGCTGCCTGATTGCTCACAAACCACACAGTTTACTAGAGAGCAATGAAAAGGAATATTTTCAAGAGCAGATGGAATGTACCTTCAAAAACTGGGATTGTCCCAGAGAAACTGTAACATCTGGCAACCCTAAAAAATTTCAGACTAGATGAAATAAAAATTATGAGATGGAGGAGCAGAAAAATATGTCTTTGCATTGATTAGCAAGCAATGTAATTAATCTTCTTCAATTCCCTTCTCAGTCCTTAGTGTAAAAATGAAAAGAAAATGGGATCTTGTTACTTTGCCAAGCATTAATTTGTGAATCATAATTTCAAAGTAATACATTTTAATGAACTTAGAAAGTGTGATTCACAATTTTTCTTCTAAATACAATGCAAACTCATTCAATCCAACCACCTAAGGGACATTGAAGAGATTAGATGTTTGGGTAGAGGCATATTTAGGGTTACCTGAAGAAACACACAAAATATGCAGATAAGAAAGAACTCTATTAACATTCCAAAAGTCAGACCACCCCTTTTATTAGGCTGTAATGGACCCAGTAAAAATTACAGATTGAAGGGTTCTGTCAAAGGCTACCAGTTTGTTAATTCTTTTTTGCAAATTGATTGCATTAGAACTGGGGATAAATGAAATAAAAATCTGATACACAAATGGTAGGAATTTTTTCATGAGAAATCACAATTTTAAAACCAGGTGCCAAGAGTCTACTTGTGACCAATAAATCAGAATCAGAGAAAATAGAATCTTTGGAGAAGATAAGGGAGGAAAGCTGGAGATTAAGGGAGAGAAAAAGTAAATAATGCTTCCTGGGGTCAGTATGAAAACTAAGACTTGGCTCTCTGGATAAGGGAGGGAGGAAAAGGCAGAAAACAAATTTTGTTGTAAGAGAAGGTACAAAAGTGAGCTGAGAAGACGGATATGACACCAAGACTTGGGGAGGAGAAAGAAGAAGAAGGGGGGAAGTTTTGCTTAGAAGAATGGCTGAGAAAAATAAGAAAAGGGAAATGGCTATCTAAACAGAGAAGGAAACAAATGGAAAAAGCTGGAGTGGCTCTTTCTCTGAAACAAGTAGGGAATACAAGGAAAACTTGGTGTGGGGGGAGAAACAAGAGATAAGGATGAAGCTCCTCCCCTGCAACACTCTACCAAACATCTGTGTGTGTGTGTGTGTGTGTGTGTGTGTGTGTGTGTGAGAGAGAGAGAGAGAGAGAGAGAGAGAGGGAGGGAGGGAGGGAGGGAGGGAGGGAGAGAGAGGGAGGGAGGGAGGGAGAGAGAGAGAGAGAGAGAGAGAGAGAGAGAGAGAGAGAGAGAGAGAGAGAGAGAGAGAGAGAGAGAGAGAGAGAGAGATTTGGAGAACGTGCTCCAATTCTAGTTTAAATTTTTACATTTTAAGAGTGCTAGATTGTTTTCATATGTTGGAAGGTAGAATGTGTAGAGAGATTAAAATTAAAATTAATTTTAATTTCTAAAAACAAGTGGAATATCTATCTTTTGCCCAATCATACTATGATTATTTATGTTATTCTTTGGGGAGGGGATCTGCACAAATTCATTCTAGTTTTAGCAATACAAAATCCGACAACTCATTTACTAGGCTGTTGATAAGAGCACTATAATTAGTAGAGATAGAGGTAGATAATACATTTCTATTTTAACTGAATTTTTAAAAATGTGCTACCTGTGCATACCAGTAGTCCTTGTTTAGTGTCAGCTTTGTTTAGTGGCCATTCACAGTTAGGATGGTGATAAAAAATAACTTTTCCAGCAATCTTCTCAATCAGTTTAAAGCAAAGGAAGGGTAAAGTAAATTTATAAGCACAGTCAGTTTCACTCAGTGACTATTTTGCTCAGTGACCAAGTTGTTGGTTTTAATTGTGGATGCTAAATGAGGATTACTTATATATTATTGACAAAGCTTTTCATGAGGAGTTCACATGACTGAAAAAGTTATACTGTATTTTCCGGCGTATAAGACGACTGGGCGTATAAGACGACACCCTACATTTCCTGTTAAATTATAGGGTTTGGGCTATACTCGCCGTATAAGACTACCCCTCTTCCAACGCACACCAAATAAAAATTAAAAAACATCAGATTTGATTTTAATATGGTAATTTTAATTCAAATGCTTATGACATGCAGGTACTTAGTAGGAAAACTGTCACATAAACATAAGGCTGTTTGTCATCAAACATGTAAACATAAAACAGTGCAAGTGGATTAAACTTAATAATAATAATAATAATAATAATAATAATAATAATAATAATAATAATAATAATAATAATAATAAGAAGAAGAAGAAGAAGAAGAAGAAGAAGAAGAAGTTGGAAGAAGAAGAAGAAGAAGAAGAAGAAGAAGAAGAAGAAGAAGAAGAAGAAGAAGAAGAAGAAGAAGAAGAAGAAGAAGAAGAAGAAGTTGGAAGGTACCTTGGAGGTCATCTAGTCCAACCCCCTGCTAAGGCAGGAAACCCTATACCATTTCAGACAAATGGCTGTCCAGTCTCTTCTTAAAAACTTCCAGTGTTGGAGCATTCACCACTTCTGGAGGCAGGTTGTTCCACTGGTTAATTGTTCTAACTGTCAGGAAGTTTCTCCTTAGTTCTAGGTTGCTTCTCTCCTTGACTAGTTTCCATCCATTGCTTCTTGTCCTGCTTTCAGGTGCTTTGGAGAATAGCTTGGCTCCCTCTTCTTTGTGGCAGCCCCTGAGATATTGGATCACTGCTATCATGTCATCCCTCACCCTTCTCTTCGTTAAACTACACATACCCAATTCCAGCAACCCGTTTCCTATTTTCCTAATTCACTTTTTCACTTTTCCTAATTCACTCTAAAGCTTTCCCTGCGCAGAGCCTTAAGTAACACCAGCTGCCTGCAATTGTTGCAGGTTCTCATCCCACCAGGCTCAAGGTTGAGTCAGCCTTCCATCCTTCCGAGGTAGGTAAAATGAGGACTCAGTTTGTTGGGAGCAATAAGCTGACTTTTTAATAATGCTGCTTGTGTGGGGGGGTGAAAGCTCTAATAAGCAGGCATATACATAGAATGAAGGCTATTGCTAAGCACATTGATTTGTGCTTTAAATTGTAAGCCGCCCTGAGTCTTCGGAGAAGGGCGGGATATAAATGGGATTTTTTTAAAAAAAGACCAAATGGGAGATCCGCTCCAGGTTTTCCAGCCAGCCCGCCCAGTTCCTGAGTCAAATGTGTCCTTAGAGCTAAGCAGCTGCTCTGGTATTCCCCACCTGCCTTTCAAGTTGCTCTTGCATTCCCCACCTGCCTACAGCTGCTCTTCAACTTTACAAGGAAAGACGCCCAGACCCCAGCCTGTAAAAAATCACAGACTGCAGCTTCTACTCCAATTGGTCCCGCTTTCCCTGCACAGACTAAATGGAAGATCCGCTCCAGGTTTTCCAGCCAGCCCTGTCCCTAAAGTTTCAGCACCCGGCTATAAGACGACCCCTGACTTTTGAGAAGATTTTCATGGGTTAAAAAGTCATCTTATATGCCGGAAACTACGGTAAGTCTATATCAGTATAGCATAAAGCTCCGAAACAGAATTAAAAGAAAAATTATAGAAATACTGGGAAGTGTCTTGTAGACTTTAAAATTTGAGCTGCACAATGCTAAAAAAAATCATTTATAGAAATTGAATAAACATTCTCAGAAGTGAATGAAACTGAATCTATTGTTAATCATTGCTTTTGAACTGAATCAAACAAACAGCTCCCTAGTTGATCATTGTCTGTGGTAGGTTTCTAAGCTCTGTCTTCTCAATTCAAAACAACATCTCACTATGTGAACCCTTAGGTAAATCCAACAATAGTAAATTATCTTAGAACAAACTTTTCAGTATGTAGATCAATATCCATTGAATGTATGTTCATGTGTGTGAATGAACATTCATTTAAAGAGCCAGATTCTATTCTTAACAAATGCATAAAGCCTAAGGGTGATGCCATGGAGCTTACACAAAAAAATTAAAAAAAAACATTTCTGTCATGAAAAGCTTCACAGATTCTGATGGTGGAACAATTCTTGAGAAAGGGCATGGAACAGATGGTTTACATTTAGCAATATATTCATACTGAGTTTGATAAATTTTAGTTTAACATGAGCAATGTTACTATTATATGCATATTATTTCTCAACAAAAATAATCAGGGTGGGCCAATTGCCTAAAACAATTGTCCAATTGCCTAAAACACAATTATGACATCTGCACATATACAAAAAACAACAACAACAGGAAAGCTTCAGAGAGTTTATACTAGGCTTATTTAAAGTCATTTCTTGTACAGCTCATAATTTATGGATTGTTCCTGTTGTCCAAATTTTCTCCAGGATACTTCAAATTATGAATAGGTAACTCATTATAGTGTTACCCATCTGAATAGCAAACCCAAAATCAAGGAATCTTGAAGGCTTTGAAATGCCACAAAAATAAAACTTTATTGAGGACACATCTGAGAACTGAAGAAGCAAAACCAGCTCTAGGTTTGCTGCACTAAAATCTGGTTGGTTAACAATAGCTTTCCATAATCTCCAACCACCAAGTATTCACTTTGCCCAATCAGACTTCTTTGATTTGTTATAATTTCTGTTCTGCACACATGCAAGATGTTGGTGCTTTGTCATAATAAAGTGCTTCATGCCATAAATCCTATATATGGACATTGAGGCAGTGCAGTGCATTGGTACTTAATCCCAACAGTTTGATCAGCTAAAGGAGGCTGCTTTGCTGCTTGAGAACTGCAGGGCAAAATCTCAGAGGTATGCAAAGGAAAACAACATAGTAATCTGTTTTGCTTCTAGATGCATGGGTCAAGGAAGACAAAAGTTCATTGAAGCAAAATGCTCCTCTGATTAATTGCATATTCTATGACATGTTATTAGGATTTCTTGTCACAATTTTCTCTGCATTTGCCTTAAAATTATATTCTATGTTTAGCAATGATGACCTCTATTTTCTGCTTGTGATAAAGCAGAACTTCCTCAGTTCTGCCACTGGGGAAAATCTGAGGAATTTGATGTGTGGATTTCAATTCCCAGAATTCTCCAGTCAGAATTTTCCAGTCCACTTGTCTTAAAAAGTTGTCAGGTTAAGAAACCGTGCTCTAAACAAATCACTAGGAATGCTCTCAACAGTACTATTTTTAAATATTTACTGGGCATTTGACAAGATGGATGGAAGAATCTGGGGCTCCAGCTTCTTAGCCCAATTTTGTTCTGCCAGGTGACCCCAAGGGGTCGGAAAGTTGCCCTGGAGGGGCAACAAAGAAGGAGGGATGCCTCAGGAGTCCGGACCAGACGGCAGTTGGTCCAGGCGGACTGGACAGGGTCAAATTTATAGGTCATTACCCTGAAACAACACCTGGTGTAAACAATGTGACTTTGTGTGAGTTTATAAGTGAAAAGACTTTCTACAATTATATCTGTTGACTCTGAATATAATCAAAACAGGAATTACTTGGAGACAGCGGGCTTTTACATCTGTGACTCAATTGGAGGATTTGGATTTGGCCTAAAGTAGTTGGCTAGTTCTTTTTGGTTGGATTTTAGCCTAAGATAGTTGGCTTTTTTTCTTTTTTCTTTTTTTGAAGAAAAATGAGTACATCAAATCTCACCAGATTTATGAAAAGTCTGCACCCTCTGTTGGAACATCCAGGCCAACAAGCCAGAGATCTATTGAAACAATGTTGCAGCATGAGAAAATAAGCACTGATCAAAATGAGATACAAACTATATTAAAATTAATTCAAGAATCAATACAAAAAAACCAGGAAGAGAGAAAAAGTAATTTTGATAAATTTAACAAACAAATGTCAGACATAAAGACACAATTTGAAGCCCACCAACAAATGAACAAAGAATTCAGAAAATGGAAAATAAATAAGATGATATTGACAAAAAAATGGAAGTACTAATACAAGAAAATGAAAAAATAGAACAAGCAAATTTCCTCATTTAAGGTCAGAATTTGATTTGGAGGCTTTAAGTTGTCAGTTTTTTCTTGCAGTTTGGTTTTAATTTGCTCTGTCATTGCCAAAATCATGTCCAGGATCAGTTTATAATCAAGTGGTGGGATATATTCATGCATTTCGTTGTTGTTTGCAGCTAAATCTTTCATGGAGGCTATTTTAATAATAGTCAAAGATTATCCACCTTCAAGAGTTGTTTTCATTCCCAGGTGTTCCCACACTTATCTTTAAAAGTAAAGTCAAGGACAGCTCTGTTATTCAGTCAGCTCTCACAACAGGAGAAAAGTTTACTTGCTGTACCGCATTTCGCCACATGATGTCATCAATAGCATATAAAATGCCATGTAAAAATTTTCCTTTTTTTCCAAATTAATATAAAACTTTTGTAGCATTAGTCCATTTTTTTTCTTTAATTCACAGCTTAGAGAGGAAATAGGGTAGTAGATCCCCACCAAAAAATAGGAGCTTTTTAGTAAATACAGATAAAATTACTCAATTTCTTTGCTGAATTACTTGAATTTCTTTAAGGCTTTAAGATTTGTTCCCAGAGTAGATATTCGTTGTTTTTTTTCAAAAAGTGGGGAAAGAAATTTTCAGGAAAATCCCACAGGAAAATAGTTAAGGGAGTAAGAAAGGTAAAGTCTCACCCAGGTCCTCCAGATTGCTTCTTAGTGCTAGATAGTGCTTTTGGCTTTTGGCAGGGAGCGGCTTAATGATCAGCCATCTTTATGGCCGGTCTTTTCTTCTTTGGGCCAAAGGAGTTGTCCCAGATTCAAGCGGAGGGCTGCCACCCTTCCACAATCACAGGGAAGGCCTCCTCCAAAAAAGAAAGAATGGACGGCAGGAAGCGAACTGTTCCTGCACGTCCGGAAGCACCGTGTGTGCAAACCGGAAGCCAATACCTCACCGTCTTAAAAGCCTATCAAAATTTCAGATTTTTTGTTTCAATTTTGTTATAATTTTATATATATGAAACATCCATCTCTATAAATTAAGCCCTCAGTAAGTGGGTTTAATTTATGCATGCATTCACATCTTCTGTTCAAGCATATCATGGGTTTGTAACACTTTTTTTCATTGTTGCCAGTTTCAGTTGTAAACAGCTTTATTCTATGTTAGTGCATGTCAAACAGACCTTCTATAGCTCCCCTTATCTTAGATGGGAAAAATTCAATCCTGTATGTTGTTAAGTCTATTGTAGGATACTTATCTCATTATTTTGTGCCTATAAATCACTCTTGATTCCTGGCAACTGGCTGGGCAAGTCCCTGCAGTTTTTTTTTCTTTTTTCCAGGCAACATTTCAACAAGAGGTTTGGCATTGCCTTTTTCTTCCTAGGACTGAGAAAGAAAGACTAGTCCAAAGTCACCCAACTGGTTTGATGTAATGGGATGTATGAGTAACCCTAAGAGGAAGAATTGGAGTTTAGACAATGGTCTGAAGAATAAAATTGGAGTCCAAAGCAGGAATCTATTGTAATTTAAGTCTTAGAATTGACCTCTAGTTTCCTGGAAAATAAAGGCAAAGAGGGGGAAAGTGAGATTGTTACCATAACCTTATAATCAAAGTAGTATTGGTATTCATGATTTTGGTTTCCTGGTCTGGATTATCACAAAGAGCTTAGGCTCTTTGTGCCTAAGCAAGAACTCACAGTCTCCTGGATTCTAGCCTGGTACATTACTATACACTAACTTGGCTCTCATTGGGGAATTAAAATACCCCAAATCATGTTATGGAATTTTTGTGTTTTGCAACTTAATATCAGTGTGTGATCTGAAAGGGTTCCAGGAGCCACAAAAAATAATAATAATAGTGGACTCAAGCTCAAAAATTACCCATTCCTGCATGAATTATTCACTTCTTTAAATTATTTATTAATGGACAGGATACTAAGTTCTGAATCTCACTTTTCTTCCTTTGAACTTCAGCTAGCATTCTGAGTTTGTCAGTTAGGCAGTGACTGATTTGTTTTTCCAGCATCAAGTTTCTTCATACTATGCTCTGAATTTCAATTGAGGCATTTGCTGCAGTCTTTGTTTCTCTTGCATGTCAGGACAATTCGGACTGAAAACTCATTGATTGCTTCCTTAGTACGTTTCTGGAACTTGAGACAAGATAAATGTATCTGGTATAGATGAGTGTTTGTAAAATGTATGGTTTTTTTTAAAAAAGGTTAACATTTAAATGTTAATGTGTTTTTATTTCTGGTGATAGTTTGTTAAGGCTTTGTAATAGGAAAACACTTCTGAATATGACTTAAGTCTCTTGATGAAAACCCTTTATGTGGGCTACAGTAATGTAAATTTTCATGCTTCTGAAAATAGCTTTGTCTGGTATTTTGGTTTCATAAACTTCATAGCTACATGCCAATATAGGATTTTAAACATTCATTTTATACCTCAAGGTCCAGCGACAGAAGTAAAAAAGCTTAATTTTGCATAAATGATGCCCATCTGTCCAGAGTTTTAAGTTCTTTTCTATTTTTATTTTTTTAAAAATCTGAAACTAAATTTATTTTTGGGATTTTTAAAAAAATATTATTCTCACTTCTGATAGTCTTATCTCCATTGTTGTAAATGTGATGGGGCTTCAATTTTTTATTTTTTTATTAGGCTGAACTATTTAACATATACATGAGATTGGGGATTGTCCAAAATTCCAGGTTATTGTCTGGCTGAAGCAGTTCCAGAGAAGATTAAAGATAATTAAAAATAAAGCATGTACTATACCTATCATTTCCAGCTTTTCTTCCAGGGAAATGGAAAGAAGGAAGGAAGGAAGGAAGGAAAGGAAGGAAGGAAGGAAGGAAGGAAGGAAGGAAGGAAGGAAGGAAGGAAGGAAGGACTCTTCAAAATGAGAAATAATAATAATAATAATAATAATAATAATAATAATAATAATAATAATAATAATAATAATAATAATAATAATAGTTGGAAGGGACCTTGGAGGTCATCTAGTCCACCCCCTGCTCAGGCAGGAAACCCTACCATTTCAGACAAATGGCTGTCCAGTCTCTTCTTAAAAACTTCCAGTGCTGGAGCATTCACTGCTTCTGGAGGCTGGTTGTTCCACTGGTTAATTATTCTAACTGTCAGGAAGTTTCTCCTTAGTTCTAGGTTGCTTCTCTCCTTGAGTTTCCATCCATTGCTTCTTGTCCTGCCTTCAAATGCTTTGGAGAATAGCTTGACTCCCTCTTCTTTGTGATATATTGGAACACTGCTATCATGTCACCCCTCACCCTTCTCTTCATTAAACTAGACATACGCAATTTATAATAATAGAAAAATTATTTTCTACATTTGGATCCCTGTTCCCTATGAGGAAATTAGAATGACACTGAAATAACACTATTTGGTCCTTACAATATATGATCCTTTGCAATAAATGGAAAAAGAAAGATACTAGCTTAAAGTAGCATAACAAGTTTAATAATAAAGCACAGATTTGATTCAATGGAAACTCATCTTTCTATCTTCAAAGGTCAGTAAAATGAGGAGCCAGATTGTTGGGGGCAATTGTTGACTCTGTATACCACTTAGAGAGGGCTGTAAAGCAATGTGAAGCAGTAAGTCTAAGTCCTATTGCTAGTGCTAAGAGCTGCCTATAGATTTTTCTTCCATTTAGCCTGTTTCTAGCAAAACAACTGCAAGTTGTGGTACTGCTAGATCATCAGCTGGTCTAGATAAAGGTGACACTCTGCGAACTGAGTGTAATGGTAGGTGGGGCATTTGAGGTTGTCCTAATAGTGCCCACTATATTACAGAATAAGTAGAGATGCAAAAGTGGTAGAAAATTGCCCCTTTTCTGAGGTGATCACATCCATGCACCACAGTCATGGTTAGAATGCAGCACGGCAGGCCACTTCTGCTGCCTGCTGGCTGCCTGCAGTTCAGCCATTCGATTCTCACTAGCTCAAGGTTGACTCAGTCTTCCATCCTTCCAAGGTCAGTAAAATGAGGATACAGATTGTTGCGGGGCAATATAGTGACTCTGTAAACCATTTAAAGAGGGCTGTAAAGCACTGTGAAGTGGTATATACAGTAAGTCTAAGTTCTATTGCTATATCTGTTTGCTTTAGTGGGCCATGCCCTGCATTGAATGATAGCTAAAGGAAATGCTATTACATGAAAAAGAAATGTCAGCAACTTTACTTGGAGGTCAATCACAATAGTGGGATTTACTCCTCATCTCACACACACATTACAACCCATAACAAAACAAAAGTTCCTACCTGAGGCTAAGGGTCAGATATTTGTTTGAAGCTTTTTTCTGAGAAGAGTGTGAATCCACAATGGAGGCAAACTTGGTTCTACTGAATCAACATAGAGTTGTACAAAGTGATGTTTTAACATTCATTCTTTTAATGGGCTAAATCTCCCTGAAAACACCTGTAAGAGAAGACTGGAATGGCTTAAAGCACAAGAACAGTAACCACAGAAGTGACCAAGGCATCACTGATACAGAGAAAGAGCATGGGATGAAGCAGGAAGAAATTTCTCCTCCATTCAAAATGTCCTCTGTACCTACAACCAGTCAACCAAGTGCTATAAACATGTACAGAAATAACTTTTCTGAGATGTCACAGGCCCAGAGTAACAGCTATTAATCTGAGAATATGGCAGGCAGATATACATATATCTTTACAAACACCCACATACAGTTCTCTCCAGCGTACCTCAGACCACTTTAGGAAAGTAACTGATGGTGTGAGAATAGGACCTAATACGAGGAATCCTCAATAGTTTTCCTTCCTTGTCCCATATCAAATAACCAACACTCATTGTTATTGACAGGAGAAGGCTCAGCTACTAGAGCACCACATTTTATATTTGCATACTTTGCCACAGATCAAGTACCTTTAACACAGCCACATGACTGTGTCTTAATTTGCTTTTAACTTTCTTAAATTAGAGGGAATTTTTTTAAAGTAGTAGGTTTTATCAATATTCAGAATTTACTTTATGTAATACTGCTACCATTAAAATGATAATATTGTGTGCGCACTTGCACAAATGGAGCTTTGCATGCTCTGGTGCTCACCCACCACTTGTGCAGCCTGATTCCCAATGGGCCATAGCCTAGTACTGTGCTGTGGACCAGGGATTAGGAACCCCTGTTCTAAGAGACATATTTTTGCTGCCATGTTGCATCCCAAATTCAATTCTCCAGACCAAGCAAGATTGGTATCAATTACAACTTGAGCACAGATAGCATATGTTAGCTGTTGCCTAATATTAATTATCAGTCCAAACAACTTGGCTGCTTTGACCCCCCAAAATAAAGGTGAACCTTCTTGATGGAAAACACTTTGGTCCACCTTAAGGAACTGTGGACTCTTTCCTAATACCTTGATTCTTCCTAATATATTGATCTATTGGGGTTTGAACAGGCCAAATCACTCTCTAAGCAATGTGTCAGAGATATTCCAACAATGGTTGTAAACTGAACAAAGAGAGAAGCAACCTGGAATTAAGGAGAAACTTCCTAACTAGAGTCTTGAACTTTATGAGACCTAATTTCAATAAACTTAGAGAGAGCTTGGGAAGGATTCCATGGATGACAATTCTCAAGGGGAAAACAACTCAAGAAGCTTGGGAAATTTTGAAAAGTAGGATTATAAAAGCCCAGTCTAGCACATTACCAATGATTAAGAAAAATAACAGTTCTCAAAAGAAACCAGCATGGCTGCATAAAGAACTCTCTGATAAACTGAAAGACCAAAAGGACAAGTATAAAAAGTGGAAATAGAGGCATATAATTAAGGCACAATATTAGCAAATAGCCCGAGCCTGCAAAGATGAAGTGAAGAAACCTAAGGCTCAAAATGAACTAAGGCTTGTGACAACAGTAAAAAATAACAACAACAACAAAACTTCTTTCAACTTGTAAAAAACAAGAAAAAAGTTAAGGAAATGATTGGTCCATTAGTGGGAGAAAATGGCAAGAAAGTGAAAAGCAACAGGGAGAAAGCAGAACTATTTAACTTGTTTTTTTGCATCCGTCTTTACACAAAGGGAAAAAACAGGCCAGCCTATCAAAAACAATACTGTAACAATACTGTAAAAAACAGATTGGAAACACAAGTTAAAATAGGCAAGAAAATGGTAAATGAGCACCTGGTCACCCTAGACAAGCTCAAATCACCAGGACCAGATGGATTACACCACAAGGTTCTGAAGGAACTGGCAGACGTGATCTCAGAACCACTGAACTATATCTTTCAAAGATCCTGGAGCACCAGGGAACTACCAGAGGACTGGAAAAGAGCTGATGTAGTTCCCATCTTCAAAAAAGGAAAAAAAATGGATCCAGGAAATACAGAACTATCAGCCTGGCCTCAATACCTGGGAAGATTCTGGAAAATATAATCAAGCAATAAATCAGCAAACAACTAGAGTCATAACCAAAAGCCAACATGGGTTTGTCGAAAACAGATCATGCCAGACAAATATTATTGCATTCTTTGACAAGGTGACAAAATTAGTGGACCAGAGGAATGCTGTGGATATAACTTACTTGGACTTCAGTAAGGCATTTAATAAAGTAGACCACAACCTACTGCCTGAAAGATAAAAAAATGTGGGTTAGACAGCATCACCACCAGATGGATTCGTAGCTGGCTGACTGGCCATACTCAGGGTGTGGTCCTCAATGGAACTCCATCTACATGGATGGAAGTGTGTAATGAGGTTCCCCCAGGGCTCTGTCCTGGGTCCAGTATACTTCAACATCTTCATCAATTATTTGGATGAGGGATAGATGGGAAACTCAGCAAATTAACAGATGACACCAAGCTGGCAGGAATAGCCAACACTCCAGAAAATAGGCTTAAGGTACAGAAGGATCTTGACAGACTTGAATATTGGGTGCTATCTAAAAAAATGAAATCCAATGATGAAAAAGTAAGGTTCTACATGTAGGCAAGAAAAACCAAATGCACACGTACAATATAGGTGATATCTTGCTCAATAGTAGTAACTGTGAGAGAGATCTCAGAGTCCTAGTGGACAATCACTTAAATATGAGCCAGCAATGTGCTGCAGCTACCAAAAAAGCCAACACAGTGCTAGGCTGCATTAACAGAGGAATAGAATCAAGATCACATGAAGTGTTAATACCACTTTACAATGCCTTGGTAAGGCCATACTTGGAATACTGCATTCAGTTTTGGTCACCACGATGTTGAGATACTCCCATAAGCACCTGCGTGGCCGCATTTTTCACCAGTTGAAGCCTCCGGGTGCACTTCAAGGGCAGCCCCATGTAGAGAGCATTGCAGTAATCCAGGCGAGAAGTGATGAGGGCGTGGGTAACTGTGCATAGGGCATCTTGGTCCAAAAAGGGGCACAACTGATGCACTAGGCGAACCTGTGCGAAGGCCCCCCTGGTCACGGCTGTTAGATGATCTTCCAAGTTAAGCCATGAATCCAGGAGGACACCCAAGTTGCGGGTCCTTTCTGAGGGGGGCAGTACCTCCCCCCATCAAAAGAGATGGAACTTGTTGGACAATACGAGATGCCAGTATCCACAGCCACTCGGTCTTGGAGGGGTTAAGCCTGAGCCTGTTCCTTCCCATCCAGACCCGCACCGCCTCCAGGCACCGGGACATCACGTCAAGGGCATCACTGGGTTGGCTCGGGGTGGAGATGAAAAGCTGGGTATCATCTGCATATTGGTGATACCTCACCCCAAAGCCACGAATGATCTCACCCAGCGACTTCATATAGATGTTAAACAGGAGGGGGGAGAGAACCAACCCCTGAGGCACCCCACAAGAAAGGGGTCTTGGGGTAGACCTCTGCCCCCCTGCAAATACAAACTGCAAATGGCCCGAGAGGTAGGAGGAGAACCACCGTAAAACAGTGCCTCCCACTCCCAACCCCTCAAGTCGTCGCAGCAAGATACCATGGTCGATGGTATCAAAAGCCGCTGAGAGGTCAAGTAGGACCAAGACAGAGGAGCAACCCCTGTCCCGGGCCCGCCAGAGATCATCTACCAGTGCGACCAATGCTGTTTCCGTGCTGTAGCCAGGCCTGAAACTGGAATGGTACAGGTCCAGATAGTCCGCTTCATCCAGGAATTGCAGGAACTGATGCACCACAACACTCTCAACAACCTTTGCTACAAAGCGAAGGTTGGAAACAGGATGATAATTATTCAATGAGGCCGGGTCCAGGGCAGGCTTCTTGAGGAGGGGCCTCACCACTGCCTCTTTTAAGGCAGAGGGGAAGACACCCTATATCAATGAAGCATTGACAACTGCCTGGAGCCAGCCCCTTGTCACCTCCCCGGCGGCCGAAACCAGCCAGGAGGGACATGGGTCCAATAAACAAGTTGTAGCACTCAGTATTGTGTAGTGGGTCCGACGCAAGAGAGACGCCAGCCGGTGTGTGAGTTCAGCTCTTTATTGGAAGGGGAAGTGAACTGGGGAATAAGGGCTACCTGGCCTCCTTATATACCTGGCCAGGTAAGCTAACAGCCAATGGGGTTGGCCCTAGGTTTCCCGCCGAAACTGTCCAGGCCAACGCCCCCTGGTGGCTGTTGCTATGCAGGTGCCTGCATACATAACACTCAGTTTATGCATAATCCTGTCCACATCATCCAGAGTCACAGGGTCAAACTCATCCCAAATGGTATGATCAAGACCTGCCCTCTCCACTCCGCCAGACTCCGCCCAGTCGGAGTCCAAGCCAGTCTGGATCTGAGCGATTTTGTCCTGCAGATACTGTACAAATTCCTCAGCCCTACCCTGCAAGGGGTCATCCCTCGGTCCCTGGTTAAGCAGTGAGCGGGTCACTCTAAACAGGGCAGCTGGGCGGTTCTTTCTCTTAGTCCGTGACTTTGGAAAGTATATAACAGAGATGTTCCTATTCACATATTCCAGACTTGTAAAATCTCATTGTTTATTTCTCACAACTATCTCACTAGATGAAAATTATGGCTACTTGTTGATTTTCTATATTCAGACTGTCAATCTAGTGATGAATCATAATCTCTTGTGAGACTAAATAAAAAAAGTAAATGCACAAGTAAGATAATGAAATCCATTATGCATGGTAATCGTGAATGAAAATCTATGTACATGAGCCTTTGAAGTTTTGAATCAGAGAGTGAAAGTAAAAAATAAATGAAGGGTGGAAAACTGATTGGACTGCTAAACTGATATCTAAATAATGCATTTTCTACAGAGAATTACAGTAAGATCTAGGAATAGAAAGCATTAGCAATACCTGTGGATTTTGCACATCCCTACACTATCAACAGTCAGCTGGGGGTGGTCTCAGAAAGACAATGCAAAGCCTAGATTATTATGAAATCCCCTTTGTATTTTTGGATAACAACATTTAACTAGAAATAAGTGAAATGCAGGGAGAAATGTTAGTTAATTCTGAGAGTATGCATCCAAATATAACTAATTACTAATATAATGGCTATACAATCATGGTTTTGATTAGAGGTCTTTCTGACGAATATTTTTGTAGCACTACTGTACATTTTTGTCCCTGCCAGTTCTGGAACTTTCAGGAGCTCTTTGCATTCAGAATACCAAGTTGGGTGTCCTTCCTTCTTTTCTGTTACTTTGTAATGCAAATTCGAAGGGCTTTGTACCATTCAGCACTATATCCATGGCAACCCCTCCCCCCAAAAGAGGAGATAAGTTGGTAGTACATCCTTAGTGCAGCTTTACTCTTTTCCAAAAAGTCAAACTGTTTTAAAGGGGCAGCAACATCTTCCTTTGGAAGAAAAGTAGAGAGTTCTTGTTCTAGAATGTGCGTCAACGTTATCTCGCTCTTCTTTTATCTTGCATTTTCCCCTGATTCTCTTTGTAACTAAAATTTCAACTGATTATTGCCTTCTTCCTTTTGCTGAGTAGGCAATCAGAACATTATCTATTGTAGCTCCAAACACCCATAAAAGATCTATATTTGGTTAAAAAGAAAGAGAGGGAGAGAGCCTTTTGGCCTCTCATGGAAGGTTTTTTATCTCATTTGAGTTTGGAAAAACTGTCTAGAAAGAAAAGTTTGGGCATCTTAGCTTTTGAGTCCAGGAGTCTGGGGGAAAGTACAAATATAGAGGCACCGGGCTAGCAAAACTCTTCTCCCTTTATGAGCTGCAGAAAGGATATTGACATCATCTGAGGACCTCTTCCTATAATGGTAAATTTTATTATTCTGTTCTCTATGTCTTTTATATCTGCTTCAGCTTGTATTTTGCACTTCTTAACAAGTCTTTTGAAATAATACTAATAAGAAATGTTTTTATAAATGCAACAGAATTTTAGACTTGTATTCTAATATTGATCAGGATGCTTTCTTATAAACTCTTACTTGAAAGTAAGCAATGTCATTAGAAACATTGGAAAAATCTGGACAATGATGATAGCAGCAAAGGGTTAGCATTTTCTTCATTTCTCTGCTGCTACCTAGTGGCCATCTTAATTTTTGCATTTCTGATGCAAAATGTTTATTTATTTGTTTGTTTGTTTAAAATAAGATGACTTGATATTTAATCAAATATATGGGATCTTGACTCTTTATCATATAAAAAATGTAAATACATTATTGTTATTTATTTAATCACTGCTCCTTTAAAATCTTGGTTTAGCATATTCTGTGAAGAAATTACAATATTCTTCATATTGTGAAGACTAAAACAGCCATATTTTAATAAATGTTTTAAACAAGATAGTTCCTTTATCTCATAGCACCACAGTTACCTGTAGCAAAGTTGCAGTTTCACTTCTTATTCAGTTCCTGATTCAGATGGAGTGCCAGTTCCAAGTCTGGTGTTGGTGAAGTAACTTAAAGTAGGTAAATTATGCAAATATATTTAATTTAATTTAATTTATTAATATTTCTATACCGCCCTTCTCCCGCAGGACTCAGGGCGGTGTACAGGGCAAGAATAAAACAAGAGTTACAAAAATTAAAAGATAATTAAATACATGCCCATAAAAACAGTTAATACATTGATAAAAACCCCAATAAAATGATAATAAAAAACCCCACCAATCCCCCCTCAGGCCAGGCCGGCTTGTTCGAACAGATATGTTTTCAGATCGCGGCGAAAGGAGCGCAGATCGGGCGCCGTCCGGAGCTCAACCGGTAACTGGTTCCATAGCTCCGGGGCGCCCACAGAGAAAGATCTCCCCCTGGGGGCCACCAATCTACATTCTCTGACCGGTGGCACCCTGAGGAGTCCCTCTCTGTGGGAACGCACAGGGCGAAGGGAAGTTGACGCCGGCAGCAGGTGTTCCCTAAGGTACTCCGGACCCCTGCCATGTAGGGCTTTAAACACCATTACTAGTACCTTGAATCTACTAATACTTACTAATACCTTGAATATGCAGAGGTGAAAAATATTTATCACAGTAAAATCAGTAATTCTTTATTATTTTTAAAATTAAGTAGTGAACCACCGTTATTTTTTAACCCTGGGCATCTGAAGTTTGAATTACTGAGTAACTGCTAAGGTTTTCATCATGGTGGAACCCCAGAATTAATATAAAAAATGCCTTCCTCTTTTTTCTCTTTGCTATCTAGTCATCTTTCCTCTTCTAGTACATGAACTGAGACAAGAACAAGGAAAACTACCACAATCTGTGGCAATACAGAGTGAATGCATATAGTGAGGACATACAAATCAGATATGGTGATAGTAGTAGGATAGCAATAGCACTTAGACCTATATACCATCCCATTGAGCTTTACAGCACTCTCTGGGCAGTTTACAGAGTCCATATTGCTCCCAACAGAGTCCATATTGATCATTTTACCAACCTCAGAAGGATGGAAGGCTGACTCAACCTTGAGCAGGTCAGGATCAAACTCCAGACTGTAGGCAGAGCAATTACTTAATTTATATGAACCTATTTCCTATGCAAATACCATAGGCTTAGTTGTGGAGTGCAGCAAGTGAGATATATCTTATGACCTATTTCAAGAAGAGGCTTGGTTGCTGTTCTTTCCCTCATACTTATTTCCTGTCACTTTAGCAAAGTGATCTCCTATATATATAGGAGGAATATAGGGAGGGAACTTTTTTGGAGGGGGAGAAGAGAGAAGCAGAACTGTCCCACCTATCTTGAGATATTAAAAAGATTGCATGGGTTATTTATAGGAGGCAGACTCAAATGTTGTTCAAGGATGAATTTATTCCATATGCAAACAAGAATACCTTGTCAGCACAGTTTGACACTGTGTCCTTCTACCGCTTTCTAAGTTACAGGTTTTGGAACTCAGATATTTATCTTTCAGATTTCTTCATTTTCATCTTACAAGCTTTTCTACTTATATTAAGATGGGCCAAATCACTTTACTTATACTGAGAATCATTATCTAATGGGAAGTATAGCATTCTCCATCTCTCTTCACCTATGTGGAATCTCCAGCTAGACCAGAGAGAGGGACCAAGAGGGCCCCAAATTTAGGGTCTTTGCTTACTGCAGTAAGCAGCACAAGCCAAACCTCCTTCAGAATCCTCGAAGCCTTAACTTGATTACCCAAGGGATAGTGACATTCTTTTAAAAAAATAATTTTATTAAACTTTTCAAGATAATAAAATACAAATGAAAATAGTGGGAAAATGAAGAAGGGAAAAGGGGAGAGAGAAAAAATATTTGAGGGGCTGCCACAAAGAAGAAGGAGTCAAACTATTCTCCAAAGCACCAGAAGACAGGATAAGAAGCAAAGGATGAAAACTAATCAAGGAGATGACAAACCTAGAATTAGCAGAAATTTCCTGACAGTAAGAACAATAAATCAGTGGAATCAGGTTGCCTTCAGAAGTTGTGGGTGCTCCATCCCTGGAGGCTTTTAAAAAGAGATTGGACAGCCATTTGTCTGAAATGATATAACGTCTTCTGCTTAAGCAGGAGGCTAGAATAGAAGACCTCCAAGGTCCCTTCCACTTCTGTTATTCTGTTATTCTTTTCTTTAATTAGAGCAGTTAATTTAGCCATCTCTACTTGTTTCATCAGTTTTTCCAGCCATTCATTTATTGCAGAAATTAGAGTGCCTTTCCATTTTTGTACATAAAGCATTCCTGCTGCTGTCAATATACACAACAGCAAGGTTCCAGGTTTTTTTTAAGTTAAGCTTTAAAAAATGGTCTATGGTTTAATTTTTATATTCACTTTAGATCCAATGAGATTGTTGTAACATAGTTGACTAGCAATAAACTACTGTTAGATTCTTCATGAGTGGTTCTGGTTGCTTTTGCCTAATGCTGCTGTCAAACAGAGACCCCTGTCAGCACTTTCCCAAATTTAATGTCTTAGAGTAATAATATATTGCTGATTAACCTAAAACTTTCCTTTAAAATTCCGAGGTTTGCTTTTCTAGCTCCAGCTGTTGGTATTTATATACGTATCTTTTTATGATTTTTGGCTCATATATGATTATACAGCTTTTATAAATGTATGAGTTTATGTCCTGTGCCTGCATATGCTGGGGTTTTTTTTTTTGTATCATTTCCCTTGGATATCTGGGTCTGTCTCTCTCATTTAGCAGTATAATGTTCTCTGATGTCCAATGTGTGAATATTAAAAGGATTCTATTTTCATAAATTAACGTTCATAGTTTATGCTAAAAATGAATAAGCAATATCCTGGTACTAGGGATTTTGCTATTAACATTGGATAGGTACTACTTTACAGTACTGCTGTTTCCAAAAAATAAAGTCAGTTTCTTCATATCTAGATGTAGGAATCTTTGGAAATAGACGAAAGCCTGTGCCCGCTCCCTAAACAATTCTTCAGTTGTTCCTCCTCCAAATTTAATTTCATTTTAAAGTCTTCATTATTATGTCAATAATGTCCTAATATTATAGAATTTACTTGATTGATTCCATTTATATTCTTCTCCTTCAGAAGTTTAAGATGGCATACATGCTCTTTCATGACATCCAGAATTTATGGCTGCCGAGGTTCTCTCATTCCATTAGTAGACTGGCTAAAAATTATCACTGAATTCTTTGTAAAACAAGTTATCTTACAGACAAATAGTGGTCTTAATTTGCACTTACAAGTGGAGGTTGGCAGGAGAATGATTGGCTCTGTATATTTGTGAAGTCTGTATTTAGAAGCCTATCCACAATTAAATGGATCACTGTCACAAAATTAAAATGAAGGTTATCACAGCATTTCAGCATGTGTTCATGGTTATATACATTCTTCTTGGGTGGCTAATAGTTTTTAATTCTCTACATCTTTAGAACTGTTGTTATTCTAACTAGTTAAACTGGCACCTGAAGAATCACCAGTCCTACCAAAATATATTTCCTAAGAAAATTCTAATATAAATGAGTCCTGAAGATAGGAAGTAATGAGCCCCAGTTGGTAATGCATTTAAAGATGTGAGGCCACTATAGGAAAGATACCAATTCTGATAAAAGTGGGCTGTTCCTGCAATTACTGGAGTAAGGTGATGCTGAATCAAATATGGATGTATGGAGGAACATTTGCTGTTGAGGCACTGGAGACTTTGCTGTGGCTTTATAGTTTTTGTTATTTTTATTGTTGCTTTGCAAGTTGCCCAGGTTAATGGCATATTAGATTGGTAGTTGTGTAAGTCTTTTTATTATATAAAAAAGCAAAGGAACAAATAAAGCTAGTTTATGGAGAAAGGTAGAAACAAAAGATAAAGCAAAACTAAAGATGTAGGCAAAAAGTATCAGTAAATAATCAATTGCAGGGGCTATAATCAAAATTACAATGTCACATTCATTTCAGTGGGTCTATTGTTTAAATATGGCTATGCTTTAGAAATAACTTCACAGTTAGCACACACTATATAATGAGCCCATCTACTAAATTATGTAGCATTATGCATAAAAAAAAGAATAGAGAGGGTTATTACTTTTCCGGATGTAATGCAAGCATCAATTATGTGAGCTATACCAAAAAAAGAAAAAGAACCACTGCAATATCTAGCAAAGACCTTTTCCCCCCGCTAAAAATAGTAAAATAGATCCCATTGTCATGAATATGTTATTTAGCCTATATAATAATGTTCAGTTACTATCACATAAAATGATCTTGTTTATTTTTACAAGTCTTCAGATTCATATACTGAGTTGTCTTCAGAATTCCATCATAATGAAACTAAAAATATTCAAAAACAGAAGAGAGAACTCTTCTTATCGACCAAATTGTCATGGACAAAATTAGATGACGATTTCCCATCTCCACAAATAGCAGTAGACCACACCTCTTCTGCTCTGCAATTTGGTAAGGAATTCTCGAGATATTAAAGTAGCTTTACATAAGAACTTGCTCAGTATAGCTTTTTCTTGTCCCTCTTGAATAAAGAAGAATGCTTTCATTCAGATCAAAAGTTCCATGATGTATTCTAGATATTACCTAAAAGTCACTGAAATAAGATATAAAGATGGATAATTTGATGTAATATTTTGATATTAATATCAGTGTTTTGACTTTAATATCTCACTTCAAAGGGTTGTTGTGGGGAAATTAGGAGGAGGAAGGTGTGTTGGATACATTTGCCATTCAACTTATTTGCAAAAATGTGGGATGCAAATGAATGAATAACTAAATTAAAGATTTTTTATAGTATTTGTAGTATATACTACTTATAGTATATGTATTCCCCTTCATGGATTACTGCCTGGTCGTGGCAAAGGGGCTTGCGTAAGTCAATGAAGCTATGAGCTATGCCATGCAGGGCCACTCAAGACAGACAGGTCATATCAGAGAGTTCTGACAAAACATGATCCACTGGAGGAGGAAATGCCAACCCACTCCAATATCTTTGCCATGAAAACCCCATGGACAGTACCAAAAGGCAAAAAGATATGATGCTGGAAGATGAGCCCCTCAGGTCAGAAGGCATCCAATATGCTACTGGGGAAGAGCAGAGGGCTAGTACTAGTAGCGCCAGAAAGAATGAAATGACTGGGCCAAAGCCGAAAGGATGCTTAGCTGTGGATGCATCTGGTGGTGAAAGGAAAGTCTGATGTTGTAAAGATTTATTCTCCATAGGAACCTGGAATGTAAGATTCATGAATCAAGGAAAGCTGGACGTGGTCAAACAAGAGATGACAAGACTGAACATCGACATCTTAGGAATCAGCGAACTAAAATGGACAGGAATGGGTGAATTTAATTCAGATGACTATCAGGTATACTACTGCAGGCAAGAATCCCTCACAAGAAATGGAGTAGCCTTCATAGTCAATAAAAGAGTAGGAAAAGCAATACCATCCTCAAAATGACAGAATGATCTCAGTTCGAATCCAAGCCAATATCACAGTAGTCCAAGTCTATGCCCCAACCACCAATGCTGAAGAGGATGAAATTGACCGGTTCTATGAAGCCCTACAGCACCTTATAGAACTAACACCAAAAAATTATGTCTTTATCATCATGGGGGATTGGAATGCTAAAGTAGGAAGCCAAAAGATAACCATAATAACAGGCAAGTTTGGCCAAAAGATAACTGGAATAACAGGCAAGTTTGGCCTTGGAGCACAGGATGACAGAATTCTGTCAAGAGAGTACAATGGTCATAGCAAACACTTTTTTTCAACAACCCAAGAGACAGCTCTACACATGGACATCACCAGATGGTCAACACAGAAATCAGATTGGCTATGTGCTCTGCAGCCAAAGCTGGAGAAGCTCTATACACTCAGTAAAAACAAGACCAGGAGCTGACTGTGGCTCAGACCATGAGCTTCTCGTTGCAAAATGTAGGCTTAAACTGAAGAAAGTAGGGAAAAGCACTAGTCCACTCAGGTATGAACTAAATCATATCCCTGACGAATATACAGTAGAAGTGACAAAAAGATTTAAGGAATTAGATCTGATAGAAAGAGTGCCTGAAGAACTATGGACGGAGGTTTGCAACATTGTACAAGAGGTAGCAACTAAAACCATCCCAAAGAAAAAGAAATGCAAGAAAGCAAAATGGCTGTCTGAGGAAGCTTTGCAAATAGCTGAGAAAAGGAGGGAAGCGAAAGGCAAGGGAGAAAAAGAAAGATACACCCAATTGAATGCAGAATTCCAGAGAATAGCTAAAAGAGATAAGAATGTCTTCTTAAATGAACAGTGCAAAGAAATAGAAGAAAACAATAGAATAGGGAGGACCAGAGATCTCTTCAAGAAAATTGAAGATATGAAGGGAACGTTTCATGCAAAGATGGGCATGATAAAGGACCAAAATGTCAGGGACCTAACAGACGCAGAAGAGATTAAGAAGAGGTGGAAAAATTACACAGAAAAACTATACAAGAATGAGCTTAATGTCCCTGATTACCAAGATGAGGTTGTCACTGACCTCGAACCAGACATTCTAGAATGTGAAGTGAAGTGGGCCTTAGGAAAGCTGAGGCACAACAAAGCTAGTGGAGGTGACAGTATTCCAGCTGAGCTATTCAAAATCTTAAAAGACGATGCACTAAAAGTGCTACATTCAATTTGCCAGCAAATTTGGAAAACTCAACAGTGGCCACAGGATTGGAAAAGATTAGTTTACATTCCAATTCCAAAGAAAGGCAGTGCCAAAGAATGTTCAAACTATCCCACCATTGCACTCATTTCACATGCTAGTAAAGTTATGCTTAAAATCCTACAAGCTAGACTCCAGCAGTATGTGGATCGAGAACTACCAGAAGTACAGACAGGATTTCGAAGAGGCAGAGGAACTAGAGATCAAATTGCCAAGATATGCTGGATCAACCCTGACTGTTATTTAGAAGGCCAGATCCTGAAGTTGAAACTCAAATACTTTGGCCACATAATAAGAAGGAAGGACTCACTGGAGAAGAGCCTAATGCTGGGAAAGATTGAGGGCAAGAGAAGAAGGGGACGACAGAGAATGAGGTGGCTGGATGGAGTCACTGAAGCAGTAGGCATGAGTTTAAATGGATTCCAGAAGATGGTAGAGGACAGGAAGGCCTGGAGGAACATTGTCCATGGGATTATGATGGGTCGGACACAACTTCGCAATTAACAACAACAATACCTTTAAGCTAAACATGTTTTTTTGGATAGGTTGAGGCCTCAAATTACATTCCAGCAAGAAAGGCTATTTCCCTTCCTGATGAACAGTTGCTTAAATTTGATACAACTGTTGTTTGGAAGCTCTTGCAGAAAGCCAACATTCAAAAGGCTGCAGGTCCTGATAATATCCCTGGGCGAGTACTTAAGGAGTGTGCTGACAAGCTGGCCCCTGTTCCTACAGACAGTTCAATCTTTTGTTGCATCAGGCCATGGTTCCATCATGTTTTAAGACTGCAATCATTGTACCAGTCCCTCCAAGATTTATAATTACATACCTTAATGATTACCATCCAGTTGCATTCACTTCCATTATGATGAAGTGTTTTGAGAGATTGGTAAAGAACTATATTGCTTTATGCTTTCCCTCCACATTTGACTCATTACAGTTTGCATATTGGACAAATCACTCTGTAGATGATGCACTTTCTTGTGTGCTTCATCTTAGTTTGGCACACTTGGAGGAGAAGAATACTCATATGCAAATACTGTTTGTTGTTTTTAGTTTGGCATTCAACACAATCATTCCTCAGCATTTGGTGTACAAACTGGGCCTACTAGGTTTTAATACTTCCTTACGTAACTGGATACTTGACTTCCTTATTGATAGGCCCCAGTTTGTGCAAGTTTGGAAGAAAAGTTTCCAATTCCATTTTCTTGAATATGGGTTCCCCACAGCACTGTGTTTTGAGTCCATTACTGTTCACCTTGATGACCCATGACTGTTGTGCTAAGTCTACTACGAATCATATTGTGAAATATATGGATGACATGGCACTGGTGATTCTTATCTGGGATGTTAACAAAGATTCTTATAGGGAGGAGCTGAAGGTGTGGATGGACTGGTGCAATAGAAATAGAAACTCAACAGTGGCCACAGGATTGGAAAAGATCAGTTTACATTCCAATTCCAAAGAAAGGCAGTGCCAAAGAATGTTCAAACTATTGCACCATTGCACTCATTTCACATGCTAGTAAAGTTATGCTTAAAATCCTACAAGCTAAACTCCAGCACTATGTGGATCAAGAATTACCAGAAGTACAGGCAGGATTTCGAAGAGGCAGAGGAACTAGAGACCAAATTGCCAACATACACTGGATCATGGAGAAAGCTAGGCAGTTCCAGAAAAACATCTACTTCTGCTTCATTGACAATGCTAAAGCTTTTGATTGTGTGGATCACAACAAACTGTGGCAAGTTCTTAAAGAGATGGGAGTACCAGACCATCTTATTTGTCTCTTGAGAAACCTATATGTGGGTCAAGAAGCAACAGTGAGAACTGGACACGGAACCACTGATTGGTTCAAAATTGGGAAAGGAGTCCGGCAAAGCTGTATACTATTGCCCTGCCTGTTTAACTTATGTGCAGAGCACATCGTGAGAAAGGCAGAGCTAGATGAATCAAAAGTTGGAATTAAGATTGCTGGGAGAAATATCAACAGCCTAAGATATGCAGATGATACCAGTCTAATGGCAGAAAGTGAAGAGGAACTAAAGAGCCTCTTGTTGTGGGTGAAGAAGGAGAGTGCAAAACTTGGGTTGAAACTTAAAATTAAGAAAACCAAGATCATGGCATCTGGCCCTCTCAATTCCTGGCAAATAGATGGGGAAGAAATGGAGGTAATGACAGATTTTATTTTCCTGGGCTCCAAGATCACCGCAGATGGGGACTGCAGCCAAGAAATTAAAAGATGCTTGCTCCTGGGGAGGAAAGCCATGGCAAATCTAGACAGCACACTAAAAAGCAGAGACATCACCTTGCCATCAGGCTATGGTCTTCCCAGTTGCAATGTATGGCTGTGAAAGTTGGACCATAAGTAAGGCTGAGCACCAAAGAATTGAGGCCTTTGTTGTGCTGGAGAAGACTCCTGCGAGTCCAAGGGACTGCAAGGTGATCAAACCGGTCAGTCCTAAAGGAGATCAACCCTGACTACTCTTTAGAAGGCAGATCCTGAAGTTGAAACTCAAATACTTTGGCCACCTAATAAGAAGGAAGGCCTGGAGGAACATTGTCCATGGGGTCGCGATGGGTTGGACACGACTTTGCAACTATCAATGACAACAACAAGTATATGTATTAGGAACCATAGTTATTACTTGGTTCATAAATACATGGACTGAAATTCCAGTTTTCTTTTTAAGAACAGAAAAAGACAATGTGAAGATTGACTATTACATACTAACATGTTTATTTAATGTTAAATTTCTTATGCACCATTACAACCCTGCACTCGTCCAGATAGTTATTGAAGTAGAGGTTAAGTGAGATATATTATCTGACTCACAATCTACATTATTTTGTTATGATTTCATTATAAAAATAAAAGAAAAGTGAAAAAAACCACTTGTTTAGTCTTGAACTCCTTGAAAGAAGTTTAGGACAGACAAATAAATAATATGATGTTTTGTCAAATTTTTAGTGGGCCACAAGGAGGAAAATCTCTACAACAGGATGGATTCTGGCTTCTAGTATGTATAAGCAGTTCTTCTTTGGATAAGTATTTTTAACAAAGTTTTATCTACAAGAATATATGTATGAATACTGTGCCTCAATTACTAGAATATTTAATATGCATTCTTAGCAAGAATTTTGGTGTAATTATTTGCATATTAATTATGCAAAATCAATCAGTTAGTACAGAGGCTTACATTTTGTGGGTTCTGATCCCCAATAGAATAATGAGTAAATTTGAATGTATCACATTCACTCTTACTCTGCCTGAAATTTCTGCTGCTGGATCCAGGTTCTAGGCTCTTCTTCAATGGCCTTTGCAGTTGCAACAACTTTCCTGAGTCAAAGATGCCAAAGTGACCATCAGTATCAAGACTGATTTGACTTAACCTCATTTTCTCTCTTTTCTGCAAACGATTTTTCCTGAGCTTCTTCCTAGTACGGGGTGTCACACTGAGTGCCAGCTTCAGTGTTGTCCCTCACAACATTTATTTTAATTAAATTTTTATTAATGTGCTTCCTGGATAGTAAAAATATTTCAAAATATTATCTAGGTACAGGAATGGTAAAATAAGATAAGATAAAAGTATATCATATTAGTGTGAATATACATCTAAACTATCTTTTCCATTTGAGAAGTTTCTTGGTTTGAAGGCGTCTTGGTTAGATTTGATTTGTAACTAAATTTATGGGTGTTCTGGTTATTCATGTTTTTCTCTGGAACAATATCAAATCTTCTGCTACCCTTACTTCAACAGTTTAGCAGCAAACAAAACATTACAAGAAAGCCAAGATAAAACAGAAGGTAATTGTATAATTGAATTGTATTATTGGGAATATGTTGGTGTAAGAAGAGTACATAGAGTAGATCAATGGGGGAAACAATCCTTATATCATTTATTTAATAATAACAATCATTTATTAATATATATTTTAAAAATACTGTAGATCAGAAATAAGTTCAGATAAAGTTGAAAGTTGATTGTCTGACTAGATTTATTTCCAATTTTATTATCATTATTATTATTATTATTATTATTATTATTATTATTATTATTATTGTTGTTGTTGTTGTTGTTGTTGTTGTTCTTTCTTTAAAATGTCTTCATTGTTCATTTCTCCTCAGAAAATCTGGTATTTGATTCTTGAAATTTGGTATTAATTTATACTTCAAATGATAATCTTTAGATGGCTATGATTGCTATGAAAATGTATTAAGTAACTGAAAATTGCTAGTTGGACTTCCTTGTAATAAGTTGGACTTCCTTGCATAATAATATTCCATAGTAAGATGGATGCAATCACATTTGAGCTATTTGATTCTTGTTTTCTAAAGTCAACTTTTTCATATCAAGGAGAGCACACTGAAACCATTTGGCCTACTATGAGTTCATATTTGTTTACATTACATAGTTCACAGTTCTCATCTGTGTTTCTCAGAAATTTCTGTAGTGAGGTTTCCCCTTCCAACCAATTACTTCCTGAGCAGAAAATAGATGTATATTTTGTTGTACATTACTTACTTTAGAGAAAGGATAGACATCTGAATTCCATCTAACCCAATTGCATTTTGGAGTTTTTGTCCTGGTCATTTTGAGGCAGGTAGAAGAAAAGTTAGAACACAATCTCTCAAATCAGTTTAACATTGCTTCAGTAACAAACAGGCCTCAAAACAAGCAAAGGAGAAATTATGTCAGAAAATTTGAAGAAGAGACTTCTCTTTATTCTTTCCTTTAGCCATGACTAGCACTTCAGTCGTATTTATAGGGTCCTGTGGGAGGAATTCTCTCCTGGCCACTTCCTTTGGAAGTGGAAATGGATGCATCAGAAGCCAGGAGCTATTTGTAAGATTATTCTACAATGAAAGATAGAACATTCTATATACTAATAACAGCAGAAGAAGGGAAATGATGAAACATGTATCACAATGCTGTGATGAAAATTAGCCCCTTACATACTTGTGTATGATATTGCAATAAAATAACAAAAGGGTGGAACTTGCATCATGACATTTTATACATATTATATTAGTTTTGCAACCTTGTGCAAAAGTCTTTGTGGCCACCTTATAGCTAAAAAACATGTACAGAAAACATTCTACCAATAGAAGTTCAAAAGCAATTTCACATTTACCAAACTGAACGAAAGCTAGTGGAAAAATTGTGGAGTATGTTTACTATCCAAAGTATAACCCTGGCAGCAATGTTACATTTTTGAGATGCTTACTTTTCCACCATTAAGGAATGTCAGTCAGGATAAGCCCAGTCATTTTTCTTCCCAAGATTAAGTATAGCCAGATGTCGCCTGAAGTAGCAGGAATTCGACACTGACAAAAGGTTAGAGTTCTCCATGAGCATGTTGGGTGGAAGTAGACTGGTTTAGGGTATAATAAAAGCTGGGTGGCAGCTCTCATTATACCCTTTTTGAAGAAATAACCAGAAAAGTGGCCGATGAGGAAAGGGAATAGATCTGCTTTTATTTTCCCAACATCTGTCACATAAGCTGATCATCACCCTTCTTAGAGTAGGTATCACAAATGTTTGGTGAAGGTTTACTTTCTGCTCTAAAAATAATCAGATAAATTGATTTTTTTTCCAACCCAAAAAGATTACCATAGGAAAACGAATTTCCAAGTTCTCTGATTGTTTCAATCTTTGAATAAATTGTTTTACTACAATTATGTCTCCTTTCCCAAAGTATAATCCCATAATATTCCAATTTTATTTAAAATTGTCTGGATTATCTATACTTTTGAATGGTGGATAGAATAAAAAGAAATAAAAAATGAAATACATTTTTTGCAGCTCTTTCAACTCCTTTGAGCATGGTACAAATGACTGTGCAAAACTACATGCGGTAGGTTTTTACACATTGTGTTAAACTATCTAATAGGAAATATACACTTGTATTTCAAAATTTCAAAAAAGGAAATGCAGTTAATTATGTAGGAAAGCTCATGATGCCTTAGTGGGGTAAGGGCAGGAAAAATAACACAGTGACAAAAATTAAAAATTCTTAGTATTAAGCTTCATGTGCCATGCATATAATCAGCCAGAGTTGTATGTGAATGTAAATCTAAAGTTTTCTTGCTAAAATATGGATTAATATTTGATGTTAATACAACAAGCAAGTACTACAAGAAGGTTAAGTGATTAATGCCCTCCTTGATGCATATCCATAAGTTCATTAACATAATATAGATTAGACTAAGTACAGTATAGCTCTCTGATAACATTTGTCTGCACTTAAGAAGCTACTGCACAATAATTGCATGGAGAAATAATCACATATTTCTGATTATACACGGCTGGTGGCCATTTCCACAACTTTTACTCTGCTCTTTCTAGCTGATGAAATCATGGCAGAAATATTCATACATGAGTGAGTGCCTATGCACTTACGCTACCATACTGTGTGTTCACACATAAATGTTCCCACTGCAGGACATGTAGCATAAAGAATAATCACTTATGTGCCCCTTCCAAAATCACTGTAAACTTGCATGTTTGCACATGATGTGGGTGTCCTCATGTGCGGTCTTGTCTATTTTTAATTTTGATGGGATTGTGTGTTGAGAAATGCGGCATGTTAATGCAACAAATATTTTTTTCAGACATTGTTTGTTTAAGAATAACAGTAGTGACAGTTGCCAGGTTATTATTTCTTCTTCCCTGCATTTTCTTCACTTGCTCATTCAGTAGTAGGAGTCAGAGCTGGATACTTCTTTTGGGTAGATGTTGTCCAGATGACTTTTGTTTAATTGTGAAAATTCTTCACAATATGGATTTGGAAGATAATAATGCACTCTTCGTTTAATTAGCACAGGTCTGCTCTTTGCTTATAGCAGACACTTCCTGGAGCTCTGATGGGTGTTCTGTTGCTGATTCTTTCTGGGTAATAACCTCTACAAACAAATAAATAAATAGAGTAACTGTACATGTGGGACTTTCTTTCATCCCAACTTCCAGACTTAAGAACAAGTTAGGTGGCTGAGGCTCCTCTGTGAGTTTAAACATAAAAAGAACACATACGGTTTTGTAACTTCACAGGACAATTCTTTTATAATAATATAATAATGATAGTATAGTTATTTCCAGACAATATAGATTTTAGTTTTTATTAGATTTATATACCGTCCTTTCCCGAAGGACTCAGGGTGGTTTACAGGACATTTTAAAATCATACTAATACAAAATAAAAAGTTAAAAGACAAATAAAAGATTAAATTATCCCTGAAAATAAAACCCAGTTAAAATTCTCAGCCTGGGTCAGAGAGCTCAAAGAGCCAAGTCTTCAGGTCTCGGTGGAATGAACATAGGTCAGGGGTAGTCCTGAGCTCCACTGGCAGCTGGTTCCAGAGGGCAGGCGCACCCACAGAAAAGGCCCTCCCCCTGGGTGTTATCCGCCGGCAATCTTTTACTGGCGGCACCCTGAGAAGACCCTCTCTCTGCGAGCGCACTGGACGAAGGGAGCTTGATGCTGGCAGCAGGTGTTCCCTCAAATATCCCGGACCCAAGCCATTTAGGGCTTTATAGGTCATTACCAGCACCTTGAATCTCAATATAACATATAACAATATGTATATAACAATCTCAATATAATCATATAACAAATGATTCTAGTGCTACTTACATGTGTTCTACCCAGGGCCTTGTGACAAGCAACCATAACTATCTAAATGGTAGGTAGTTAAAAAAAAAATCTTCTCCCCATAGGATCCCAAATATATGCCATCTGTCAGAAGCAAAGAAGCTCTGCCACCTTTATAATTAGCATTTACTGGTACCTAACACCTACATTCTAACACCTACTGTAACATACTGTTCCTGAGAATAAATGTGCTTGCATGGTGCTGTTACATGCTTTGCTACTGAACAGCTCTTTCAAAGAATCATTTCTTACTAAAATAAAGATGCAACTGTTTACTCCAGAAAGAAATTATAATGTCATCTCAAAGGACTTCAAGTGTAAACAAATTTCATGCTGCTTTCTCCCATTCTAGTTCCCTGCATTACTTTTCACAAATGCCTGTTCTCTCAAGGTGGAATAATGCCAGCTCACCTCATTCGCTCCTCAGTCCAAAAAGGTCAGTGCTGGCCTAATTTTAATGTTTAGAGCTTTTACATTGTCATCCAGCCAGCTCTAGATACATGAAGGTCCCAAGCACATGGGTACCAGGGAAGGCAAGATGCACATATGTGCATATTGACAAATTGGTTTTTCTTTAGCAGATGTTCTCTTAGGTATCCCTGCGGTCTTTTTATGGTGACAAATGCATCAGATTGTGTACAAGTTATGATTAGAAATATTCAGAATAATTTTTCCCTTTTTGCCCTTGCATGTCTTGTTGTCTAATGGAATGGAGGGATGAAATGGAACAGATTTTTTTGGTGAGTCTCTCACAGTGCTAATTGGAACAAATTGAAACTCAATTAGGAAATATAGTTCTCCTATTGCTACTGATTTTCATGCTGAAACCACATTTCCCCAGATAGCCCAGTGACTGTTCATATCTATAATAATGTGCCAGGTCTCCGAGAAAGCAGAAATACTTTCCTTTGAATCCTTCCTTCCTCTTTCTGCTACTAGAGTACGAAGTTAAATGATTCACTGAGTAGGGGGGGATAAAATTCAACTGCAGGAATAAAGCAGTGCAGTAGATATTGAAAGGAAGGGGTCTGGAGAGACTCTAAATAAAAGAAATCTAATGCAGGAGCATCAGACCCTCTTATGGGTCCAATGGCATGATTACAAAGACAGCAGATTTTGATGTCTTTGAAGTAACCTTAAAACGAGAAGGGGGAATTTGAGGGAAAATAGTTTCTGAGCTCAATCCTAATTCTAAGAGTTCAAATCATTACCCATGATCTAATTGACAAGTTTCCCTAACCAGCAGTCCAGAAATCTGAACCAGTTACATGAAAGAAGTCTTGAGAGCATAAGGAATGAAATCACTTGGTATTTTCTCATTACATTTCAATTAGGGCTTATCATTTCCATACCATCTTAGAAGCTTTCTTCTTAAATTCTGCTGATGATTCTAGAATAAACCCACTCGTGCCTCCTACTAAAAGATCAGATGGCATTTGTGGCCTTTGCACCAGCTTCAGTTTGTGCAACAGCTGCAGCCTTTCCTAGATCAGTCATGAATCCCTGCATTCAGCCACTCAAGCCCTAGTCGTCTCTTGTCTGGATTACTGCAAGGCGCTTTACATGGGACTTGCCAAGGTGTTGGCTATGATTTTTAAAGCCCTCCATGCCATAGGTCCATATTATTTGATGAACCATCTCATCCCACTAAGACAAACCTGCCCTACTCATGCCAACAGAGGGGGCCTGCTGAGAATCCTATCGGTCAAAAAAACTCTGACAGGAAAGAGCCTTCTCTGTTGTAGTGCTGGCCCTCTCTGAAATATCCTGCCCCTCCCCCCAGGTGAGTTTTCCCCCACTCTCCAGGGCATGATGACCTGGCTCTGCCGGTTGGCCTGGGGAGCCAATAGGAGGATATATCACTGGAGGTGGCTACTGGACTAATTATCTGACCTTGCCCCCCCATGCTTTCTGCTGCCCCTCCATCTATCTTCTTTAATTTCATATTATTGTACTTTCATTGTTTATTTTTATTGTTTCATTCCTTTGCTATTGTTACATTTACATCCCCCCCATTTTATATGTTCAGAGTAGTCCCATGGTAAGCTGCGTGGCAAATAAAGACATTCTTGATCAAACTTACTTCCTGATGTCCACATGGGCCCATCAGTACAGCTTTCTTGGGGAAAAATATAGAAGTACTTTGCTGTTACCTTCTTCCAAGATGTTTTTTTTTAAAGTTGATGCTAATCTATTAATCTGAAATTTTATCCAAATAATTTTAGCCTTGTCTTTAATACTAAAAAGCCCCATCACAGGGCTCAGTTATCAGGCTTATAGAAGGAGAACCAATATAGCCAGCTGGTGACACAGGTACAAACAAGGTTATAAGAAATAATGGATCCACAAACCCATTCAATTTTTTTGTTATGGAAGACAGTTGCAAGTTTAAAACAGATCTTTTCACCATTACATAACCAGAGTCTGTAAGTGAGGAAAGCTAAAAGTTCATGTACCTATAGCTCATCTGCGCTTTTCTGAAAAAGTACAGATTTTTGTAGTGTCAATCAGAGTTGTATTGTCTAAATTCTTCGGGGGGGGGCATTGTGTACTTTACTTAGCTGTAAAATAAGTGATATGTACTAAGGATGAACAATTTATCTACCTACATATCTGTCTGTCTATCATCATCATCATCATCATCATCTATCCTTTGAAAATTATTATTTGGACAAGTGCTTTGAATTTTGCCTAAAAGCAAGAACAGAACCTTTTTCCTGTTCATTAAAGCAGCTCTATACTTTTCTAGGCTTTCACTGAAATCAGCTCTTAAAACATTGATATCTATCTATCTATCTATCTATCTATCTATCTATCTATCTATCTATCTATCTATCTATCTATCTATCTATCTATCTATCTCAGAAGCCTGAGAAAGGATGTGGCTAGTTTATTAAGTAGCAGACAGATAGATTATTTTTGACTCATATGTGCATGTTGTCTTCATATGTGTATGCATGTGTGACTATAGACATAGTATTTATAGAGAAGATCAGCCAAGCAAAATATTTTCTATTGATATTTTCCTTATAGTGTCATTGAATGGCTGGATTTCTCAGAAAAGGACCCTGTTGAGGTTTTGCTTGCTTTGGGGTTTGGTGTTGAGGAACCTGATATCTGCACTAAGATTCCTTCTCGCTTCATCAGTTGTCCATCCATTGCTGAAGGAATCAATATCAAAGTATTCATAGAAGCTCAACGACAACGCATGAAAGTTGAAGCTCCCAGTTTACATGGTGAGTGAATAATTGATAGGCTGATCACAGGTTTGAATTTATTATGGAATTGCTGCATTGCCACATTGACAAACATTTGAGATGGTGAATCCACATTATTCTCTGTATTAGCTGTTACTAATCCACTGAAGAAAAATCAGTTTTGTTGAAATTTGAAGAGCAGCACAAAGTCCACTGATGCAGATGTCATTTGTTGTGTATTACTAATTGTTATTTACTTTAGTTAAACAGAAGTTACAGAACTGAGGTAAAACCGCGGCAGCTTTTGACAGCTGTCAAAAGCTGCCGGACGAAACCGCGCAAGCGCCAACCACTGACAGTTCAACACGCGCTACAGATGACAGCTCCGAGCTGTCAAAACCGGACGAACCCGATTGGCGGCGACCACGGCGCGGGAGCAGACTCACCCCTGATTGGTCAATCCGCCGGCAGCTGTCAGTATAAATAGATGTCATGTTCCCTTGTTCCTTGCCTGGTTCAGAATAAAAAGTTAAACTGTTAACTTGCTGTCTCGCCTGCTTCGTGGCTAAAGCACTGGCGACGAAGGTGGGATGCTGCTTGCTTAGCTGAAGTCACTACCTAAGGGGAGAAGAGATTTTTCCCCTTAGCCGAGCTGGTCACTTGCTGAAGTCACTGGAAGTCAAACTTCCATTCAACGCAAGCAGCGACACCCACCATTACAGACAGCATGACGAACCACGGCCACATTCGAGAATTCGATACCCGCCACCCAGAAGGCTGGGAATCGCATCTGGGCCAGGTAGAAGGGTACCTGGTAGTAAAGAAGATCACAGATGACCGGGCCAAGGCGGCCGCCCTCCTCTGGCTCAGCGGCCCCGCTGTTTATGATGCCGCTGTGGGGATCTTCACCCCGGAGCCGGTCGCCACCATCTCCTATGCAGACCTCACTGAGGGGCTGAGTAAATACTTCATGCCCCTCAAGTCAGAACTCTACTGGAGAGTGAACTTCGCTCGGAAACTCCAGCTTCCTGACGAGCCAGCAAATGACTTCATAACCAGGGTCAGGCATGCCGCACGTCGGTGCCGGTTCCCGGATTTGGAAGACCGAATCCGGGACCAGATTGTCATAGGGCTTAAGGACGAACGGCTGAGGAAGAAGCTGATCGCCAAGCCTGAAATGACAATGACCGATGTGGCTAGAGAAGTCATCGCATACGAAGACTGCCACGGAGACGACCGACGGGTACCGGACAGCGGACCACGGGGGTCCGTGCACCAGGAAGACGGCAGGTTCAGCGGTTCTGAGGACGACGACGGCCCCACAGATATAGACGCGGTGCAACGGCGGTTTGAGAAACTGAGGATGCAACGCAACTACAGGGGGGGCCCTGCCAACAATCAGAGGGGGGCCAACTTCCCGACAAACAGGGCGAAGTGTGCCAGCTGCGGCGGAAGCCACCCTAGGGCAACGTGCCGGTTCCGCAGTGCCAAATGCCACGGGTGCGGGAAGACAGGCCACCTCAAAGCAGTGTGCCGCAGCCGGAGCCGGGAAAACCTGCACGATCTGGAGGTGACAGCCGAAGGTATGGCCCCATATACACGCAGAGCTAGGCACAGCCCCAGGACCCCAGTGTCCAACGTAAGGGGGAGGGCGGAGAAACATACAGTCCACAGCATTCTTAAGCCCAAAATCAAGGTGGACGTACGGATTCAGGGAATTCCCTGTGAGATGGAGGTGGACTCTGGGTCCTCCGTCTCACTAATCTCTTGGCAAACGTACAGGGACATTTGTAACCGTAGTAAGGAAGGACCCGCCCTTAGACCCACTAAACTCCGCCTAGCCGACTTCCAGAAAACGCCCATTAAACTCCGGGGAAAAGCTTCCGTCTCCGTAGAGTTCAAAAAATTTAAAGGATCCCTTCCTATTTTGGTGACCCAAGAAAACAGAATAAGCCTGCTAGGATTAGACTGGTTTGAGGCACTAGGAATAGCGTTGACAGGTGTCAACGCCATTCAGCTGTCAAAATTGGAATCCGTCTGCCGTCAATTCGCGGACGTTTTTGACAGCTCACTAGGGAAATACACGGGACCGCCCGTATCACTTAAACTGAACCCAAATGTGATGCCTGTCAGAATCAAGGCCAGAAGGGTTCCCTTCGCTTTGAGGGAAAAAATAGAAGCGGAGCTCGACAGATTAACAAACTTAGGGGTCCTCGAACCGGTAGAAGGGGCCGAGTGGGAGACACCCATAGTGACCCCAGTTAAACCAAACGGCCAAATAAGATTATGCGCCGATTATAAAGCGACCCTCAACCTCGCTTTAAACGCACATGCCTACCCGGTCCCGGCTGTCAAAGACATCCTCGCGGCCATTAAGTCAGGCGCCATATTTGCCAAATTAGACTTGGCGCAGGCGTATTTACAGTTGCCTGTCACCCCTGACACTGCTTTGGCTCAAACAATAGTCACCCACAAGGGAGCATTCAAAATTAATCGCCTTCAATTTGGCATCTCTGCAGCCCCGGGAATCTTCCAGGAAATCATGGAGAAAACACTTAAGGGAATCCCCGGGGTCTGCCCATATTTTGATGACGTCCTAATTGCAGGGGAATCAGAAAATGACCTGGCTGACAAACTAACTAAGGTACTCCTAAGGTTCAGGAAGGCTGGTCTCAAATTAAAAAAAGACAAATGCTCCATCGGGGTGCCCTCAACAGAGTTCTTAGGGTTTAAAATAGACGCTAAGGGAATTCACCCCACTGACACAAAAATTAAAGCTATCAAAACAGCACCGACCCCCAAAAACAAACAAGAACTTCAGGCTTTCTTAGGGTTAGTCAACTTTTACCACACCTTCCTTCCGCATAAAGCCTCCATTGCAGAACCCTTACATAGATTACTAGACAAGGGCAAACCCTGGACGTGGACCCCTGAGCATGATAAGAGTTTTAACTCCCTAAAAAACTTACTCTCCAGCAGCACAACCGTAGCCCTTTTTAACGAACAGCTGCCCTTATGTCTCGCCTGTGATGCCTCCCCGTACGGCATCGGAGCGGTCCTAAGCCATTTAACTACAGAAGGAATACAGACCCCTATAGCGTTCTATTCGAGAACGTTGTCAAAACCTGAGCGGAATTACGCTCAAATCGATAAAGAGGCTCTAGCTATAGTGGCCAGCGTAAAAAAATTTCATGATTACCTGTATGGTCGACCATTTACTATTTATACTGACCATAAGCCCCTATTAGGACTCTTTACAGTAAACAGGCTAACACCACAAATATTATCTCCCCGCATCCTGAGATGGTCTACATTTCTATCAGCCTATTCATACAAACTAGAATACAGGCCAGGGAAAACCATGGCCCATGCAGACGGCCTGAGCAGACTGCCGCAGCCAATTGTTGACCCAGACCCAGCACCAGCTGGAAGGATACTGGCTATCTCAGAACTGCCAGAATGCCCCTTAACTGTCAAAGATATCTCCGCAGCTACCGCGGGAGACAAAATCCTAGGCAGAGTCCTAGGCTATGTCACAACGGGCTGGCAATATGCACCCCAGGAACCACAATTCCAACCTTACTTCTTAAAACAAAAGGAATTATCCACCCATCAGGGATGTCTTTTATGGGGCTGCAGAGTAATCATCCCTGACAAACACAGGCTTAAGGTGCTAGATAGCCTCCACGAAGGGCACCCGGGCACCGTCAAAATGAAGGCTCTGGCCAGGAGCTATGTGTGGTGGCCAGGTATAGACAAACACATTGAGGCACACGTAGCTGGCTGCTATTCCTGCCAGCTAGCTAGAGCAGCTCAGCCACAGGCGCCCGTACATAGATGGGAAACGACAAAGTCACCTTGGTCCCGCATTCATATAGATTATGCAGGTCCGTTCCAGGGACAATCGTTCCTAATTGTCGTAGACAGCTTTTCAAAATGGCTTGAAGTGGCGCCGGTAGCCAATACAACCTCCTCGGCCACTATACAAGTTTTAAGGGGATTATTCGCCACACACGGCCTCCCTGATGTTATAGTTTCCGATAACGGGCCCCAATTTACCTCCTACGAATTCCAGAGTTTCACAACGGCGAACTCTATTAGGCACACCACCTCGGCTCCCTTTCACCCATCCTCGAACGGCTTGGCAGAGGTGATGGTAAAATCAACCAAGGAGGCCCTGCGCAAGATCATCTCCGGCAACTGGCACCAACGACTGGCACAATTTCTTCTCTCCCAACACACCACGCCTTGCACAACTACCGGAAAGTCCCCAGCAGAGCTTCGCTGGGGCAAAAGATTGACCACCAGACTGGACCGTCTCCACCCAGACAGATCCCCTCCAGACCCAGACCTACCCCTCCATCATAGAACTCTCACCACTGGGCAAGCTGTCTGGGCGAGAAACTACGGGGGAGGAAACAAATGGACACAAGGGGTGGTCATCGAACAAACAGGCCCTTTGTCTTACATCATTGACATCGGACAAAATATACACATCCGCAGACACATAGACCAACTACGCCAACGCAGTCCTCAAACTATAGGGGGAAGGGGTGACGACGAAATACCGACAGAAGCACCGGCGCAAAGACTGGCACGACAGGACTTCCCTGATCGGAGCATACCAGTTCAACACCCCACTCCAATTTACGCAGATCCTGCAGAGCCAAACCCCCCACCCCCGGAACCGACCCAAGAGGCGCCAAGAGAACCAGAACATACTACCGAGGCTACCCCCCGGCGCTCCGAGAGATTAAAGAAACCTCCCACATACCTGAAAGACTATGAATGGGGAAAACCAAAGAAGAAACAGTTGGGGTAAAATCAACTCAATCAGAGGGAGGGGGAAGGGGTGTTGTGTATTACTAATTGTTATTTACTTTAGTTAAACAGAAGTTACAGAACTGAGGTAAAACCGCGGCAGCTTTTGACAGCTGTCAAAAGCTGCCGGACGAAACCGCGCAAGCGCCAACCACTGACAGTTCAACACGCGCTACAGATGACAGCTCCGAGCTGTCAAAACCGGACGAACCCGATTGGCGGCGACCACGGCGCGGGAGCAGACTCACCCCTGATTGGTCAATCCGCCGGCAGCTGTCAGTATAAATAGATGTCATGTTCCCTTGTTCCTTGCCTGGTTCAGAATAAAAAGTTAAACTGTTAACTTGCTGTCTCGCCTGCTTCGTGGCTAAAGCATCATTACTGTTGTATTTTTAAAAAGAAAAGAAAAAAGTGCATCAAACAAACTTAATCAGTTGTCCTTTTATCATCTAGCTCCTTGTTCCAACTTCTGTACTACATGAAGAAGATGCACGTACAGGTTCATGGGTTGATAATAACTCAGTTATTCTGACTGAATAAAATTCCAGGATGTTAATGTCATCATGCTATTAAATTAGTATTCTGTTGTGCACTAAAATACAAACAATATATGAATAAATTCCAGTGCAAAATAAAATAGTAAAAAGCTGGAAAGTGCCAGAATGATTCTTTATTACATATCAGTTATTTATACTGCTTCATAAATAAGATCAGCTACTTTGGAGTGTCAATAGCTGGATAGAAATTTGGGATGGAGTATTTTTAAAAAGGGCCCTTGGAATATATCCCTGGAATATATGCTTCTTTATAAAGCAGGATTAAGGATGAAATGGTTAGAATGCAGTATTGCAGGCTAATTCTGTCGACTGCCAGGAATTTGATCATCACTAGCTCAAGGTTGACTCAGCCTTCCATCTTTCCGAGATCGGTAAAATGAGGACCCAGATTGTTGGGGGCAATATGCTGATATTGTAAATTGCTTAGAAATTTCTGTAAAGCACTGTAAAGTGGTATACACATCTAAGTGCTAAGGAATGTGTTTAGCAGCTTTTAATAAAGAGTAGAAATCAAGAATTTCACCAATTTCTGTTACATCCTCCCCAGAATCTTTCTCAAAAGAAACACCAATACAATCATAATCATACCACAGAATATTAAATTTGTCAATCTGAATAAGCTTTAAAAATGAATGAAACTGATGTGTATGCCAGTCCATGAGGATTGATCTCTTTATTTCTATGTAAAATTATTTCATAGAAACTAAGAATATTGACTCATATTCTGTGATTTCCAAGGATTACTATAATAAAATATTCATTGTTAATAAATATTGTAAAAGATACTTGGATCATAGACACTTAAACTGACATAAATCCACTAAACTAAATTATAGCATGTACATATGGAAGTGATACCAAATTAAAGATATTTTCCATTTCATTTGCATAATATTGAAAAATGTCTGATTCTATTTCTCTGAGCAAGCATGAGGGCATAGAATATTAAAAAAATTTCCAATTACTCCTTAAAAAATATCTATCGCAAAGATCCCAATCTTCCTAGCCTTGCTTGGTCCCATATATTCCAGTCAGGGATCAGGATATATTTTAAACACTCATGTTATTCCCCCCCCCCAACTGAATCTCCTTTAGTGTTAAAAGCCTTGAAAGTTTTTGCCCTAATTAAACTAAATAAGGTTTGTTTAATTTTTCTCAATTTTAAGGGCGCTTTCGACAACTGGAAATATTGGATCACGTGACTAGTGCTTTTTCCACTCTGCTGAGTCACACGAGTACCAGGGAACAGAAAATAGAAGAAGGAAAAAGAGAAGAGAAGGCCAGAATTAATATTCCAAAAGGCAAGCCACAGGCCAAGAAGAGAAGAATAGGTCAGGTCTTGAGAAAAATATCGAGGCAAACACATGAATCTCAAGCCTATCAAAATGCTGGTATATGTAAAACCCAAGAAGACCACTTTGCTGCTGATAATCTACATTTGGTGAATAGGACAGGATTATCTGACAGTGCTGCATTAATCTCTCTAAAAGAACTGTTGCCAAATGAGGAAGAGGAAGAGGGGATGATTATACCCCAATCTGCACAATTCATAGCCACTAAAACTTGGAGGTTGCCTCAACTATTGTTAAAAGAGCCCCACTTTCCTTCCAAGTCTGACATTCTCAGTAAAGAAAGATCCCACAAGGAGCACAATTTGCTTTTAACTCATACTCTCAGGAGATTATCTGGAATCAGCTGCAAGCCTTCAGATTCCTTTGAAATGGAAGAGGTAAGTCCAAATGCTATATGTTGGCTTACTGTAGATAGGAAATAGTGATACTTGGGTTAAAGAATGGAAGCTAAAGCAAATAGCCCATTCCAAATAAGTATGATTATTGTTGTGTAGTGAGTTCGTTGCGCAGGAATGGAGAAGAGGCAAGTGAGTTCAGCAATGGTCATGTTTATTTGCTTGCAGGTTCTGAACTGAGAACTGGGCTGCAGCCTGCAGTAATTTATAGCATGGCCTCTAGGCGGCAGCCAATAAAGCAACCCATTGCCGCCTAGGGGCAGCCAATAGCAGCACTGGAGACAGGGAGTCTGAGTTGCTGGAGAGCCGTTAGCTAGCTCCAGCTTACCACGTGGTGTTACAATTGAGACCAATACATAACACCCCTCCACTCTTAGAACAGACAACATCATAGCAACAATTAGCAAAACAATACAAGTTACACGATTTAACATCATAGCAACAGTTAGGCAAGTTACACAATTTTAACACCAGAATGAATAGGCTTCCATTAACAGCACACTGTTAACAATATCATAGTTCCATTATTGTTTCAATAAAGCAACAAATCAATAGTACAGACAACATTATAGTTCCTTTATTTTACAATATAATCTGCTAGATACGTAGGAGGCTTGCGTGCCCTTGTGGAACGCCTCAGGGTTCCAGTCACTTTCTGGTCTACCAACTTACCCATTGGGCCAGGCAGACCAGTGTCCCTTAATGCACTTAGTCAAAGGAATTAGGTGCTCTCTGACTGGCCTCTCCGGGTCGGCCCACCCCAGAGTCAGATTGTTCAGCAGAGTTGGCACAGTGGTTGTTAAAATCTGGTTGGCTTGCTCCGTCAGGGGATCCATGTTGTACTTCTGGACTCCCCTCCTCTATGCCCAATTCCTCATTGCTTATGAAGGAAGAGTCTTGATAGTCCATGTGTGGGCTGGCTTGGCTGCAAGTTTGGGGACTTTGGGAGGGACTTATGATGCAGTCCTCGCTTAGTGGCCATTCTGAAAACTGTTTTCTGAGTTGATCAATGTGGCATCTGATGACTCACCTGCCCTCCCTCCAGTCCCACTTCATAAGAGAGGGGACCAGATGATTTGGTAATTTTACCAGTAACCCACAGATTCCCATGTCCATAGTTTCTGGCCCATACCCAATTGCCCACTTGCAGCCCCCTTGGGGGTTTTGGTTGAGAGGCTTCTGCTGCCACTCTATCTGGAAGCAACCTGTCCAGTTTAGTGATCAGTCACCTCCCCCAACAAAGTTCTGCAGGACTTTTGCCTGTAGCAGTACAGGGCGTAGAATGCTGGCAGAATAAAAAAAATCTGCCAGTCTGTGATGCCAGTCCCCTGTTACTATGCATTAAATGACTCCTTCATGGTCCTCACCATACGTTCTGCTTGACCATTAGAGGATGAGTGAAAAGGAGCAGACGTTGCATGTCTGATAAGATTTGCTCTTAGGAAGGCCTTAAATTCAGCAGCAGTGAATTGGGCCCCATTGTCTGAAACTAAGATATCTGGCAACCCATGTGTGGCAAAGAGTTTTCTCAGCACCTGGATGGTCCTAGCAGTAGTCATGTTTGCAACTGGGATTACTTCAAGCCATTTGGAGTGGCTGTCTACTACTATGAGGAAGAGCTGCCCCTGAAAGGGCCCAGCGTAGTCTATGTGAATTCTAGACCAGGGAGTGTGAGTCTCCTCCCACCTGTGAACTGGAGCATGTGGCATTTCAGGCCTAGATTGCTGGCATGTATAACATCCATGTACCTGTGCCTCAATGTCCTTGTCTAGACATGGCCACCAAAGGTAGCTTCTTGCTAAAGCTTTCATTCTGACAATGCCTGGATGGCCTTCATGTAGTGACTGTAAAACTCTATCTCTCAGTGATGAGGGAATTATGACTCTGTTCCCCCATAGGATGCACCCCTTGTGAGCTGATAGCTCGTGTCTTCTAACTAAAAGTAACTGTGGAACTCAGAGCCTGGGTTTTTATCTAACCATCCCATGTGTACCCATGAAAGCACTCTACTAAGTGTTTTATCAGTAGCTGTTTCTGCAGCTATGACCCCAGCGTGGAGGGGAAATTCTGGCAGGTCCTGAATGGACAGAATTCTGACCGCAGGGGCTGGGTCTGGTTCTGTTAGTGGCAGTGGGAGTCTGCTCAGGCCATCAGCATGGCCCATTTCTTTGCTGGGTTTGTGAACCAGCTTAAATATGTATGCAGACAGGAAAATAGACCAATTCAGCATTCTTGGGGAAAGAATGTGGGAAGTTTGTTTGTCTGTTGTGAAGAGTCCCAGTAGTGGTTTGTGGTCTGTGAAGACCGTGAAGTCTCTGCCATATAAATAGTCATGGAATTTTTTAATTCCTGCTACAATGGCTAAGGCCTCTTTGTCAATTTGAGCGTAGTTATGCTCAGCAGAGGACAGTGTCCTTGAATAAAATGCAATAGGGTCTTGTGTTCTATTCTTTTCTAAATGACTCAAGACTGCTCCCACCCCATAAGGAGATGCATCACATGCTAAACAGACTGGTTTAGACTCCCTAAAATGAGTTACAGTAGATTTAACTGACAATAGTGCCTTTAGGTCCTGGAAACTTTTCTCGTGAATGCTGGTCCATTTCCATGGAGCTTTTTTATCTAGGAGCCTGTGAAGAGGCTCTGCCAATGTGGCCTTGTTAGGCAGAAATGCATGGTTAGAAATTGAGGAGGGCCAAGAATACTTGTAGCTCTCCTTTGGATTTAGGACTAGGAGCTAATTGAATGGCCTTCACTTTGGATTCAGCAGGGTGAATACCATTAGCATCAATTCAAAATCCCAGAAATTCAGTTGAAGAAACCCCAATACTACATTTAAAGGTAAAGTAAAGGTAAAGGTTCCCCCGCACATGCGTGCTAGTCGTTTCCGACTCTAGGGGCCGGTGCTCATCTCCGTTTCAAATCCGAAGAGCCAGTGCTTGTCTGAAGATGTCTCCGTGGTCATGTGGCCGGCATGACTAGACGCCAAAGGCGCACAGAACGCTGTTACCTTCCCACCATAGTGGTCCCTATTTTTCTACTTGCATTTTTACATGCTTTCAAACTGCTAAGTTGGCAGAAGCTGGGACAAGTAACAGGCGCTCACTCTGTTACGCGGCACTCGGGATTCGACCCGCCAAACCACCGACCTTCTGATCGACAAGCCTTTGTAGGACAGCTCTGAGCCTGCTGGCTAATACCTCTGTAGATTCTCCAGCAATTAGTACATCATCAAAATAAGGGCAAACACCCTGAATGCCTTTAAGTGTACGTTCCATGATTCACTGGAAAATGCCTGGAGCAACACTAACCCCAAATTGTAAACGCTTCACTTTGAAAGAACCCTGTGAGTCTTGATCGTCTGAGCTGCAGCTGTGGCCTCATCGACCGGCAATTGCTGATAGGCCTATGCCAAATCTAACTTTGCGAAAATAGTGCCCCCTTGTAAAGAAGCTAAAATGTGGTTCACCACTGGGACAGGGTATGCATGTTGCTTAAGGGCTTTGTTAATAGTACATTTATAGTCTGCACATATTCTAATTTCTCCACTGGCCTTGAGTAGTGTGACTATAGGAGTTTCCCACTCCCCACCATCAACTGGTTGTAAAATGCCCTGTTCTACAAGCTTGTCTATTTCAGTGTCAATTTTACGTTTGAGGACAAAAGGGAACCTTCGAGGCTTAACCCTAATGGGGACCACGCTGGGATCCAGCTTGAATGAAATAGGCGGGCCTGTGTAGGTTCCTAGGGCTGAATCAAATACGTCTGCAAAGTCCTTGCAAACTGATGTTAGATTCACAGCTTGTGTCCGGTTGATACCGGTTACTTGAATGCCTAAAGCATCAAACTAATTGAGTCCTATTAGACTCGTTCTCTGGCCCCCTACTACTATGACATCCAGGTGTCCATAAAACCCTTTAAATTTTACAGCCAAGGTGGCTTCCCCTTTAACTTTGACTTTAGCACTTTGAAAATCAGTTAAAATTATGTCGGAGGGCCTTAGCTTGGCTCATTTTCTACTGCGACTGCACATGAAATTAAATGTGTCCAGGGAAATAATGGAGACAGCTGAGCCTGTGTCCAACTCCATTTTACAGGGGAGGCCTTGTAGCTCCACCTGAAGTTTAATTTTTGGTTTGAGGGGGCATCGGTCCCCAGTGTGGCATACACTTCTGCAGCTTTTACAAAACCCCACACTAAATGGTCCCTGGGCCCCGGTACCTCTCCTGGTCGGATCTTCCGATTAGTGTTTCAGTGGCCGGTCCCTCTGGCGAGCTCTGCAAACTGCTGCAATGTGGCTGGTTTTGCCGCAGGCCCTGCACATGCTGACCGGAATCTGCAATCAGCATGTTGGTGGCTGCCGCCACAACCTTTACATCTAGGTAAGAGAACTGCCTTGTAAGGAGTCTCTTGTTGCTTGCTGCTGTGGTGCTGTACATCAGGCTGCTTGTGTAGCTTGTTGACTTCAGCATCTTCTTCCTCTGATGATTCCTCTGAGCATTTGGCATTCTCGTGGTGGACTGTTTCTTCGTGTTTTGTCGTTTTGGCAGGCTGGACTGTTTGGACTGCACCCACGGTGGCTTCGTCTGCCATGAGTTCATCCTGGGCTTCAGTGAAGGTTAAATTCGGTCTAGCAAACAGTCTTTGCTGCAGCGTTTGGTTCCATAGGCCGCAGATGAACCAGTCTTGCAGTCGCTCTTCAACGTCCGCAAATTTACACAGGCATGCAGCCTGCCTCCAGGCCGCGTTGTATTCTGACACGGTCTCACCGGGCTGCTGCATTCGCTGTTCTAATTTGTAATGCCAAGCAATCACCGACATCTTTGGCTGGAAATGTTCTCCTAGGTTCTTCTTAAGCTCAGTGTAGGAGACTGACTCCAGCGGCGTCGGGGTGAACAGATTTTTGGCCAGGTCAAATGTGGCTGGGCAGCACACACAGAGCAGCATGGTGGCCTTCAGCCCATCTTCTGTGACCTGATTTGCCTGGAGGTAGTTTTCTACCTGGGACAAGTAGGATGGCCATCCCTCCAGACGCTTGGTATCAAACTCTCGCAGCCTTCCGACCTTAGGCATTCTTCAGGTCTTCTCGGCTGGTTCCTGCATCTTCTGATCCTGCTTCTCTGATGCCCAGGGACTGATCCACTGAGCACGTGGTTGCTAGTGTGTCTGGCTAGCCAACCGAAGGGGGGGGAAATATCTTTACCCACCAGGCATGCGCTGCCTCTCCCCTAGTGAACTTCATCTCTTTCGGAGAAGCAGGATCCCATCCTCATCACCAGTGTTGTGTAGTGGGTTCATTGTGCAGGAATGGAGATGAGACAAGTGAGTTCAGCAATGGTCATGTTTATTTGCTTGCAGGATCTGAACTGAGAACTGGACTGTAGCCTGCAGCAATTTATAGCCTGGCCCCTAGGTGGTAGCCAATAGGTTTAAAGCAACCTATTGCCACCTAGGGGCAGCCAATAGCAGCACTGGAGACGGGGAGTCTGAGTTGCTGGAGAGCCGTTAGCTAGCTCCAGCTTACCACATGGTGTTACAATTGAGCCCAATACATAACAATTATATCACAGTTTTGCTTCTCAATTACTCCACAGAAGGGGAGTATAAAAGGTGGTTTGTAACACTTTATTCCAAACCTATCATATTCTCTGCAAAATAAGCTATTATGGCTCATTTCTTTTTTAGAGATGCTTAAAGTATCGAACAGATTAGAGGTTGGATCTAGTTTGTACACTAATGGAAGATCTAAGAGTCATTGGGCATAGATATGATGCTCAGTGACACATTTTGAACAGTGTGTCATGGCCTGAACACTAAATTGCTTTTTATCAATTCAAAAGCATCTTCAAGAGCACATAGAAAAAGAAAAAAAAATCAAGTGAATGACTGTGACTCTACAGTCAAAGCCCCACACCTTTTTAAAATGTATCACATGTGATACATGTAAAAAAGTGGAATGTCATATATTTATGACTACCATCTTGACGATTTTACCCCCTCCCCTTTCAGACATTGTCAGAATGTCTGATTAATGCAGAAATACCAGGTATTAAAAACCTCTTTCTTCACTTCACTATTTTAGCTGCTGAAAGTTTGTCTTCTACCCACCTACATAACTCAATGCTCTGATCACCAAAATGGCTGCAGTGAAAGCCCATGGTGGGGTCAAAAAGTTGCTTTTTTATTTTCTTTCTAGGTCTCCAGAAACTAGGTGAACAAAAAGATGAATCTGGTTGACCAAAAAGATGTATTGAACAAAAACTTGAGAATCAATATTTATTTCAAGCTGCAATAAAAATCCAGGAGTTGGGGATAAGGGAACTGAATTTTCTTACACTATGACACTTGGATCTGTTTGCTGAGCCCTAAAACTCGGATTATACTCTGAAAGTGACATTTTAAAAGTTATCAATCATACACCGTATGAATCAAGGAAAACTTGTAGCATATCTTCACAGTATCAAACAGTGTGAACCAGAACATCCTCCCTCTGCAATCACTTTTTTTTTTTGCAATGATATTTATCATTCCCATTTTCAGCACTGTTTTATTTGTTATGGTTGTTTTTGAGAGGAGAAGGCTTCCTTGTTTCAACTGGTTTTTTAAAAAAATATTTTTGTCAATGTAAGAGTTCCTTAAACTTGCTTTTACTTCTTGCTTCTCAGTAGCCCACCTGGCTCCACTTCTGTCAGTGCATGGGGAATTATTTCCATTTGGCATCGTTGTGCTTTGACCAGCAATAGGGAGTTGGATTTGGAAAGGAAACAAGCTATGAATACTAACTTACAACCTAAAACCTGGAATGCAAAACTATTTTTTGAAAAATGAGGCACCAAGAACGGAAACATCTGGAAGGTTTATTGTTGCTTTGACTTAAAATTCTAACGTTAAAGAGAAGAAATATACTTTTAATAATAATAAAAAAAACCAAGCTGCTTTCTTTTTTCTTGTCTCAGATCCAGAGTTTTGAAGATGAAACTTTCTGGGGAAATCCCCTTGAAAACACTTCAGGTAGGTATTAGCAAATATAAGCTCAGTTTGTCTTTCTTCCCCTACTTCTAGTCAACTAAATATCTATTGCACCCATATATCAGTATACCACCATAACGGTATTATGGAAGGCTTTATTCTTGCTAGATATTAGTTGGGATGAGCAAGGACTTGAATCAAAGTTCCAATGAGGATCTGGAGAGAATCTGAAGAAATCCCATCCAGGTGTTACAAGATTCAAACCATGCAAGAGCCACATTTCTTTTTCTTAAATATCGTTTTCTTTGCCTTAGAGATGTAAGAACTTTGGCTGAACCCCCTCCTCCTTCTCCTCCTCCCCTTCCTCCTCCTCCTCCACTTATTACTTTTAGTAAGCGGCAGTTTTTTTCATATTTATTTGCTTTGAATGCTGTATTTGAGTAAACGTTACTTCATGGACAATGGCAGAAGCTTCAGGTTTCATGGTTGGATCTGCACAGGTATTTATTGTATCAATGTTTACAATCAACATCATTAACCTCTGCAATATGCCAACGGAGTTATTTGTTTGCTATGCATCCATTGAAATCAGCTCTTACCATGTGCTCCATTAGTTTCAAGTGAATCCAAAGATAGTGTGGAAACCTAACATGAAATTGGGGCCTTTCAGTCTTTCCTAGAAGTTGTATCTAGAAGTTGGTGCATTCTAGATATACTCAACAACTTCTAGAAAATATGGTTGAATGTCTGAAACTATTTACTAGATACAAGCATCAATGAAATACAAACTGCTACACTGTTTTGGCTTCAAAATGACTGCATGATATATTCTCATCTCACATAAGAAAATGCGTACCTTTCCTCTGTTGAACATAGCAATAATCTGCATACAATAGTAAAGCATGGATTGATTAACTATGCTGTGAAAGATTTAGGAGATAACATATTATTTGCACTAAAATGGTGGCTGCATCATTCCTTTGTGGATGGTACAAACTGACATTCATTATCAAATGCAATAATAATTATTCTAAACTAACTGACTATGATCAAATTGTGGCCAGGTGCAATCAGGTGTTATGCTTTAGCAAAGATAATGTTTGTTTGACTGTGACTTTGTGAATTCTAGATAAGGCATGTCAAACTGCCGGCCTGTAGGCCGGATGCATCATACTGAAACCACGACCCCCCCCAATGCCAGCAATGGGGAAAAAGTCACAATGTGTCACGCGATGTCACATGATGTCACGAGTTTGACATGCCTGTTCTAGATTGACTCAGCAGATAAGCACATGGGATTTGTGTTTTTCTTCATATTGTTACTGTAGGTATTCTAGTCACCCACCATGTACTATTATATCGGTAGCAAGCCTCCAGGAGTGGGAGAGCAGAAGCTAGAAAAACATCAGTGCAGGATTATTCTGAACAATATTCAAGACATTTATTGTATAAAGTTGTTTGGATCCAGTGTAAGTTAGACTTCGGCGATTCAGGCTTTATGGAGTTGACCTGATTCAATGGGAAGTATTCTAGCCTATTGGACTTGATGAAGTCCTACCCTTGATAGTGTTCTTGGGGTGCAAGTGGGGATACCTATATATTAGATCCATGTCTCTCCTAGATTGTCAAGACTTCCAATGTATAATTGCAGTCAAGATAGTGGTATTTGCTCTCCACCATCTTCTTTTCAAGAACCATCACTGGGTCCACTGGACAATGTTTGTTCTGTTTCTAACCTCTGCTTTTAGATCAGGCTGTTGAAAAAGTGGTTTATTTGCAACTTTAGAGAAATGGATTATCTGAAAAGATTATCTCTTTTCAGTCAGGTTCACACCAGGTTACTATATTGAGATACCATGGATAATTTTGTTGATGATTCCTAGTAGGATCAAGATGTGAGGCTATATCCATCCTGACTCTCCGGGTATCTTTTTTATATCAAAGCATGGGCCATGATGTTTTGATAGTTCCCTCCTTCCTATGGGAATATTTCCAGACAGTGCTAATAGGAAAGGAGATGTCTAGCCCTAGATACTTGGTCTGCAGGATTTCTTATATTCTACAACAGAGCTCCCCAACCTTTCCAGCTTGGCGGCCTGGAAGGAAAGGGAGCAGCAGGGAAATGTGTGCATGTGCACGATGGTAGTGTATGCACAAGTGGGCTACACGCACCCACAGCATATGCATTGGTGCCTGTGTGCTGGCACAAATGGGCCACTGTTGCCTGCGTGATGCTGACTGTGGTGCTTAGCATCCCTGTGCATGTGCAAATGGGGCTGCTAGCTCCCACATGGTGGTGTTAATACAAGTGGGGTGGTGGTTCACCAGCTATTTCCAGGGTCTGGTGGCCAACAGGTGATGGCCCAGTACTGGGCCGTGGACCATAGGCTGGGGACCCCTGTTCTACAACCTCTCAGTTTCTACTTAACATCTATATGACATCTATGGTTGATTCATATATTGGTATGGGGTCAAGAATCCTTGTTGTTGTTAGTTGCAAAGTCGTGTCTGACCCATCGCGACCCTATGGACAATGTTCCTCCAGGCCTTCCTGTCCTCTACCATCTTCTGGAGTCCATCTAGGCTCACGCCTACTGCTTCAGTGACTCCATCCAGCCACCTCATTCTCTGTCGTCCCCTTCTTCTATTGCCCTCAATCTTTCCCAGCATTAGGCTCTTCTCCAGTGAGTCCTTCCTTCTCATTAGGTGGCCAAAGTATTTGAGTTTTAGCTTCAGGATCTGGCCTTCTAAAGAGCAGTCAGGGTTGATCTCCTCTAGGACTGACTGGTTTGATCGCCTTGCAGTCCAAGGAACTCGCAGGAGTCTTCTCCAGCACCATAGTTCAAAGGCTTCAATTCTTTGGCGCTCAGCCTTTCTTATGGTCCAGCTTTCACTGCCATACATTGCAACTGGGAAGACCATAGCCTTACTATACGCACTTTTGTTGACAGGGTGATGTCTCTGCTTTTTAGTGTGCTGTCTAGATTTGCCATCGCTTTCCTCCTGAGGAGCAAGCGTCTTTTAATTTCTTGGCTACAGTCCCCATCTGCAGTGATCTTGGAGCCCAGGAAAATAAAATCTGTAAGCATGCTGCTAATGCTATTATATATCTCTAGGCTGTATTATGAAGTGATTCCATCAAGATTAGAAAACAGCATTTGGGTTATTGTCTCATTCAGGGCTTTGCATCCAGGCAGGTCCAGCACTAGCTCCAGTGCTCCTCACAACTGCAACTGGCCTTTCCTACTGAAGTGGATTGTCTACTCACAATATTTCATGCTTTCAAACTGCTGGATGGGCAAGAGCTAGAAACAAGTGATGGTAACTCACTCCATCTGTTGGAGATCCAGCACCATTAAGCTGTTGCACTTTATTTCTGCTTATTCTATCAGATCGATTGTAGAATACATATTGGTATGTTCTGGTCCACTCTGTGAAACACTGTTTTTTGATGGGGGCATATCTACTCTGTAGCCCCCTGCTCTCTGGAAAAGCATACTCTTGAGGTACAGTGAAATTGAGCCAGGATGTTAGCTGAGCCTCTTCTATAATAAATTATATAACAGATTCTAAAATAGATTAGGGAAATGATTGACCGGAGACATGTTTTTGATCTTTTTGCTTTGATTTTTAGTTTGTTTTAATATAATTATCAAGTTTGCTGACCATATAATATGATTAAAAGATAAGGTAACATGAATATTGGATGGATGGATCAAATTTTAATTGCATGAATTTCTGGACCTTTGAGATGGTGGGAATTAATTTAACAAGCAATTTTTTCCCTATAAAGAGGATCCTGTTATTATAATGAGACAGCTGGGAACTGCAGAGATCTCCTTCCCTGGAATGGCACTGCAGATAAATAATAGACCAAAAAGGCAAAAATAATAATAATCCAAGAACATCTGAGCCTGTCCTAGAAAGACCAGTTGTTTGGAACATAAACTAAACTTGAATCAACAATTATATTCTTTGAAAAGTGTTTTGATGGTGTTCCTGGATTCTATGGCCAGATCTTTATTTTTACCCACATTCTGCCTATGTGTTCACTAGACACACACAAACACACAGACACAGACACAGACACACACACACACACACACACACACACACACACACACATTCCTAAATGAATGCCAGCCTGTTTTTGAGTAATGGTTTGAATATATGTGTTTTAAAAGGAAATATTACAATTTTTATTAGGCAATTCTATCATTGTTATAAATAAGTAATTGTACTGGGGAGAAGGGATAATCCTTATTTAATTAAATTCATCTATACTCCCAGGTTGGCAGCAAGTAGACATATGTGAGACTAATACCCCCAGCCTGCCTTGTATGCATGTGCAATTAAAAATTCACTCTACAGTAGCACTGGCAGTTTAGTCTTGCTTTTGGCATTTGCAAATTCTTTTATTTTGTGGCTTTCCCCCCCACCATACACATATGCTGGAGCAGATGTTGCTTATTTGTTGTTTATTCAAATCTGTAAGCTCTGGCAGCAACCACCATTGTTCTGTAATGAAGCTTTGCTCAGTGTCCTCTATTAGAAGGACCTAGCAAATGTCTGACTCCCAGCAGGAGGCTGTAGCTACTTTATTGGCAATTTATATTTGATAAAGCATTCATTGGAAAATCCTGGCTGGTGGCAATGCAAGAAAGGGAATGAAGATGAGAAAATGTAATAAAGATTGGGGCAATCTTCATTTACACCCATGTTGAATGTGCTCTGGGGTCAGGACTTGGGAATCAAGATGATTTACATGCTTCCCATATTCAGTCAATCTTTATACAAAAGTCATGAATGTAAGCAAAATTGTCCTGCTATTATCAGAATCACATTATTTCATCACCAGCCAACCCCCCTCTAATTGTGTTAGGAACAGAATCATTTGTTTCTCCAGTTCTCTGCTTAGAATTCTCTTTTCTTCCAGTTGTGCTCAGTTCTTTTTCCAAGATGGCATTCACCAAAGGAGAAATGGCTGATTGCTGAAGCAGCTCTGCCAGTACAGCAGCGTTCAGTCCCTTTTGCAGCCCAAGATGCTATCAATCAGAGAAGTAACCATCTCCATCTGGCACAGGGTAGCATGGAAACCCACTTTCACACCATTTGTGATTCATCTTGTCGCAACAAGTGGTGCCAGGGACCAAACCATGCTTGAGTCTTTCTAACAGCTGGGCACATTCTACTTCCCCAGCTTGCTGAGTTGACATATTAGCTCTACTGACTTACAGATTGGCAATTCTTTTAATTATCACACCTTCACTCCTCTTCTTCCTCCTTTTTCTCCTCCATCCTGCCATCTTTTCGCATACAGTTTGGCACCATGGGAATATCTGCAGAAGGCAATCAGCATTTTTTTTTAATTGACGGTTTTCCAAAAGTGTGAATCTTGTTTATTTTCCCTTGGTAAAATACATATGGGAACAATTGCTGGATGGCAAAAAATAAATAAATAAAAAGAATGTCACAGTGCTTCTCCCTGTTTCTAATGGCATCAGGACAGTCTGTTGGATTTCACAGATGGCCATTCTTTGCCAAATGCTAATGATTAAAGCAAAAGGTATTTTGTACTTATCGTGTTTCTTCAAAACACGCCTCTTTGTTTTTATGTGAAGTTGAGGAGTTCCTCTGCTTGTTGATATATTAAAACACAACTGAATGCATTTCAAGTGATGCATTTTAATGAAGTTCAAGCTATGTTCCTATATCTGGATGGAAATCAGTATTTATTTATTTAAATTTTTAAAAAAGAAAGCCTCACAGATGGTATGTGCAGATGTATATGATATAATTTATATCCAGCAGTTCCTCCAGAACTTCCATGTGGTGCATCTGGAAGTTGGTCCCATAGTAGTTTTCCCAATTTTTATCCTTACAGCAACAAGTAGATTGAGCAGAAAAATAAAGGGTGGCTAAAATCAGTTTGTCAGCTCCTGATTCTATTACCGCAAGCTACTACCTATTTTAGGTATGTAGGATAAGAGATGGAAATACCTAATTTGGAGCAATTGGCCTAAGAAATATTGCCACTGTACAAATCCCAGAAACCATGGTACCACCAATGGTGGAAGACACTGGAAGCTGCACTTTGAAAACAGCTCTAAGGTCATAATTGCTTCATCCATCCTTAAACCTTAATATTTAGGAGAGATAATGAGATATTATTATTATTATTATTAATTTAGATATATTCAATTAATAGAGATTAGGGTAGACCCAGTAGTGGAATTCAAATATGTGAAAAATTGGTTCTCTGTGTGGATGCCACTTCCGGAAGTCCATTCTGGGCCTGGGCAACAAAAAATTAGCTACCGGTTCTGCCGAAATGGTGCGAATGGCTGAATCCCGACACTGGGATCATAAAAATGATTAGGGGTTTCTTATATCATGTTTCCAAGAAAGAACCAGAAATAGTAATGGAAGAATTACTAGAAAGAATGGGATTAATCCATTCCCCTGCCAATCATTTTCTCCCAAGCTTGACAAATCAACCAAGATTCCTGATGGGTTTGCTATATCTTGTAGAAAGTTAGCTTAAGGGAGGACAGTTGTTCCCATGACTCATGCCTTCAGTGGAATGGGAATTTTAAAGCATAACCATGAAGACTTTATCAGATAATTTATATCTCCAATGCTATATACAAACTTAGGTGTAAATTATCTACATTTCACCTGATAATGTCTGATCTTCATAGGCTAGGCTTTAATATTCTTGTTCCATTGAACTAGAGTGGCAGTGAGAAGGAGCGTCAGACCATCTTATTTGTCTCTTGAGAAACCTATATGCAGGTCAAGAAGCAACAGTGAGAACTGGACACGGAACCACTGATTGGTTCAAAATTGGGAAACCCTGCCTGTTTAACTTATATGCAGAGCACATCATGAGAAATGCGTGCTAGTCATTTCCAACTCTAGGGGCTGGTGCACATCTCCGTTTCAAAGCCGAAGAAAACCTCTCCCTTTCCCCTCAGCGTATCTGGCTCAGGATTTCTGGGAGTTGAAGTCCACAAGTCATAAAAAAGAGCCAAGATTGCCTACTCCTAAAGCCAATAGAGGGAGCTTTTTTTTTTTGCAAAAAAAGGTGCCGGAACGCCAGTAAGGGACATACAACCTGTCGCCATGTCCCTTACTTCCCTTAAGGACGGGCCCAATTGTTGGGACCCCAAGAGGTGGCTGGGCTTAAATAGGGGCCTCTGGTGGAAATGCATTAAGAGGCCCCTTGTATGTTTTTTTAGCCAGTTGTTTTAAAGGGTTAGGGAGGGGTGGGAATGGGAGGGTGGGGAGGGAATTGGGGTGGGTTTCATCAACCGGCTGTCAGTCTGGGCCTACAATAGTTCCTGGTGAGATGGGGTTGAGGGCGTGGGCTTTTGGTTCCGTTGGTATGGGGGTGGGGTTAAAAATCCCCACGATGATTGGGAATGGCAGCAGGCGGTTACACGGAGGGCTGTATCAATATCCGGGACCGCGCTCCCGCTGTCTCCGAGCGGTGGCGTGTTCCAACCCTCCAGTTAGTACCCTTGTATCCGGGGATGAGGGGGATCAGGACCCTGAGCTCAGACTGGTGTATTTTAATGCCAGATCCGTTGTGAACAAGGCTCCCCTCGTCCGGGAATTGATCGAGGAGGAACACGTGGATCTGGCATGCATTATGGAGACCTGGTTGGGCCCAGAGGGTGGTGTCCCTCTGGTTGAACTTTGCCCTCCGGGTTTCTGTGTGCTGCACCAGCCTCGGACTCAGGGCAGGGGCGGTGGGGTGGCGGTGGTTATACGGGAGACCTTATGTCCGTGGGAGACCACTGTTGTCCAGATAGGCGGGAGTGAGTCCCTTCTCATGAGATGTGGCCCTCGGGTTCATTTGGGCCTGTTGCTAACATACCTGGCACCCAGCTGTGTGGCAATGGCCCTGCCTGAGCTGCTCGACACCCTCTCAGGGTTGGCGGTGGAGTTTCCCAGACTTATAGTTCTGGGCGACTTCAACCTGCCTTCCCTGGGAGAGTTATCAGAGTTAGCTCGGGAGTTCATGGCTTCCATGACGGCCATGGACCTGACCCAAGTAATTCAGGGCCCGACTCATGGGGCAGGTCACACCCTTGACCTGATTTTTCTATCTGGACAATGGTTGGATGATTTGGGAGGGGGCTCGCCAACTGCTGTCCCCCTGTCATGGTCCAATCATTATCTCCTGAGGCTGGTCTTCCATTGTGCCACCCCCTGCTGCCGGGCTGTGGAACCGACCAGGTGGTTCCATCCCAGGCGCCTAATGGACCCAGAATGGTTCTAGATGGCGCTTCGGTTCTTACCTGTCTCCCTCACTCACAGCCCGGTCGATGCCTTGGTGGATGCCTGGGAAAGGGCGGCCGCCAAGGCACTCGACCATGTTGTACCCTTGCAACCCCAGACTCAGCACAGATCCCGCTGGGCCCCATGGTTTTCTGTGGAGCTCCGAGAGATGAAGCGTCGGAGACGGGGTCTAGAGAGCGGTTGGAGGTCCACCCGGTCTGAATCTGACCGATTGCAACTAAGAGCCTTTACAAGGTCTTATCTCGGTGCGATGAGGACGGCGAAGTCTAATTACTTCGCTGCCCTCATCGCGTCCGCAGATAATCGCCCAGCTGCCCTGTTTAGGGTGACTCGCTCTCTCCTTAATCGGGAGACGAGGGAGGATCCCTTACAGGGACGGGCTGAGGAGTTTAGTCATCATCTGGTGGACAAAATCGCTCAGATCCGGACCGGTTTGGACTCTGACTGGGCAGAGTCTGGAATGGAGGAATCAAGCGGTCTTGAGCATGTTACCTGGACTGAGTTCGACCCTGTTTCCCCTGATGATGTGGACAGGATCATGAGGAGACTGAGTTCTACCACCTGTTTACTGGATCCGTGCCCCTCCTGGCTGGTCTATGCAGCTCGGGAGCAGACACGAGGCTGGTTCCAGGCAGTAATATCTGCTTCCTTGAAGGAGGGTATCTTTCCCACCGCTTTTAAGGAGGCGGTGGTGAGGCCCCTCCTCAAGAAGCCTGCCCTGGACCCGGCTGCTTTAAATAACTATCGTCCGATCTCCAACCTTCGCTTTTTGGCGAAGGTTGTTGAGACTGTGGTGGCGCATCAGTTCCCTTTGTTCCTGGAGGAAACAGATTATCTTGACCCGTATCAATCGGGTTTCAGGCCCGGGTACAGCACGGAGACGGCATTGGTCGCACTGGTGAATGATCTCTGGCGGGCTCGGGACAGGGGATGTTCCTCTGTCCTAGTCCTTTTAGATCTCTCAGCGGCTTTCGATACCATCGGCCATGGGATCCTACTGCGGCGTCTCAGGGGGTTAGGAGTGGGAGGCACTGTTTTATGGTGGTTCTCCTCCTACCTCCTGGGCCGCTCGCAGTCGGTGTTGACGGGAGGGTAGAGGTCCGCCCCAAGGTCTCTCATTTGAGTCCCCAGGGGTCAGTTCTCTCTCCCCTTCCTGTTCAACATCTACATGAAAACGCTGGGCGAGCTCATTCGTGGTTTCGGGGTGGGGTATCATCAGTACACTGATGATACCCAACTTTTTCTCTCCACCCCGAACCAACCCAGTGATGCACTCGACATGATGTCATGTTGCCTGGAAGCGGTCCGGGTTTGGATGGGGAGAAACAGGCTTCATCTCAATCCTGCCAAGACTGAGTGGCTGTGCATACTGGCATCTCGGATAAACCAGGTTGTTCCACCACTAATGATGGGGAGTGAGGTGTTACCCCCCGTCGATAGGGCTCACAACTTGGGCGTCCTCTTGGATTCATGGCTCAATTTTGAAGACCATATAGGAGCCGTGACCAGGGGGGCTTTTGCCCAGCTTTGTCTGGTGCATCAGTTGCGGCCCTATCTGGACCGAGATGCCCTACGCACAGTCACCCATGCGCTCGTGACCTCCCAGCTAGACTACTGCAACGCTCTCTACATGGGGCTGCCCTTGAGGACCACTCGGAGGCTTCAACTAGTGCAGAATGCAGCTGCGCAAGTTGTTATGGGAGTCTCCCGATACTCCCGTGTAACACCTCTTCTCCGTGAGCTGCATTGGCTTCCAGTTGCCCTCCGGGTGAGATTCAAGGTGCTGGTAATGACCTATAAAGCTCTAAATGGCTTGGGTCCGGATTACCTAAGGGAACACCTGCTGCCGGCATCAACTTCCCATTGTCCTGTGAGCTCCCACAGGGAGGGCCTTCTTAGGGTACCGCCGGTCAAGGAATGCCGGCGGGTTATTCCCAGGGGAAGGGCGTTCTCTGTGGGTGCGCCGGCCCTTTGGAACCAACTTCCCACAGAGCTTAGGACTGCCCCCGACCTTCGCTCATTTCGCAGGGACTTGAAAACCTAGTTTTTTGAGCTGTCTGGCCCAGACTGAGGGGTTTTAATTATTTATTAATGGGGTTTTAGTTTAAATTCAGGGACTTAATTTAATCTTAGTTTTAATCGATTTTAACTTTGTATGTTATGTATTTTTAATTTTTCCCTGTAAACCGCCCTGAGTCCTACGGGAATAGGGCGGTATACAAGTTTAAATAATAATAATAATAATAATAATAATAATAATAATAATAATAATAATAATAATAATAATAATAATAATAATAATAATAATAATAATAATAATAATAATAATAATTCTGAGCGTTCTGTGACAAAAAAGCCCTGGTTTTATCCATGATGCTACACTCTTGTAAAGTGAGGAAGTGCTACCTTGACTTCAATATGAGTGGATAGAGGGGGGAGAGTTATCATTAATAACAACACTAAGGCAGAAGCTATAAAAAGAACATTATTTAGAGAACTTTCATGTAAACAGTTAATTACACCAGAGCCAACAATCCTCCTTAAAAATTATGTATCAAATAATTCAAGAAATTGTGACATGTTAAAAGACTTCAATGATCATCTTCAAGGTTGTACGTTTTGTTTTGTGTAGGAAACTTGTGTATGAAATTTTGTGCAAAGCATTGGTAATCTCACCTTGACAAATTGCTAAATATCATGGGATCTAGGACACATTCAAGAATATCAAGTGGCCTACTGCTTTAAACAAGATTTGGTCAGAGCAGCCTTTCAGACTGGACACTAATCTGTGACAGAAATTCAAATATATAAATGTCTTCATCATATATACAGATCAGGAAGCCAATGGGCAGAATATGTCCCCCCCCCCAAAAAAAAAATCCAGGTTGGCAAAAGTGTAAGATAAGGCTATATATTCTTCCCTTATTTATTCAACCTATATCCTCAATATATATTGTTGGAACGTGGGACTGGAACAGGATGAGCATGTTTTAAGATTGAAGGAAGAAACATCAATATTCTCTGCTATATTGATGACACTATTTCATTAGCCAAAAATGCAAAGGATCTGCTAGACCTGCTAATACAGTCAAGGAGCATAGTGAAAGAATGGACTAAACTTAAATACAAAGAAGAATACCAAACTGTCAATAGGTACAACAACCAGTCTCAGAATTGATAATGAAAATATCAAAGAGGTAAATAGTTTTTTGAGATCAACCATTAAAAAACCATGGAAAAGATATTGAGATGCTATGATTTGTCTGCACCTACAAGGATCGGAATAGGGTAAATAATGGTATTCTTTGTGCACTTTAAAGAAACAAAGTTGAAGATCAGTAAAACTTGTTTTAAAGAAGCAAGATAGAAAAAGTATTGACTTTTTTGATCTTTACTGTTGGAAAAGACTCCTGAGAATGCCAAGGACAGCCAAGAAAACAAAAAGACATTGATCATTGAATACCCACAGGCACAAATGAGCAGGTTCAATTTTTCCTACTTTGGATAAATTATGCAAAGACCTAGCTCTCTAGAGAACACTCTAATACTGTAAAAAAAATAGAAGGGAAGAGAAGGAGAAAATGACCAACTACGATGTAGTTAGAGTCAGTAACAGTGGCAATGGGTATACTGTTGGAAGACCTTGAAGACCAGGTTAAGAAGAGATCATTCTAGAGGAAACATATTTATGTGATCACCGATAATCAACACTGATTTGATGGCTCATAATCAATCAATTGATCAATCAATCAGATATAAAGCAGAACAGAACCCTGGTGTGAGGGATATGGAGATTTAAAATTTTGCTCCCTGTTATATTCTATTCTTTTAAAAAAACTTTTAAAAAATATCTACAGAGAACAAAATATAAAAAAAACTAAGAAAAAGTAGGGAAGGGCGAAGTGCAAGGGATAAAGAGAAAAGAGGGGAGAAAATAAAAAAGAGTAGTTTTTTACAACCCTTTAATCCCTTTTTATCAGGGTGGAGTTGGGGCAACTGAATGGGCTGGGTGTCAGCCCTTCCTGACGCCCACACAGAGTTCACAGCAGATATTTTCTCCTTGTGCCCTGAGAAATGTCTGTCACTGCCTAGGACTGAACTCTCAACCTTTGAGTGGGAGGTGAGTATTTTCACCTTTAGGCCACGACACCAGTCAGAAAATTAAAAAAAAATATTTGTACTGTTACAAAATTTTCTTTGTAGGTAATCCTCAAGATCATTACTATGGAATGCTGCAAATGTCTGTAAATGCCAAGCACCCAAAATGCAGTCAGGAGACCATGGAGTGGGGTCATCCATTAGGACATCAGAACCAGGTCATAAGTACATTCTGGGGAGTCTGTAATAGCTTTGTCTGGTTGCTCTGTGACCTATTGTAATTTGAGGGCTATTTGTAACCTTTTGCTTTGAAATTCAGTTATATATATTATTTGTACAGTCATAAACAATTCCAATTGCCAAACCCAACATCAATGTAGCATATCTTTTGGTCTCAAGCAAAATGCCCCTAAGTGTTATCCATGTAGAAACAAAGTTAGGTAAAGTATTTTCTTTAACCAAAGTGGTTAGTTCTGCCAGCTCAGCCAATTACATTAATTTCACCATCCGTTCTTCTATTGTGTAGATCTGTGGGCCTTTTCATTTCTGTGCATACAAAAGTATTGGATTCCTAGTGCCGTAGTAATCCAAGGGTTAAACTTCTTAGTGACACCACCTGAGAGTCACAGTGTAGATTAAATGCCTCCCATCTGTACTTTTCCTTTAAAAAACAACTGAATTGCAAATTCTGTGAATGGCATAGCATTCTGTGTTAATGGGTTGGGTTGGTTTACAGAACATTAGAGTCTGTTTTACAATCTGTGCATGTGTTTGTACATGTTGGACTTCTGGGTGGATTTAGAACTTCTGAAATTTGTATTGCATTTGAGTTGTTGAATGAATTCTGATGTGTGAGTGGATGAACGTTCTTAATGTTCAGCTTAAACATGCATTTCTTTTTTTTTCTTCGTTGCTTATATTATTTTTAAATGTTTATAGGGCTGCCCATATTATATCAATAATAAAACATATATATCTATTAAAACCAAAAACATTACAAACCTGGCACCAGAATTAAGCTTCCACATGTAGTCCCTCATTAAATCTTCTCATCCATCTCACCCTATCCCAGTGCTTGGAGATAATCCAGATTTTAAGTGCTTTCTGGGAGGCTAGGAGAGTAGAGGGCTGCCGAATTTCAAAGAGAAGTTTGTTCCATTGGGCAGGAGATAGCATGGAATTTTTTTAAAAAATTTTCTGGTTTGTATGATCAGAGTTGCTATACAAAACAGGAGGCTTCTTCTGAGCAGTGACAACCCTGTAGGCTACCACATGTAGAAGGAATCAACTGACTTGGACTGTGAGTGTGTCATAACAACAGGACCACTTAAGACAATGTCTTGAAGATTGAACATTGTCTCCTGTAAGAAGAGCTTGGAGAACTATTTGTCTGAAATGATATAGGGCAGACATGTCAAACACAAGGCCTGGGGGCTGGATGCGGCCCGCGAAGTAGTTTCATGTGGCCCGTGAAGCCATCTTGGAAACAGTGAGGGAACGGCCCCCACTGCCTTGGCCCTGGCCCAGAGACCCTCCTCCTGCCAGAGACCCTCAGATCTGTCCCACTCCTGCCCAGGCCCCCATAGGCACCCTTGATGCGAACGATGTAGAGCTGGCCACGCCCACCCAGTAGGCCATATGTACTCTAGCCACACCCACCCAGTAGGCCACACCCACCCTGGCCATACCCACCCGGCCCCCTGAGGGCAACCGCAATGCTGATGCGGCCCTCAATGAAATTGAGTTTGACACCCCTGATATAGGGTTTCCTGCTTGAGCAGGGGGTTGGACTAGAAGACCTCCAAGGTCCCTTCTAACTCAGTTATTCCATTATTCTGTACTTCACCATGTGTACAGTACATGTTTACTAAGAGAGTGAGACCCTGAATGAATAGGCTTCAATCTGCAATATGACTCTTTTCATATGCTAAGAAGTAAGTTCATATTGTTACATTTACAGGCAACTCAAATGACAATATTGCGAAATAATGGCCAGTGTTCCGGAACCTCCACAAATTCACCTTTTTTGTTTCTGCATTTTGTGTTCTGTATTGGATATTTGTCTCTTTCTGCCACCTGCTGGCCATTAACCTGTAATACTCCACTTACAGTAGGAATGTGCAGTTAGAATGTGCAGGAAAGACTATTGATATCATAGTTTTTATTATCCTCTGAGGCTGTTGCTGTGCTTATGAATGTTTTCAGCTATCACGTCTCTAAATTTTTCTTTTCAGTTCTGAAATTGTGCTGAATAAATGACTGGGATTATTTTATACTGAGTTTAGAAATTTTCTTTATGAGACAGTGCCTATCCATGATTTCAACATAAATAGATCTTTATGCAATGAGACAATATTTCGCTGACTAGGAGTTCATTTGTGCAAATTAGATATTATTTTCAAGATCCACATGATTTTACTTCTAAGTAAATGTGCATGAGATTTCATCACTGGACTTAATTAATGTTTTGCCTTTGAAATTAATCTCCATTGTTTATAGAATAAGTTATTTTATTTGCTTTTCAGAGGATGAAGGCTTGTATGGTACTATGATCTTTGGTTTTACAATTTTTCCTTTAATGCATAACAGTAATATTATCTTTATTTTACAGCTTTTGTCTATCTGAATTAATAAGAAATCATATCAACATGATAAAGCAGAGACAGAAATAAAAACACTTAACAATATAAGTTTGTAATTTAAATATATTGAGTAAAATGTATCCATTTAAGTAGACTGATGCAATCTACATGCCTGATTTAGCTTCCATCAAAATAGCTCCTCCAAATATACTGTGCAGCACCTTCTATTACTTTCTCAGTAGAGCCAAAATAAGGTGGGGAGAAACTTGAATGGATACAGCTCTACCCTGTCAACACTGTGCAATGTTTATACCATCTTATCTTCTGTCTACTTTGGTTTCTTCAAGATAATCCCTTAAGATTTTGGGACACATTTTTGACTTTTTTTTTGCTGGGATTTAGCAGGAAGGAGATTTCTAAGAAACATACTTTGACTTTAGGAATAATAAGAAAAAAAGAAACTATATAGGATTTTTGGTTGTTTTACAAGTGCTGCATACTCAAATACCAAAAATAAAAACTCTTAATTTTCTTCTCAACTATTCCATTCATTTTAATTTTTTTTAACAATAGATGCAATAGCAACGAGAACAAGCAGCTGTCAATCAGACAGCAGTGGATTTCTGGAAGATTCTCTGGAGCCTTTACCTCTGCAGGTAACTTAGAAATCAGATGCTGAAATCAATTAAAAACTATATTCGGTGCTTGGGGGATACCTTTCTGCTGATTTCTAAGAGGCTCTGTTATTTTCAGAATAAATTTAATTCTGTGTGTCTTTACTAAAATACACTTTTGAGTTCAAAATTTTCAGTGTTCATAATACAATATGTCTTGAGTTTCAACAGTTGCCTGAAAATTTTCTGGGCTATTTTTCCCTAACCCAAAATTTAAATGTATAGTAACTGATCCATGTTAATCTGCCATGGCCCTTCATTCTAGCTGTAGTTACTTAGCAACAATTTTCTCATCAGTTGCAACCAGTGCTTTTTTTGTAAAAGAAAAAGGTGCCAAAACTCACACATGTCATACAACCCGCCTTGCCTACCCTATAAGGTTCCATCCCAAAAAGGTGCTGGAACTCCATTCTGAGCGTTCTATGAGAAAAAAAGCCCTGGTTGCAACACAAAATCTATTCAAATTCTAGATGCCTTGACATATTTCCTGAAGATTCTTCAGTAGGCAACTACTTAATTTTTTTTTCCTGAGTGACATTGATTTTTCATTCCTTCTATTGTTTGCCTCAGAATAACAAAGCAAAAAGGTTTTATCATCTTTAGCATGTTAAACTCTTTTTTAAAGGTATGCATAAGAAAGTTGCAAAAACTCTGAGAATCTCCATGATGAGAAAGAATTGGAGGGCTAAACAATTTTTTTTGAAACTTTCTAATAAAACTGAGTTTTGAAGGTCCTTTGGATTGGAGTCTCAAGTTGTGAACTAGTGGGTATGGAATTACTGCTCTGGTCTGGAACTGCAACTTGAGCAGACTGCACCTCACTTAGTGTCCTGTGCATGAAACTTATCTACAGTCTTCTTCATAGTGGTCTGTTAGTACTGTGTCTGTATGCTTTATATGGTGAAATAATATCAGCCCTATTCCATTAAGTTAAAAAGGGGTGGGTGGGTAGAAAAATATTTAGTACAAATAAACTATTTCTTAATTTATTATTCTTATAATCTGCCCAATAATTGAAATGTTCTGTGCAGGTTATAGTGTTATCCAAAACTTAATAAAATACTAAAGTCATTTTTGAATATACAGGAGAACCTTAATACCATTAATAACTAGGATATAAATTATGAGAAACATTTAAAATTCAGTATAGCGGCCACTTAGAATATAACTGACTCAAATATTAAAGATGTCAGATCCAATAAATTGGAGTCATTCTAATTATACTGTTCTGTATGTGTCTTCTCAGATGTTAAGTTCAGCTGTGACCACTGGCGTTTAATTCCAAGGAAATGGAAATAGATTGCAGCCTAAACTAATTCAATTTTGTTTTCAGTGAAATAACATTGATTTTGCTAAATCTGAATATTTGTTAAGACTCTTTGATTTTCATTTCAGGTTTTACCTTTGCCTATAACCATGAGGGTTAGTTGCAATTCCCATGATTATCAAGAATTTTCACAACATAAGCAAGAATATCTACTTATGACTCAAGATTATCAGCCCCAAATAGACAGGGCTGTCCCTAACATATCAATTGTAGAGAACACCATTTCATTACTGCCCAGCCTGAGTGAACAAAATACTTTACAAGGAGAGGAAATTTTTTATTCCATAAATGAAGATGATATTTCATATGAAACTTACAGTGGACAGTCAGAAAATATTGTCAGGAAATCAGCATATGTGATGGATAAGAATGAAATGCAAAGTAGAAGAGAGCAACGAGAGAAAGAAGATGATTGTTTGGTGCAAGACAGTACTTCAGCTCCAGAAAGGAATAATAGAGGTTCTTTTTCTACAGAGGAAAATTCCATTTCACCTCTAATTGGACTTGGCAGCAGCCAAAATTGTCAGAGTAAAAAAGAACGTGAAATACTTTTGAGAGGAAGAGGAGGAGGAGGAGGAGGGGAAGATGTATGTAGAAGAGATGTTTTAGAAGATACAGTAGGATGTGTAGAAGGAAAATTGTATGAAATGAAGCCTTACAAAAAGTTGGAATTGCCCATTGCAGTTTCAAAAATTACAAGTGAATGTCAAGATACTACTTTCAAGGATGAATTAAAGCATGTGGATACAATAGCCTCTAAAGATGAGTGTATCTGCATGACTGCATCTCCACAAATTGATGCTACTTCAAATAATTGCAGTCTTCAAGGCTCTGGCCTTTCCATTTCCTATGTTAAAAGTAGACAATCTGATTATTTGAATCTATTACAATCAAGTTCAGAATTGGACAAAGATGGGCATGTTCCTGATTCTGAAATAAATGCAAACTCCTTTAAATCTGTTACAATTCAGATGCCTTCAAAACTGACATCAAATAAACAAAGCATATCATTGAGTGAAACTGCCATCAAAGACCTGTCTATGGATTTGTCATCCAAGATGTCCAAATGCCCTAGGAATGAGTCCTTGGTTTTATCAGAGGAAAAATACAAGCAAGCAAGAGAAGCTTCTGCTCAAACCCATAAGATGCAAGCGAAGAAAGAAACAATGCCCCCATTTCACTGCTTCCCTTCTTTTCATGGGCATGGTCACTTAATGAAATCTGCTTCTTTAGATACAGGACTTCATAGGGAGTACAGCTCATACTCCCATGAACCTTTGAATACTTGGTGTACCCATCCAATGGCTCACTGTTGCTCTTTGAATTCCCATCACTGTTGCTTTATGAGATCTTTCCCTTTAGCTGCAACGTGCAAATTCCCCACAGTGTGCTGGTCTTCTCACAGCCCTATAGAGCTACAGCTTTGGAAAACTCTCAGATTATTGCAGGACTCAGAAGTGAGAAACATTTCTTCGGTGAGTATTGCTGAAGGAAATGTAAATACTGGTTAGTATTTTGTTTCTCTGATGAAAAAAAATTGTGTTCTGCTAGTAATCAGGTTAGATGTCTGAAATAACAGTGAACCCCAAATTATTTAAGAACAGCAACCAGAATGGTAGAAGAACTGAAAGCTGTATGAGAAATGGTTGAGGAAAATGTTCTTTATGTTTAGCTGTAAGAAATAAGGTCAAGAAGAACAGTTAGCTATCTTCAGTTATCCAAATGTTTCTATGCAATCAGAACTACATTTTATGACTCTGGAGAACAAAACTAATTTGCTTGGGTCATAATGGTAAGGAAAAAAAATGTCAGGTAAATATTAGGAGAAATGTTGAGGACTGGTCCACACTGGACTAGAATGCTAGGGGAGTGCTGGACTTTTTTGACCATTGTTATTAAAGCAGAGGCTAGGCAGCCATCAGTGAGATATGTTGCAGAACTTGCACTGAGCAGGGCATTGAATTTAATGAGCCCTAAAGTTTCTTCATCCAATTTTGCAATTCTGTTGTATGAAAACATGTCTCCACTAAGTCCAGTGCTGTCTACCAAGTTCAGTGCTATTCTCTACTCTAAATGGTGCAACTCTATAAGGCAGGGGTGTCAAACTCAATTTCATTGAGGGCCGCATCAGCATTGCGGTTGCCCTCAGGGGGCTGGGTGGGTATGGCCTGGGTGGGCGTGGCCTACTGGGTGGGCATGGCTAAAGTGCGTATGGCCTACTGGGTGGGTGTGGCCAGCTCTACATCGTTCGCATCAAGGGTGCCTATGGGGGCCTGGGCAGGAGTGGGACAGATCTGAGGGTCTCTGGCAGAAGGAGGGTCTCTGGGCCAGGGCCAAGGCAGTGGGGGCTGTTCCCTCACTGTTTCCAGGATGGCTTCGCGGGCCACATGAAATCACTTTGTGGGCCAGATCGGGCCCCCGGGCCTTGTGTTTGACATGTCTGCTATAAGGTATCAGGTAGAGGGAAATCTCTTTCATCATTTGCTGCCCAACACTCCTTTTTGATGGAGATTCCCAATTTGCTGCCCTTTTTCAACAGATGGGAAGGCTTTCTTGCTCAGCAAAATTAATTAACTTCTGTCATCTTATTCTGACATTCCATAGACTAATTGGAAAACAGAGAATGAGATTCTTTTCCATGTTCCTTCTATAAACCTGAACACAGAATATTCAAATCTACAACATCTAAATGAATATTGTTATTAATTTTGTATGATTGGAAATTCTGCTTTTTTTCTAAATTACAAATTGTGTAAGTTACCCATATGCAATTCATTGACATGGATTAGATTCTGGTTAAAGCTTGGTTGATCACACAGAGGTTGGTTGTAGAGTCAGTGGGTGTGATCCTACGAGTATAGAGGATTTTTTTTCTACAGAAAGGAGGCAAATTCAGATATTGTATTTACAGTCCCTACATAATCATGTCTTATGGAGAGTCTAAAATGTAAGTCAATATTAATATTTGAAAACCAAATTGTAACTCAGGAAGTCCAATCTCTGTACTGTCGCTTATCTAGGGGAGAGACATAGATTTCTCAGAACTATTTTTAATACATTATTTTTAGGTGATAACTTTGTGGGATTAACCAGAATGTCCACAAGATGGCATTGTAGAAAGAGAGCCATGTTAGTTTAGAGTGGACCTTTTCCAACTAATAAATTTTATTAATAGGCATTAAGTATTTGTCACAGATGCTGCTACACTTCTGATTTTTGCCACAAGATGGCAGTGTTTCATAAATCATTTATAACTAATTGTATTTTTTTAAGTATATGCTCCTGGTGTATTTTTCCATTTTTAAAAAATATTTGTGGAAAGCAGAAATATTTTCCCCACTTTTTTCTCTTTTCCCCACTTAAAGGTGATACTTAATGACACTTCGTTCAATAATTTCAGTAAATAAAACAGTTCAAATGAAATATTATTTTTTTTCTACTCATCTTCCACGTGTGTAGTGCTATGACTTAAAAAAAAACCTAAAAATGGGGTGTTGTATATAGTGCCTTTTGCTTAGAACTGTGAACATATGACTTCAGGATATAATATCCCGAATGCCCTATAATATCCTAATATTCAGAATATAATAGGTAAATAATAATAAAGAAAATCCTCACAGCTTACAGTAGGGGTAGAAATGAGAACTGGCAATAAATTAAAACAGATATTAGTACCCAGAGTGAGACTCTCATACTGAGATTGCATGAGAAAAGAAGGACTGGGTGGGGGGGACATAATAGCAGTATTCCAGTATTTGAGAGGCTGCCACAAAGGAGAAAGTCAATTTATTTTCCAAAGCACCAGAGCACGGGGACAAGAAACAATGCATGGAAACTAATCAAGGAGAGAAGCAACCTGACAGTGAGAACAATTAACCAGTGGAACAGCTTTTGCCTTCAGAAGTTATGGGTACTTCATCACTAGAGGTTTTTAAGAAGAGACTAGACCAGGGGTCGGCAACCCGAAAAAGGAAAAGAGCCACTGGGAACCGGTTCCATCACACATAAAAAAAAGTGGGAGCCGCGTGCGTGCGTCCATGCACGCGCATGCGCAAAAAATGTTTCTTGCGCATGCGCGGACGCGCACGGTTGCCTTTTTTTTTTAATGGGTGATGGAACCGGTTCCCGGTTGCGTGACGGCGACGGCCCGTCTGCAAAGCTGCCGAAAGCGGCAGCTTTGCAGACGGGCCCGGCAGCTTTCGCAACAAGCGGGGCCACTACCCATTCCGAGAGGTGCGTGCGCACCTCCCCAAACCTGCCGACGTTTGGGGAGGTTTGGGGAGGTGCGCGCACACCTCCCCAAACCTCCCCAAACGTCGGCAGGTCTCCGTACCTCCGCGCGAACGGGCAGCGGCCCTGCTTGTTGCGAAAGCTGCCGCGGCCCGTCTGCAAAGCATTCCCAGACTCGCGGCGGGGACAAGCGCGATCCAGCGGCGACACCCCCGGTCGGGCCCCAGTGGCGGAGGAGGCAGTGGCGGCAGCGGAGGCGGCCGCAGCACCGGCAGCCTTCCTAGCAGTGGTGGCTACAGAGACAGAGGCGGCGGAGGAGGAGGAGGAGGAGGAGGAGGAGGAGGCGGTGGTGGCTGCAGAGGCAGCTTCCTGGCGGTCTTCTTCCTCTCGGCTTCCTGCCTCTCCGCCCACGGTGTGAGCTCGGACATTACGGGGCTGGCAGGCCCGGACTGGGTCGGGCGAGTCAATCACCTCCTCTTCCTCCTTTCCCTCCTCCTCCTCCCGCTCCTGCTCCCTCTCCTCTCCAGGGTGACCCTCCTGAATGTCTTTCCCGACAGCCCACTTCACCCCACTTGGTTTTGCAACTTGAAAAAGGACGCCTTGCTTGGGGGAGGGAAGGAGGCAAAGACTCCAGCCGGGCGGCACAGAAACGCTTCCTGAGCCGTGCTGGAGACCGCCGAGAAGGCTTGAAAGCTCGCCGGAATCCCATCGCCCTCTCCCGGGGAATCACCCCGAATCTGAGGCGGGTAGAGGGAAAACGCGGGAGCAAGGAATGCGAGGTGGAGGGGAGGAAGGCAGGAAGGAGGGCAGGCGGGGGGCAGGGCAGGGGAGAGAAGCGGAAAGCAACCAGCTGAGAGAGCAGGCGGCGGCGGCCGTAGGAGCGGCGGCGGCGGTGGCAGCAGCCAAGCGGGAGGAGTCCTGATCCCTCGCTTCTGCTTTCCCCCCCCCAGCCCAGGAAGCCTCCTTCTCCCCCACCCCATCCCTCCCCCCCCAGCCCAGACCCCCTCCTCTCCCGGCCTTTTCCCTGGCGCGCACCTCCCCAAACCTCCCCAAACGTCGGCGGCTTGGGAGAGGTGCACGCGCACTCTCCAAACCACCGCCATCCCGTTTGCACAGCTGCCGTGAACGTGGCAGGTCTCCGGACGGGACGCCGGCGGCTTGGAGAGATGCGCGCGCACCTCCGCCCTTCGGAAAGGTGCCCGCGCACCTCTCGGAACGGGCGGTGCCACTCTCCATTTGGAGAGGTGCATGCGCACCACTGCCCGTTTGAAGAGGTGTGCGTGCACCGGGCGGCTGGGAGCCGCAGGAGATGGCTCAAAGAGCCGCATGCGGCTCCGGAGCCGCGGGTTGCCGACCCGTGGACTAGACAGTCACTTCTCTGAAATGGTATAGGGTCTCCTGCTTGAGCAGGGGGTTGGACTAGAAGACTTCCAAGGTCCCTTCCAGCTCTATTCTGATTTTTTGGAGGGTTCCCATAAATGAGTAGAGAATGCTTCTTGATATAGCTGTGTTGCATTAGTTTCAGCAGATTACTATTAAATCAGAATAGTTATTATTCCCCACCATTGACCCTGCTAACCGAGTTCTTATTGTAATTTAGTAATACATGGATAATCATAATTTCCCCATATTCTTACATTTTTCCTGAAAAGCCTTTGAGTTTATTCTGCCAAAGACTAAGGACTTTCTTGTAGTAACTGCTCAAAATAAGCCTGTCTACCACTTAACTATTCTACTGTAAATACATAGTATGTTGTTGTTTCTTCTTGGTGTTGTATTTAGTGTACAGTCCATGAAATTGAAGTTATGAAAAACTCATGCCGGAGGTTTCAAGAAAAGCTGGATGAAATTGAGCAGCACCTAGCAGAACAAGAAGCTTTATTTCCCAATATTCTGTTGAAAGAGGGACGGTAATGACATCACATGTACATGTAGTTGTCATTTTATTGCACATTGCACATTTGTTTTGCTTACATTGTTCCCCAACAAAATGTGTCTGCCCTCTGCATTGTAGAGGACAGTTAGAGCTACAGTATCTTTAAAATAATGTATACAGTAAATGTTCACAACAGAATAGTCTCTAAACAAAAATCATTATGGCATAATAGCAAGTGAGATACGTTTTACCTTCTTTCCCACTTGGATCTGCCACTACTACATCTCTCCAATGATTTGATTGTGTGGGGAGGAGGGGGAGAAATTCAGTATTCAGTAAGATTAAAAACCTTTGTTAGTATTTCATTTACAAAAAACTCAGCAGTTAATGTTAGCTGGGCATAATTATCTGCTAAAGTTAAATGTTGCAACTCTGATTCTTATGGCCAAGTGGCATGATCCCATACTGCTCCCAAATGCAATAAATTAATTAGATCAAGCCATCATTTCAAGAAGTTGTATTATACTTTGGCCAACAGGGTTTTTTTTACCTTTGCATTGTGATTAGATTAAGCACCGAGTGCTTTGTTGAGAATTGTGCTGCTACTTTCTCTCTTGTCTCTGTGATATGTTCCACAGAGATGAAAGGCAACGGATGCAGACCATGCGACAAGCTGTTCGGCAAGAAGTGGCTAAATTGGAATGCCAATTGCAGGGCTGGGCTTGCCAGGCCATGGAGGGAATTCTAACGGTACGCTGTATGAGCAGATTGCCTTTGATTGAATACCATGTTTTGCATGGGACTATCTGGTTTTTTTTTACTCAGGGTGGAGTTAGGGTGACTGAATGGAGCTGAGCATTAATTGGCTGGATGCCCAATCCTGCTGCCTAGGATTGAATTCTCAACCTTCATAGCGGGAGGCGAGCATCTTCACTTCTAGGTCACTGCGCTGCTTATGGAACTATCTTTGAATAATCTTGGGAATATGCTAGTCCCACAATCAGAACCACACCCAGGGCACTTCAGAGCAATGTATTTCTGCAGTGTCTTGTGAAAGATTTGGACAGAATTCACAAATGTGTACTAAATATTTTTTGAGCAATTTTGCTGAGCAATCTTTCAGCTTATTTGGCAGCATATCTCTGATGAACATTTCCTTAAGTTCTTTCTTAGTGTATATGGACTCTATATGGGAAGAACTGAGAGCCAGAACAGGTAAGATTTTTGTTTCTTTCAAACAATAGCAGAGATTTAGGAGAACATTCATTTTATACAGTTCTTTGGAGAATGGCCCTGGAGATTTTGAGTACCCCTCAGAAGAGCAATGTCTTCTATATTGAAAAAAAATGAAAAAATATCCATGCCATTTAACTCTTTGAGGAAAGTTTTTCCCCCCAGCAATAGTTATATTCCTGCACAACAACTGAAAATTATGAAATTCAACTTAGTCTTTTATGGCCACCATCAAAGAAAGCTATGAATGCTGTAATTTTGTAAAAAGTTACAAATGGTGGGAAATATTTCTAATTTTAGCAAAGAGATGGGGTCTTGAATGAACAACTATACTACTAGCTTAAAGTTTGTTGTATCCCACTCTCTATTTTATTTTAAGATTCTGTTTTCACTTGGGTTACCAGACCTGGCCTTCCAAAAACAAACAAACAAACAAAAAACCCAGCATTACTGAATTTGTTTGCATGATTTTTAATCAATCTAAAGCAGTGGTGGGGAACTAAGGCCCTTTTATGACTTGTGGACTTCAACTCCCAGAATTCCTGAGCCAGCCATAAGTCATAAAGGGGCCATAGTTCCCCACCTCTGCTCTAAAAAGACTGCAGATATGAAACTGAGGAAACACACATAGCCTGTAGTATATTCATCACTATTCATTGGTCATATATAATTTTACAGAATTTTCCATTGCAAAATACATGAGGCACATTATACATTTTTTTGGTAAATGTTTTATTTGTTTTTTTTTACAATAACAACCTCAGTGCCTGGTGTACAGCGTGTTGTCTTGGTTCATAGATTTTTTAGAAAAGAATATACAATTAATAATAGTTAATAAACAATAATAATCTCTTCTCTGTTCCTTAGCAACTATCTTCTTAAAGATAGAGTTTGTAGAAACAGATTTTTTTTTCTTTGTTTCTGGGCATTGTCTTTAATGTGCTATATTCTCATTGTCCACTAGATGTCAGCAAATATTTATTTTCCAGCTCTTTCAGACAAAAAGTTATTATTTTTCTTTTTTTGTGTAATTCAATCAAAATCGTTAGAATATAATCTTAGCAGTTTGTTTTAGTTTCTAAATTTGATCAGATTGTAGTATTTTGAATTTAATTTCAGTAAGGTTCTTTCCTCCTTAAAGGTTAATTCACCGCTTCCATCTATGGGGGAATGGGAATGTAGTCCCCTCCCCTCACTTTTGGAGGTTGTTTGCTTTGGAGATTTTCCCAGGGACTAGTTGTGAAATAAGGGAGAGAAGATCAAATACTCTCACCAGTTCCAAGCATGCTGTTCATCATTGTTCTTGGTAGTGCTCTTGGACTTTGGCTGCAGTAGCTTGGGCTAGACCAGACATGTCAAACTCTCAACGTCACGTGAAGTTGCATGACGTATCAGAGCTTTTTCTCCATTGCTGGCAATGGAGTGGGCCGGTTTCCTGATGACGCGTCTGGCCTGTGGGCCAGCAGTTTGACACCCCTGGACTAGACCCTGGCATGAGGCTAGCCTTTCTCCTGTCAGATTCAGAGAGCTTTCCCCAGATCAAACAAAGTGATTGCTGTTGCTTCATGATCAACGGAGTGCCCCTCCTTCCCAGTCACCTATGTGGGGTGACTTCAGACCCATCTAGGGTCCCCCTGGCAAGGTGAAATTAGCCATGTGGAGTGGAGGTCTGCTCTTACATGGCCATGCGCTATGAGTGCAAACCAGAAGTCAGCTTTCTGAATCTTTTAAATAAAACAAAATAGCCAAATAATATAAATTTTATTTTATTTGTTTAAATTTATTTAATTTATTTAAAATCAGTAAAGTAAGCATACAAAGTACATAAATAAAACAAAATAGCCAAATTTCCCATATGTTTGAAGATAATGCTTCCCAACATTCATATAATAACAATGGTTCTAATTTCTCATTTTCAAAGAGAGGGGGATTGTATTATGAAAGACAGACCAAAGCCCTGCACAGTTGTGTGGAGTGGCTATGTATGAACTCTTATCAAATTTGGGCTGGAAACCTCTGGACAACAACTAGATGGCAATGTCTGTCTGGCTGTCTGTCTCTGCTAGATTTTTATAGCTTTCCAGCACAAAAATAATAAGCCCAATATATATATATTTATTTCTATATATATAAATCCTGTGTCTCAGTTAAATAACAGTTCCCATTGGCTAGTTCTTACACACTGACAGTCAGTCAGTCTGTTTCTGTCTGTCTGTCATCTCCTACCTTTGTTATAGTTAGCTAATAACTTTTTTTTTGCAGCAACTGGATCAACTATTAAGCACACAGTCTTCTTTATGCTCAGAATTTGGAATTTCTGATTCATGGGGAAAAAATGAAGATAAGACTGGACAGTCCTTTCCTGTTTTCTGCGCTAGAGCTGGATGTGTTAAAGGGATCCGACACAGGCCTCCAGCCAGAAGTGCAACAATCCCATCAAGTCCTTCAGCTACTTTCACCAGACAAAATAAGCTGCATGCCTCAGCTTTAGCAACTGAGACCAGCTTGGTGTTAGTTCCCAAGGAGCTTCACAAGAATAAAAAAGAAAGTAAAGCTCCCTCTCAGCCCAAAATAAACTTCAAGGGCATTATACAGAATGTAAGGATTGCTCCTCGATGCTTCTGGTTGCCTCGTCATGAATCCTGTTTACAATTCTTATTTAAATTTATTTTCCCTACAATGTTCAAAACATTCTTACTGGTCAAAATTTTCCCAGAGTTAATTACCTCAAAGTATTTAAATCTATTTTCATGTCTTAAAAAGTACCGGTAAGTAAGAAAAAGACACAAAAGAAAAACACAGAAAAAGAAAAGACAAGAGAAAGAGAGAGAGACAAAAGGCGGGAGAGAAAAATAAGAAAATAATATACTACTTAAAATACATATCCCTCTTGAACTAGTATACACCTATTTCCAAATTTTTTGTGTTCTTTTTACCCATAATTAAACCTATGTTTAATCTTTAAATGTTCCATTTAATAAATCCAATCATCTAATCTTTTAACTCTATTCCAAAAAAATTTTTCTTTTTAGTTATCCATTGGAATTTTCTTAAACTCAATTACATTTAAATATCTAAAACATTTCCTTTATATTGATCATCCCAAACTTTTTTCTATTTCTCATATCAAAAAACAAAAGAAAAAAAGAAAAAATACTGTCATACTTGGAGGGTTCATCCCTCTTAAACTAAAATCTTTCTATTTCTTCAACCATATTCAAACAGTTGTTTAATTTTTAAATATTCCCTCTGATACACCCCATCATCTAATTCCTTAATTCTCACTGTAGCCCTCTTCTTTTGCCAAGCAACTTTCCCAATCAATATATTCCATTGAATCAAAGAGTCTTTCCATAATCTTGTAAATGTTGTTGTGGATATAGTAGGCAAATCAAACATCATGTCTTTGTAAAAAGATCTTGCCCCTTCATATTCATTGAAGATTTCTCTGATTTTTCCTTGTCTTCCCATTTCTTGTGGTACTCCCAACAGCTCAGCAATCTATTTTGTCAAATCTTTTTCTTTATCCTCAAATTTACTTTGCAGTCTTAAAGTACAAGTTATCTTTTCCATGTTCAATGTTTCTTGTAAGTCCTTCTCCACGTGTGTCTCTACTAATTTATATTCAGTTATCTGCTTTACATGACCTCTCTCTTTTTGTTTTCTGGTCATTTAATGTTGTGACATTAAATTGAGAATGCATTCATTTAAATTTTCAAATTCATTTTTAATTTCCTCATGGTTTGAAATTAATATCATTTGCATTTGTTGTAACAGAACATACATTTCCTCCTGGTAAGTATTTATTTTTTTCTTGATGTTCTTTCTGGAGAACTCTGATGCTCCATAATGACCAAAAATCCTTTCTCTGCCAATCACTTTAAAGTTACAATTTAAAAATATTTATAATCCAGGAAGGTCAATTTTTTTCTAAGTTTTATAGTTCTCACTTTGTAGATAGTCCACAATGTTTTCTTTTCTTTTGTTGCAGCTGCTCTTTGTTTAATCAAAGTCCTGAAGGTCACTATGGGCTTTTCTTTCTGGACTGTATATTTAGGGCAGTATTTTCATCCACCACTAGATGTCAGCACCAGTCCATCTTTCAATTTTCTGTATTTTTTTCCACCATAAACTTAATTCACCACTTCCATTTAGAGGAGGGTGGAGCAAAGATCTCTTTTTTTCCCCCTCACTTTTGGAGGATTTTTACTTCTGGGTTTTTTTTCTCCCCCCCCCCCCAGGAAATCAGTCATGTAGAAGAGAGAGAACCAATATACTTACCCAGTGCACTCACACTGTTTAGAATCTTGCTTAATTTAGTGCTTTTTGGCTTCGGCTGCATGTAGCTTGGGCTAGAGTCACAAATGACGCTAGCCTTATTTCTGTCAGTTTTTGGAGAGCTTTCCCCAGACGTCCGGATTGACCACCATTTCCCCAGGATCAACGGGGCTTCCCTCCTTCCTTGACACCTCTCCAGGGTGGCTTTGGACCATTTAGGGTCCCCAAATAGAGAGAAATCAGCCATAGGGCTCAGATCTTCGTGCTCCCTTGGCTGTCGTACTAGCTGCGTAGAACTGAAATCCAAGTTTTCTGTTCTTTGGATGTGCATCAGGGGCATAGAGGGGAAGACTTATTGTTAAGAAAGTGAGTGCTTAGATAGTCTGTACAGTATTTATGCAATGGATGTGCCCAGGTATAGTATTTTACACAATATTTATACAATTTATGTTTGTTTCATCCAAAAAAGGGAAGCTATAAGATGAAAAAGTGATTGTAGGGAAGATGTAATACTATTGTTGCATTGTAAACTCTGCCCCTTTTTTACATACAGTATGTCATGATGCTTACAGGTTCTTAAAGGGTGGAGCTTGGATATCTTTATACACATTTTATATCTTGACTTAATCATGGCTACTTTTATGGATGCCTCTGAGAGTGAAATATAACTTGAAATTTCATATCAATGAAACTATGCAGAAACTTTTCACTTTGGTTAAAATATTGTGTGGATGGCACTAGCTGAATAAACAACAGTGGTGCTCAAATCCACTTCATGTACCACCAGTCGCCCATCCATACTCTAAAGCATCTTACACATCTTGTGTATTACTATGTAACATCTTCTTTGCTCTCTAATTGGTACAAATAAAGCAATCATTGGTCCCTTATGGGTCCTAGAAGTATGTTTAACAGGCTATAAGATAAATAAAGTAAACTGGATTTCCCTTCAAGGGAAATTCCCTGATCTCAAAAGGAAAACATTTCTTTTTAGACCCTGTAAAAATTTCGACAGCTTTCACTTCTAGCAGCAGAAAGAGAAAAACGGAGCGTTAATAGGAAGTGCTTGAATATGTTAAGGAAGCTTTTCCTTTGAAAAAATTCAAAATCCCCAAATATATCTTCAGTTCGAATATGTGGAGCAAATTCAGATTACATCTTCACTTGCTGGTCTTCTTAAATTACTTTATACCCTATCTTCAAATTTTTGCAGGCCATTCAAATATAATAATTATTTCTGAGAGCATCCCAATCTTACTATAGTTATTTAATTCTAGTCTTAAAGTAATTACATTGGAGTACATTTACCAGAATTCTCAGCCAATGTGGGAAGAATTGGGAAATAGAAATAAAGGATTTGACTACTTATCTGCCACTATGAACTGAGCTAAATATCAGTTCTATGCAACACAAACATCTATAGATAGAAGTAATATGCTTCTGCACTTTAAGAGCATCAGTTGCATATTTACAAATTATCATTGAAACAGAATGCAGAGTTTGCATATTTCCTAACTCATATTGCATTGACAATCATTAAATTTGGTGTTTGAATCTTGGTTTGAGAATATTATTTTTACATACAACTTTTCATTTTCTGATTTGGAATGTTGTAGAAGGGAGGTTTGTGTAGGGATCAAGGGAGCTGCTCAGCAATATATTTCCAGGAAGAACAATTGATTCATTTGAAGGCCTTTATCATTCTCTCCCTTTCCTCCATTGCCAGCCTTAATAAATGCTGGCACCTTTAGCAGAAAAGAGCTATTTTAGCCATTGTTATTTGCAGTGCTTTTTTTGTAAAAGAAAAAGGTGCCGGAACTCACACATGTCATACAACCCGCCTTGTCTACCCTACAAGGTTCCATCCAAAAAAGGTGTTGGAACTCCGTTCTGAGCGTTCTATGACAAAAAAAGCCCTGGTTATTTGTCTATCCCTTGTGACTGTAGGTAGATATCCACAATTGCAACTGTTAATCTATTCATTTCTAACTTTTGTCTTATTATTTCTAATTTTTATTAGCTGAAAAGATCTTTCCGAAGTTCTTCAAATAATGATGCATTAGAAGGAAGGGAATGATGGAAACCATTCTGCTTGAAGCATTATTTTCTAGAAGAAAAAACATTTGAACCTCTTCAAAGAAATGGAACTAAGCTGCTGTACTATGTGACATTTTTCCTTAATGTCCTTGGTTTCATGAGTGAATATATTGAAACAACATGGGAAAAGTCCTGATAATGATTTTATAAAATAAATTACAGAGCTATCAGTATAAAAACCAACAGATCTATTCTGAATAAGGAAGTGATAAGAAAAATATCCTTTATCAAAAACTCTGTTTCAATTCCTTTATTGATACTGGATTTTTATTTTTATTTTTAAAAAAAAAGACTTTACATGTAAGATTGATGCTAACAAGATAATGCAAGATAATTAAATATAGCGTAGCCTCTTCCAAGAATTTTCTGATCTCTGAACAGTTTTTCTCCTGATATTAAGCACCCTCTACTGGTGTTAGTTTAAAACAGCATGAGCATGAATTAATGGTTAATGGGCAATTGTTATGGCTGATTTCCATCACAAGGAATAAAATAAGAAAACTTGTTTTTGCTGCAAGAATGTGATGCTCAGGTTTCTTTTGAGAAAATCTGGACATTTTACATTATTTTATTTTACTGTCTTGAAATTACTCATTTTATCACTGAATATATTTAAAACAAAAACATATATGGAAAACATACTATATACAGATCTTAACTCAATGTTGATATAAACCTCCTTCAAAATGTTAGGTCACCTTTCTAATATCCTTGTAACCCATCCCCTCAGTTTTTAAAAGTTGTCCTTATTGATTTCTAATAATATTTTTATGTTGCATCTTACAGCCAATCAGGTCAGCAATATTCCTCAGGATTAAACTTTTCATCAGTTGTTACTTGTCCAAATAAATGTATCTCAAATGTTATTCCTAAAATTTTAGATTTTTACAAGTTAACATTCCCCAAGTGTTATTATTGTAAGAGAGCTATTATAATACTGTGAATTTAGTACTAGACTAAAGAAAACCTCAATTTTTTTTTTGGTCATGTTCAGGCCTATTGTGCAAGTTTCACAAATCCATGTACACCCTTTTTTTCTGTTTCTGAACTGGAGATATGTGCCTGCCCAGCTGCAACATAGTTTTGTGATAGCTAATGCTGCCTTAAAGCTGATGTGCATTTTGGCAAACTTAATTGACAATAAAGATTAGTTGATTAAAGTGAAAAATGGCATTAGTGTCTTCATTATTTTTGAAACATCTAAATACCCTGCATGTATAAATCCATTCTTATTCCATAGAAATTTCTGTAACTAAAGAGTAAGGAATTATAATAAGTTGCCTTCATAACTGTTTCAAATCATACCTGACTTCTAAGAAAAGCATTGCAATTTCTTCCTTATTCTACCCAATGTAATACTTCACTCAGTGTGAGCCACTGAGTATTTTTCAAACATATCAACCATTTGGGAAGCTTTAAGAGCATATGACTTTTGACATCAACATTAGCCCAGCTGTTGCTCCATGGCAACCATAATGGGAATGGAGATGTAAAGGAGCACATGACACTGTTTGGCTGCTGTACAAGCAATGTTCAATTTTTATCTATTAGACTCTTCTATTCCATAACAGATTTCATGCATTAGTCTAAACTAAACTAAGTACCATATATTGTAATTTAAAGCAATGTATTAATTTCCAATGGGACGCGGTGGCTCAGTGGGTTAGGATGCTGAGCTTGTCGATCAGAAGGTCGGCAGTTTGGCGGGTCGAATCCCGAGTGCCGCGTAACAGAGTGAGCGCCTGTTACTCGTCCCAGCTTCTGCCAACCTAGCAGTTCGAAAGCACGTAAAAATGCAAGTAGAAAAATAGGGACCACTCCGGTGGGAAGGTAACAGCGTTCCGTGCGCCTTTGGCGTCTAGTCATGCCGGCCACATGACCACGGAGACGTCCTCGGACAAGCGCTGGCTCTTCGGCTTTGAAACGGAGATGAGCACCGGCCCCTAGAGTCGGAAACGACTAGCACCCATGTGCGGGGGAACCTTTACCTTTACCTTATTAATTTCCAGTTTTCTTACCTTCTGCAGTTTATAGCAAAGGTTCCAAGGACATCATAATGGAACCATGTGAAACAATTCATTATTTCTTGGAATAAGCCCTTAAGAATACCCTCTTAAGGACTGAATTATCCTTTATTTAACCTTGAATGACTGTATTCAAGTTTACATTGGGCATTGTTTTACTGTTACTATTTCCACAGTTTGTATTTTTATGGGTCTTCACTTTTTGTTAAACAATATTGAAAGAAACTGGAACTGCTTATATTTAATATCACTTCATATTGGTAATGCTATAGATCATATTCTGTTTAAACAAATGGAAACAGATGTCTGAAAGCTGATTGAATTAAACAACACAAGGAGTGAGCTTTGTATAAAAACCTGATTTGGGATATCTGCCAAGGAGAGTTCAAAGGCTGTTAAAAAAAAACTTCCTGGAGTTGTCCCTAAGCAAAGTCAAAAGGATGTCAAATTGCAGTTTCACACTATGGTTATAAATCTAGAAAGTTAAAATAGAAACAGTACTATTGACTTTTGGCTTACATTATTTTACTTTAAAGAATTAAGAATTCTAGTAAGATTTGATTCATTTAAATTAAACACTTCCTTTCCAGTTACTTTCTGGTCAATTGCCACCTCAGACCTTTAGGACAGTTTCATTGCTGATGGCTATATTATACTGTAACTAAGCCGAATTACATATAATGAATGGCATTCTTTCCCTCTCTGTTCTCATTTTCATTGTCCTTCATTTCATTCATTACATGCAACAAATTTTAGATCACTTCTCCATAATCTCCAAGTACGTCCCTTCAACTCATAGCATGCGTATATACAGTGCCTATTCTTCTTCACCTGGGTCTAGCCAGCACCCTGAGGCTACTGTGGCTCCATTGCAAGAATCAATCTCTTTGTTACCTTCTTGGGGTTGCATGGATTTTTGAAGCCATGCTAACTTTCCCTGTAGTTTGTTAAAATTGCACTAAAACATTATCCCATAAAGTTCCTTGTTTTCCCTCATGTTTCTTTTCCACAGTGGTGAAAAATATAAACAACAACAAAATCTCTGAACAACTTGCTACCATCTACAGGTATGATGAAGCCACTACTACTTAGAACAGTCAGAAAGCATGAGGTATTCTGGCACTTTCACTTAAGAAGGGAGGTGAAAGGAAATGGGAGTTAGAACAATGGGGAACCACCCATCTGATAGAAAACATGGCAACACAATCTTTCTTGCATTTCTCAGACCAGGAACAGATCTGATTAAATTCTGCAGTCAATTAATCCAATGTTCAGAAACTACCAAAAACTCCACAAACTAACTTTGCCACTATGTGCAGAAGAACCATTAGATTCTGAGGGTTTTTTTAAAAAAAAATCTCCTTTAGAGATACTACATCAGACCAATTATTTCCCATATTAATTAAATGGTTATAAACCTGAGAATTGTACTCTTGGATTTGTGCTTCCCAGTAACTTGCATTGACAGACATGCTGCCTTAGATTCTACAAGGAAACTAGGCCACTGTGTTTGATCCAACTACTTTTGGTTTCCTACCAATCCTAACTCAGAGTAGAGGAAAAAAATTCAACAAGTGTTATGATGGGTGTTTTGAGCTTCTGGATGGAAAATAAAATATATATCCCATAAATAAATAACATGTAATAACATTGTGTTGTAATTTGAATTTGCAGGGAGAAATTTGCTTCACTAGATTGTTTTTTTTTTTTTTTTTTTGAGATAATGGTGACATCTCAGATACGATACACAAAATTGCAAGTGTGCTGGTACCAAAGAGTTGCGTAAAGACATTAAGATTTTGACAGTTTTATTTTTAATGCTTTGGGGAATTTTTTTTTCAGCAGCCCCAGATTCCTGTTTTCTCACTGCCAGTCAGACTGCATCATCATATAATGTACAGTATATGGAATTATATGTTCCCCCGATATATCACCTTTCCATTTGTTTACACTGAACTGCATTTATTTACTATTTTAATGCCAAATTCTCAGGTTTTATTCCCACTTTATTTTAACTATCTCAAATCCTCTTATCAGAATAGTTTGTCAATTTTCAGTTCATTTATGTGCAATTTGAAAAGCATCAACTCTAGTACAAATCCTTGGGGAATATTAAATCCTTCCAATACAAAAAGCTTTCTGCTTTCTATTCTGTAATCCTTTCTATGAAATTCACAGGGCTTCCCTTCAACACTATGTAAAATGCCATGAATGTATTTGGGAGATGCTTAGGGTATATGACATTTTGAATTTGACATTTTAGATAGTATTCACTTCTTCAATTTTAAATCTATTTATGGCTAAATTGTTTTCTCTAAACAGATTAAAATTGCAATTTAAATTAATAAATAAGCAGAATGCTCAAGCCAGAATTCATAGAAGTACAATATAGAATGGGATCTCAAAGCTGGGAAATGGAAACCAAGTCCCAAAGGCACATTTTGACCTCCCAAGTATTGCTGGTAATTACTCTGCACAGAATGGGGAAATACTATTATATTTTAGACCAACAGCTGAACTTTAGAGGAAGAGCATCTGGACACTCCTTTGTGGAAAACATTAATGCTAGATTCACAAAGTCATTTTTAAAGCTTTCTGTTCCTTAGAGGCTGTTCTTTCAGAGACTATTTTCCATGAAACTCTTAAAGGGATTGTAATCTTGCAATTCTACTTTATCTGCGGGATATATACAAGATATGTGCATGCCGCAAAGCCACATTTTTTAAAAATTTAGTGCAAGGAGGTTTACTGAATCAAGAAATATTTTTAACACATATAAAGAACTAAATTTCATACTAAAGTGGTAGATACAGGGCTATTAATTGCATTAATAACATGCTAATTTGCAAAATATAAATATCAACAGCAGAGAAGCCTGGGCATCAATATTTTATTTATTTATTTATTTTATTACATTTATATACCGCCCTTTCCCGAAGGACTCAGGGCGGTTTACAGGGTGATTAAAAACAAAAATACAAAAGTTAAAAACAGATTAAAAAAATTATATTCGTCCCTGCATAAGTAAAACCCCAGTTAAAATTAAAACTAAAACTAAAATTAAAATTCTCAGACTGGGCCAGAGAGCTCAAAGAGCCAGGTCTTCAGGTCCCGGCGGAATGAACGGAGGTCGGGGGCAGTCCTAAGCTCCACTGGCAGCTGGTTCCAAAGGGCAGGTGCACCCACTGAGAAGGCCCTATCCCTGGGTGTCGTCCACCGGCAATCTCTTACCGGTGGCACCCTGAGAAGACCCTCCCTGTGGGAGCGCACTGGACGAAGGGAGCTTGATGCCGGCAGCAGGTGTTCCCTCAGATATCCCGGACCCAAGCCATTTAGGGCTTTATAGGTCATCACCAGCACCTTGAATCTCACCCGGAGGGCAACCGGGAGCCAATGCAGCTCGCGGAGTAGAGGTGTTACATGGGAGTATCGGGAAACCCCCATCACAACTCGCGCGGCCGCATTCTGCACCAGCTGAAGCCTCAGAGTGGTCCTCAAGGGCAGCCCCATTTAGAGAGCATTGCAGTAGTCTAAACGGGAGGTCACGAGCGCATGAATGACTGTGCATAGGGCATCTTGGTCCAGATAGGGTCGCAACTGGCACACCAGGCGAACCTGGGCAAAAGCCCCCCTGGTCACGGCTCCTATATGGTCTTCAAAATTGAGTCATGAATCCAGGAGGATGCCCAAGTTGCGAGCCCTATCAACGGGGGGTAACACCTCACCCCCCATCGTTAGATATGGAATAGTCTGGTTAACCCGAGATGCCGATATGCACAGCCACTCAGTCTTGGCGGGATTGAGACGAAGCCTGTTTCTCCCCATCCAGACCTGGACCGCCTCCAGGCAACAGGACATCACGGCGAGGGCATCGCTGGGTTGGTTCGGGGTGGAAAGAAAAAGTTGGGTATCATCAGCGTACTGATGATACTCCACCCCGAAACTACGAATGATCTCACCCAGCGGCTTCATATAGATGTTGAACAGGAGGGGCGAGAGAACTGACCCCTGGGGAACTCCACAAATGAGAGGCCTCAGGGCAGATCTCTGCCCTCCCATCAACACCGACTGCCCTCCCATCAACACCGACTGCCCAGGATATAGGAGGAGAACCACCGTAAAACGGTGCCTCCCACTCCCAACCCCCTGAGACACCGCAGTAGGATACCATGGTCGATGGTATCAAAAGCCGCTGAAAGATCTAATAGGACCAGGACAGAGGAACAACCCCTGTCCCGAGCCCGCCAGAGATCATTCACCAGCGCGACCAATGCCGTCTCCGTGCTGTATCCGGGCCTGAAACCCGATTGGTACGGGTCCAGATAATCAGTTTCCTCCAGGAACAGAGGAAGCTGATGTGCCACCACACTCTCAACATCCTTCGCCAAAAAGCGAAGGTTGGAGACTGGACGATAGTTATTTAAAACAGCTGGGTCCAGGGCAGGCTTTTTGAGGAGGGGTCTCACCACCGTCTCCTTCAAGGTGTCAGGGAAGACACCCTCTTTCAAAGAAGCAGTTATTACTGCCTGGAACCAGCCTCGTGTCTCCTCCCGGGCCGCATAAACTAGCCAGGAGGGGCACGGATCCAACAAACAGGTGGTGGTGCTCAGCCTCCCCATGATCCTGTCCACATCATCAGGGGAAACAGGATCGAACTCAGTCCAGATAACATGCTCAAGACCATCCGATTCCTGCACATCAGACTCTGCCCAGTCAGAGTCCAGACCGGTCCGGATCTGAGCGATTTTGTCCACCAGATGATGACTAAACTCCTCGGCTCGTCCCCGTAAGGGATCCTCCCTCACCTCCTGATTAAGGAGGGAGCAAGTTACCCTAAACAGGGCGGCCGGGCGATTATCTGCGGACGCGATGAGGGCAGCGAAGTAGTTAGACTTCGCCGTCCTTATCGCCGCAAGATAAGACCTTATAAAGGTTCTTAACTGCAATCGGTCAGATTCGGATCGGCTGGACCTCCAACTGCTCTCTAGACCCCGTCTCCGACGCTTCATCTCCCGGAGCTCTGCAGAGAACCACGGAGCCCAACGGGATCTGCGCCGGGTCAGAGGTCGCAAGGGTACAACACAGTCAAGTGCCCCGGCGGCCGCCCTTTCCCAGGCATCCACCAAGGCATCAACTGGGCTGTGGGTAAGGGTGATGGGTATAGACCCAAGCGCCATCTGGAACCGTTCCGGGTCCATTAGGCGCCTGGGGCGGAACCACCTCCTGAAAGGGAACAGAATGTTGAACACATTCATACTGTCTTGTTGCTTCATAAAAAAATGTCTCTCAAAGGCTATGATTTGTTCTGGAATATTGTTCGATATGTTCTTTATTTTTTCAAGAAAATCCATTCAGTTATGTCTGATTCTTGGGAAATGCCCTGACAAGTCCCTGCAGTTTTCTCAGCAAGGTTTTTCAGAAGTGGTTTGCCATTGCCTCCTTCCTAGGGCTGAGGAAAGTGTCCCAAGGAGACCAGTTGGCTTTGTGTCTAAGATAGAACCAGAACTCATAGTCTACCAGTTTCTAGCCTGAATTATGTTTGTTTTTTGTTTATTAAATATAGAGAGTGCACAATTCATTCACAGAGCAACTGATGACTTAACCACCATAACAAAATGGATTTTGTCCTTTAATTACCGTCACAGAATTAATATCACAGTATAAGTCTTCATGCTTATCACATTTTTTTAAATTTGGGCATATGTGATAGGTTCAGATCACATAACAAACTTCACTGCTTTTCTCTTTTCTGCAGTGATCAGTAAAGTTTAAAGCATTGCATATATTATCTTGTTTTTATAACCCAAACCTGTGCTATCAATAGTTGGTGCTGAAATTTCTGACTAATATTTAAAGCAAGCTTCTATATAGGCATGAGAAGCTCTACTAAGAGGTCATACACCTATTTTGATTTTTGCTTTTGAAAAACCTGCCCCAAGACTAGCCCCCTAATGTTGCCTTTGCTCTTTCAGCCAATATGCCATTGTTGCTATGGTCCTCAGAGGCTGCTAATTCTCTCGCTGTTCCAAAACAAAACTGAAAGGGAAACAATGACTTGTAGCAACAGCTGAAAAGAAATTACCCAGCTGAAGGCGTCCAATTCATAAGTTTCACCAAACATTCCAGAGACCCAGCATGTTTGTATATCTTTTTCCATGTTCCAAAACAAATTTCTATCAAAAGCAGTGAGCTAAAATAACCAGTTATAGTCATTACTGGCATAAAGTTCAGAACCACAGAAGACTCCCTGCCTGGGTCCCTAAATGGCATCAGTGTGTCAGGTTTGTGTAACAAACCATTCTACAAACATCAGCAACCACCATAGCCGTCAGCTCAGCTTCATTCCTGGACACGGTGTATCTGGCTCTGAATGTTTAACCAGTTCCCTGTCTCTCCTCATTGCCCTGAGTTTTGCTCAGCAATTGCCTAGCTTGGGCAGTGTTTGGAAAAAACTGGTTTAGATCTGAAGATTTAGCTCTCCAAGTTGACCACTTTCACTTGATAAAAGATTAGATTTGTGTTCATTTTGTCCATATAAAATTCTTTCCTGGGCAGATTCTTAGTTAGAAGATTTCTAAAGCTAATTGTTCTGCTCACCAATGTGTTTTTTTTAAAAAAACAAAAAAAAACACCAAAACTTGTACTTCCACTCCTTCTTGCGATACTGATTTGAAAATTGGCAGGCCCCTTTCATTAAAATCCACTAGTGCTCTGGCTAAAAGCTACCTTTTCTTCACCTTTTGGAACAAAGCATTGCCATAGCAACAGCTGCTGCTGCTCCCTAGATAAGGCGTGCAGGAGCACTCATTGCCAGCAGAGGAGAAAGTTCCTGCTCCGGTGAACACCGAATCCCTATCACACCTATCCCAGCACCCCGGCTGGTAAGTTGTTTAGCTCTCTCAGTGGGTGAGATGGAGGGGGGGGAATGATTAATACAATCTTCCTAAAGAAGTTAAATAACTACCTGACAACTCTGTGATAGTAATAAAAGTCACAGATCACTTCCTCTGTCAGGAAGATTTTAAAATGCTCTGTCAGATGAATCTACTTTGGAAAAGTTGAAACTTGTGAGCTGACAGCTTTGAACTGAGGCAGAAGGTTAGAAGCCAGTCCCCTATACATGCAGGCACGCTTATATGTGCTCAGAGAGTTAGTATTTGAATGATATGTTTAGCCTGATCACCATTCACATAGAGGTGAGTAATTTTGAATGGTACAATTTAATTCTGAATATATTTCAGTTCATCTTAATCACATACAAGGGAATCCATGCCATTTTTGTAGTATTAATGTGCTATTTAAGTTTTGAATATATAGTGTTAAGCTAGTTGAGTGGTAAGAATTAACCAGAATAAAAGTCAGACTACAAAAGGATTTAGTATTTGAAAGCTTTTGTGTGAAATTTGTATTTGGGTGTGTATATCACATTAGTTCATTAGGTGCATTATATTCTACATACTACAAGAAGCCTATAAGGATGACTGCTTTTTATATAAAAAAACTTTTCTTCTTTCAATTTGTTGAAAAAGGTTTGCTTTTAGAAAATATTTCACTCAGTTTCTTCAATCCATGTTAGTGTGTAATCCATGCTATTTAAATTTCTGTTAAGAATAAAAACAGCATGAAACCTTTGAATATATCCTGCTCTAATGAAACATTAAAGAGTTTAATGTTGCCTTAAGGGAAATGTTGAAATAAGCTTCTTATTTGAGAAAAGATATTAATTTATATTGAAAATTAAATATCTCAATTCCTCTCAAATTTCTTTAACAATCTAATGTCTTTGTATTTTCCATGTGCTCATTATCTCTGAAAAATATGCCATTAATTTTTAAATTATTTACAAGAAAATGATTTTCCTAAAAGTCAGGGAGCCATTTCTCTTAGCACCGTAATGATTATAATCTTAGAGATGGAATAGCATCTTAGAATATAGAAGTTTGTCATCTTTTCAATTAATTCTGAGGCAGAGTTTACCTACCAACATGGGCAATCTTGCTATCCAAACTTAATGTATGTATCTGGCATCTTCCATATAAGATGTCAAACTGCATAAAATTTGCTTTACAAAATCTTGGTCATGTAACCAGTTTCAGAAAAATACAAAGATATAGGTTAGGCATGTCACCATGAGGTGACCAAAATCTAAGAACCTGGGAATATGGCAATATTTTAAGGTTTGCTATCCTTAAAACAATTGGATCCAAAATAAAATCAGTTTTTGCTCTTCTCCAGTGAAAAAATATTAATGTGGAAGTTAGATATTGTTGATGGGGATATTCATTTGTTTGTAGTACTTCTATGAGGGCACTGTCCATTGAATAGCACTTTCCTGCCTTATTAAGAGTTATGACTTCATAAACCCAAGGAATACCTAGCAGAATCCTTTGCCCTGATATAATGTCCTTCAGAAGATTGAAGTGTCAGCTCTAAACCTTCTTTCTAGGTCTTATTTAGCATTTTTTTTCTTACTAACCTTATCTATACCACAGTATGATGGTATTTTTGCTTAAATATTTATATGAGTGAGAGTAAATTATTGGCTATAAGGATGATGGGGATTCAGGCATTAATGTTACATAAGACAGTTTTTATTGAATAGTTTATAACAGATTCTCTGATTAGTTTGTTGTATGGTTGTTAAAAGGCATTCTGAAATACACATTATTTTGAAAAATTATAATGGCTTTATATAATCCGCCTTTAACAGGAGGTTTTACAGAGAAATGCATTTATAAGAAACTTTACAAAAATGAATGTGGTAAGAAGCCACATGGAAGGATAAGCATGAGCTATGTGTTTGATTTTGTAACCCAGAAGCCTTTTTGTAGATATTGTATATTTTCCACTGAAATTTCATAGTGATTTTTTTTAAAAAAACATCATTTCCAGAAATCTAAATCCTATGACATATATCAGATTATATACAGAAATGTATAGATGTCTATTATAGGTTCATAATCTAGCTTTCAATTCAATCCATTGATTACTCTGAATACATACAAAAATGACTTTAAAATCCCATTCCCATGATCACACGAGTCAAAATACACTCACATACCCACAGACATATACCCACACACAAACTTATATATTTTGTTTCATAATTGCAAATCAGTGACAAAAATATAGGCAATGTGCAGTTTATAAATCACATGTTAGAATCTGGGGTTTCTAATAGCCCTGCCCATTTTTTCCTATGGCCCACCTGATCAAACAGCTGGACATGAGACAGCAAATGCTGTTTTATATTGTTAATAGCAGTTGGAAAATAATAATTTTGATTAAAAAAATCTGGAGAGGACTTTTCCAGCAATCCTTATCAATCTTTATTTCCCAGTTGCCAAAAGTATAGAATAATATCTATCTTGGGGGAAAATCTCTGGAAAAAGGAACAAAATTTAAAAAATCCATTCTGTCAATAATTATGTGTGGTTGGTTTATGATACAAGGTGATTTTTCTCTGTGTGAACTGGGAAATGTGATAAGTACATGCAAATGAAGTAGAGCAAATGAGCAGGTTTCTCTGCAGACTGTGAAGTCTCCCATCTCCTGACCCCAAACACTTCTATGGCCCCCAGAGCCAAAACTGCTACTCATTTTTTGCATATCGGAAAATAACTTCCTGTAAAGTTACTGAAATTTCTGAGAATTTTCCCCAAGGCTTTTAATAACAATCTTGAAGAACTTGTAAGCCACACAGTGTTTGGTTTGAAGATGGACAATTGTATAATTAAAAAAAAACTTCGTGGAGTTTGTCAGGAAGAATTGCCAGTTCAAAGGAATAAATGATCAGTGTTAAAAGCAGGCATAAATGTGAATAGATTTTTTTTAACTCCAAGAATCATAGTTTGCTGTTTGGACCCCCTGCTGCTTGCCTTTTATCTTGGAGACCTCTAGGCTTACAGCACAGATGAAAGCTGGTGCATATGTATCACAGGCCATGAACTCTATAAAATATGCATGGCTACCATTTATGAAGCTATGGCACCTCAACAACAGAGGGAAAATAATATTCCCTGCAGCTAGGGAAGAAACAATAAATACCCTAGCAGGTTAATGATAATTTACTGTCACCAGGAAAACCTTTCAGTAGGATTATCATTTGCTAGCATGCTTTAGAAGATTCATACAATCATCCTATGGATGTGGTTAGAATTTTGCTGAGAACCTATTAAAAAGAAAGCATAAGAAAATAAGAACAAGAGATGAAAAGTAAACTACAATAGAGTGAGCTTGATTTTCTCCCAAATCTAGAATTACAAGATATATACAAACCATTGGATTTAATGCACATCTGTATACCTATTCATCTATACATTAATATTTTAGGAGAAAAAAACCCAAAGGTAAATCTGTTTTAAAGACTGGAAGGTGAACAGAGGCTGAATATGAGCCACAATAAGCTGGTACTAGTACTGTAAATTTGCAGAATGGCTTTCTGCTCAGAAATATATTCTGGGCATATGTGTTTACAGATTTAATTTCATTTTTTTACTACACCCTTCAGCCAAGAGGCCCAAAGTAATATAACTCCTACCAGTTTTTTGTGTCCTCCAATCCAAGGTACTGTTGGAAATAAAATATATAAAAGGGCTTATGATTTTGTCTATCCATTGGTAGGATTACTCTTTTAAAACAGAACAGATGAGACCAGTTTGGAGAAGAGGGATTGTATTTACTACTATAACATAAAGCAAATAAGCAGCCTATGATTCAAATTCTATGCTCAACAGTAAGTAAAATAAATTTCAAATAAAGCTTGGTTCCCGGTGATTTCATGGACATGTTCATTTCATTTTCTTGGTTTGCTGTTGTCTTCTTCTCTCATTTTTGTTCTTTTTCACATGTCAGTTGTAACTTTGGAATCCCTGATTAGTCTCCCATTCCAGTTCCAACTAGGCTTTGGAGATCATCCAAGATCAGGTAAGTGTTTTTGTGAAATGCCAAATTTGTGAGAGTATGGCACATAATTGCAGAGCTAATTTGGCTAAGACAAAAGATTGCTTCAGATTTAGGGAGTCATGAAACAATAGCAGGTTGTTAATTATTATATTTATTATTGTATTTTAGTTACAAGGGAAGTAAAGAGGTGCCTCTGGTACTTTTGGCCTCAGATGACAAAATAACTTGGGTATGTATGGGGAGGGAGGCTATTTATTGCTGACTTCAAGCATCAAAAAGCTTTAAGACATTTCTCTCAATTTCCAAAATTGCTTTTCTTTTACAAACAAAAATACTTCCTGGAATCACTGGAATACATAAGGATAAATGTAAGATTAAACTTGGCTATTATGTTAATAAAAACAGGGCAATTTTCAGAAGTATTTCTTCTTTCCTTATAGTAAGCGATGGAATGTTGGCATGAAAAGGTGCTCAAAATGTGATTGGATTATGTATATATGTAAGTGTATGCATGCATGCAAAGGAAAGAGAGAGAGAATGAGATTGAAGAATTAGGATGAATCTACATAATCAGTAATCCATGAAACCAAATGCAATCCACCAGCTTTAGATAGCTATTGGATTCATCTTTTTTTGTTTGCTTTTGTTCTTCCAGCCCATGATGGGCTGTATATGAGGCAGCTTGCCAAGAAGCTGGGTGGCCATTAAATGTGACTGGTTGGCAACATTAAATTTATGGAGCCATGTATCACGGCCCATAAACCAATATCAGGGAACATTTTTAAATTCCATAAAATGTTAGGGGCTCCTCAAGATTTCTACCTTTGCTAAAGCATCCCACATGTTATTGAAACACGCTTTGCAATATAATTATTTTTATATTGACAGATTTGTATTGGTTGGGGATTTACAAAATACTACTTTTTAGTTGAATTAAAATGTATTTTTATGTATGTACACAAATATGCATGCATGTAGGGGTGGTGATGGGAAGGCATGAGATGAAATGTTTTTAAACTGGATCAGAAGAACAATGTGGGCATGGGATATGTGTTATCTAACCACCTGCACATCATGTCTGACCTCGTTTCTGAATTTTTTGCAGAAAACCTTCTTCAGTGATGTCGACTGAATATGTAGAGACATCACATGATAAGTCTGAAGACAGATTGGATGGGCAAGAGACTTGCTGTAACCATTTGGGTCAGTTTTAGGGAGATGATGTCATTATCTGTGGCTTTTTGAGAAAAGGTCTTTGTATTATGAAGTCTGGCCCATTGACACTCTTTCCCTTTAGTGTCCCCCATCCCCACTGTATCCCTTCCCCCTAAGTAGAACAACTGTTTCTCATGAAACTTGATAGACTGCACCTTCTGGTGACACATCAGATGCCATATGGAGAGGTAATAGATAGAGCTCTTTCTTTCTTTCTTTCTTTCTTTCTTTCTTTCTTTTTTTCTTTCTTTCTTTCTTTCTTCTTTCTTTCTTTCTTTCTTTCTTTCTTTCTTTCTTTCTTTCTTTCTTTCTTTCTTTCTTTCTTTCTTTCTTTCTTCTCTTCCCTTCCCTTTCCTTCCCTTCCTTCCTTCCTTCCATCCTTCACCATTTTAGCCAACATACAACAAAAAGGGAATAAAAAACTGAGATTTATTTTTTTTGTTTAATACAGTCGTATATATATTTTCCCCAAACAAGCCTTTATTAGATGATTTTATAAGCAATGTGGTTAAAGAGAAATGTAAATTTTACTGTGAATATTTTGGGACTGATGAGATATTTCTTTCAAAACCATTGCCTTAGAAAGCTACATTGTCCTTTCTGCTGCTTCAATAAACATATTTAGATTTTCCTAACTTCTCAAAACTCATATTTGCTCATGTTTCAGAATCTCACTTTACCTCAGTTCAATGATCTGAGTTTACACAAATGTTTGCTAAATGTGTCCCAACAAGCCACATGGTGGCAAAAAGATTTCACTGACCCACAAAAATCAAGATTGCCTTCTTTTGGCCTGTTATTCAAACACATCTGAGACTCATTCCATGTTGCCTTTGGCTTTTGACACTGTGCAGTGATTCATATAATAATTAGTTTGTGAGAGGAAAAATGGTGACATGGTTTTCTTCCAACAAACCAAAATTGCACCTATAAGAAGATTATTTTCCTAGTATTTTTCTTTAGCATTTGGAAGTGTGCTGAATATCTCCTTTCCTCCAGCTTCATTTTCTAAGGAATACTTGGTTGTCACTGTACTGAACTTTTAAAAAGTATTTTCAGGACCTTGTTAACCTAATGCTTAAGTTCCTGATAACCAGATTTGATGTTAATGTGACTGTTTTGATTGTGGCTACTATTCTTTAAAAAAAAATCCCAACAACCCACAGATGATCTTTCTGAGCAGCTGCTCAAAAGTTGTGAACTCAAGAGGATACCAAGAAAAGTGAAGACTCATCAAATCTCTCAGAAAAATGATCTGGAACAGAGAAAACCAAAGAGAAAAGACACACCAGCAATAAATACTCCTCCACCAATAGCAGGTTAGCATTGCTGATTATTGCCATTGATACCTGCATGGAATTCAAACTGAATAACACCATATCTTTCACTGGCAATTCCCTAACTTTAATGTATTGCATGTAATATATTGTATGTAATACATGTCAATCATATTATGTGCCATCAAAGTCATCTTTTTTACTAATGACAGAAGCCTGGTTCAAATATTTTCTACAGAGGATTCAGCAGCCATTAGTAAAGGAATGGGACTGACTGTTTCAGTTACATGTTGTATTAAAGTGAAAATGAACACCATCCTTTGTTTAGCTGAGTATCTTAATAAAATAGGCTTCTAGATCATGTACTATCTCTGGGAAGACAGAGAATGCAGACATAGAAAACAGAGTACATATTAACATTGTAGAAAGGCTACCTTGGATGCTATAGTAGGGGGTGGGCAGTTGCTATAATAAGTTGTTATGGTATTGTGTACCTTCAGTACCTGTTTTTCCAAACAGTATACTAAGTTCTTATCATACTTCTCTCTCGATCCTTCCAAGCCTTTGGCATTACCTTGCATTTCAATTTTCAGCTTTTATATTTAGACTGCATAATTTACGCAACTGCTAGATGTCCACAAATTTATGCAGAGTTTTCTGTATCTCTTTCTGTGTGATTCTCTCAGATTTTTGAAGTCCAAATATGGCAGCTCTACTTAGCATTGGATTTTAATATTCATTATGAGGATAGAAATTACTATTATCTTGATACAACTCTAAGCTAGTTACAACTGAAATTGTCCTACTGGTTTTTAGAGGCTTGACATTAGGCCAAGATGTTTTCAAAATGAAACCTACAGTTAATATTGATCTCAGATCCCCATTAATAACAACGGCAAAACCTGGGAAATTCCACTGCCAGTTTAGACCTTGCAGGGTATTTAGGTGGAAGTGTGCCCATCTTCTGCTCAATGTTTTTGGAGGAAACTGCTATTTTTTAATTTTAAACACTTTAAATTAAATGCTTTATATGCCACAATTCTTAAGATCCTGATGTAGACGAGTGTATATCATACTGGATATTCAGATAATAAACTTTGCTATATCTGAGAACATGAAAATAGACAAGGAAGCAATGAGGCATATGCATCCCCCTAATTTCAGTGAACATTAACCTTAAAATTATTTAGATTTTAAATATGGTAAAAAGAAAGTTAATTATCTTAGTATCAAAAGATCCTGTTTGTGATTTAAAGCATTAGTAGTTATATCTGGGAATTCTGGAATTCATAATCAAACTCTATCTGAAAAGGTCTAATCTGGAAAAAATATAATAGACTAATTGCATTTCCCAGATCAAAACCAAAATATCTTATTGAGCAGGTTTTGTTTTAACCAAATATGCATGAGTCCATGTATGCATAAAAGATGAAACTACAGTGTCTTATTGCTACTATTTGTTATATTTCTGCAGGTATTCTTTCAGACCATTTATTTATGAGGTATGACCTCTCTGAGAAATCACCAAAAAATAATGTCAAAAAACCAGAGCAAGATCAGAAAAAAACCAGAAGAAAAAATACCCCTGCCATAAACACACCTCCTCTACTTGCAGGTAAAGCAGATCTAAACAAGAGGAGTCAACAGATTTAAAGTAGCACTCTATAACTCTCGAACAAAGCATTTGCATAAAGGATCTAGATTTGTTTTTCTGTTTCCTTTTTTTTAAGAAGGGCGCTCAAGTCTACAAGTACTTGAAAGTGCTGGTTTCAGAAGCTTCTATAGCAGTCATGTCCAAGCCCACAGCCTATCGGCCGTGTGCCCTGGACATGGGCTAGTGATGAAGCCACACAAGGTTTATAAGAGCCTCTCTCTGAGGGAGATGGGTGTGAAATGTAAATAAATAAATAAATAAATAATAAAACCTTGCTATTTATATACATTAATTATATTATATATTTTATATGTGGCCCAAAACAATTCCTCTTCACTCAGTGCAACCCAGGTAAGCAAAAACAAAGTTGGACACCCATGTGTTTTATAGCTTCCCGTTAGCCAGGGTTGTTGGAGACTGCAGCAACACATCTCAGCAGGAAAGCTGGACAGTGTTCATCCACTGGCACACACGCGCAAACCTCTTTTTTCCTTCCTTGCTCCATTAATGCACAGCTTTCAATCAGTCTCACCCTGTAATGTACAGTATCATGTAATGTGCCCTATAACATATTAACACAGCTGTTTCATGCTTCACAATCCTTTCTGTATATGTTCTCCAGCAAGCTCTTCCCTCTCTAGCTAGGAAACAAAGGGGCTATTCATTGATAGTGTATTAAACTGAAAACTTAATTTTCTTATGAACACACTTTGTGCTTCAGTGTTGCACAAGGCACAGTAAGTTAACCCACTATTTTAAAAGCCACACTGGGAGAAGAGGAAAGGTTTTGAATACAAGTAACCCTATTTTCATTCAGTTTTTGTGTTACACCGGAGTTGCAAATGTGTTGGCTAAAAGAGAGCACCTGGTGTCATGCTTTCTACCAAAGACATTGCCCTTGTCAGAGCCTGAAAAATCCCTCCCCCTTTTTCCCCTCAACATTTTAGTTCTTAGTTAGAAGAAAGAGAAAAAGAAGAAAGAGGGGGAAAATTCTCAACTACAGGTGACGCTCGATTTAAGAGGACAATTGGGTCCAGAATTTCCATTGCTAGAAGGAGGTTGTTAAGTGAGTCATGCCTGCTTTTATGACCATTTGGAAGAGTTGTTAAATGAATCACTGCAGTTGTTGAGTAAATCACAAGGTTGTTAAGAAATCTGGCTTTCTTCATTGACTTTGCTTGTCAGAAACCAGCTATTAATTGTATGATGATCCCAAGGTGCTGCAACTCTCATACAGTACATGCTGGTCACCAAGAGCTCTAATTCTGATCACATACAGTAGTTATGGGGATGCTGCAATGGTCATAAATGCAAGGACTGTCATAAGTCACTTTTTCCAGTGCCATTGTAATTTCTAATGGTCACAAATGATTATAAATCGAGTACTATCTGTACTGAACCTGAGTTGGCCCAATTTAACAGATGCATCTACTCCCAGAACTGAAAGAAACTTGTGTAGCTGTCAAAAATGACAGCCTCCATTCCCAGAAAAGAGAGAGACATCAAGCCTAATTCAGCAGATAGACGAATATTCAGATTCAAAATTAGATTTCCCTTTTAAAATTCAATCATTCTTCCACCTGAAAAATGAACTTTAACTCTCACAATTCTTAGCATGACCATTGCTGAGAATTCTGGACTTGAAGTCCGTATATTTAGAACAGGGGTCCCCAATGCCTCTGGTCTATGGACCAATATTGGGCCGCAGCATGCCAACAATTGGTCTGCACAAATAAGGAAAGCCCCATCCACAGGATGCAGTCAGCACACAAAACCACACCCCCTCTGGTCAATAAAAAAAACCCCTCTCTCCACAGAATGGGTCTCTGGTGCCCAAAAGGATGTGGACTTCTGATTTAAAGGATGCAAAGATTGGGGAAGCTGCCTAAACACTTAAATTCCTTCCATAAGTGTGGATGTATGTGTACAGGGAAGAAGTGACAAATGACAAAATATGCACTGTGGCTTTATGATACAAACTACATTATTTACATATTTGCCTGTGCTGAGATACAAATGTAAAGTTCTTACATTTGATTTGCAAATGAGGTGAACATTTGTTTTTTTAAAAAGTCAAATTTAAAAACAGCTAAACACAATTTTCATCCATTATAAACTGATACTTTAAGTGAACATATTTGTAAACAATTTAAGTGCTCACTTAAAATTAGAAAAATGTGTATAACATAGTGTCAAAATAGATTTTCATACATTTACACTGGTAATTTCCCAAATAATTTATACATGTTATATATCTGTCAAAAATGAATTGTATCAAAGTATATTGGGATCCAATGAAAAGGAACAGCTTACTAGAATGTTAGACTCATCTGCCTAATATTTCCCATGGAGAGGTATCTACTACCATCACACTAATATTTCTTTGTCCACTTTTGATATGTATGCTGGTGCACGATTCAGATCCATTGCAAGTAAGTCAGATACCAAATGCTGTAGCTGAATCAGCATTTGCCTTGCAGTATTCTGGTGGTGGTGCAGAGGTGAGAATGCAGTATTGCAGGCTAATTCAGTTCACTGCCAGGAGTTCAATCCTCAGTAGCTAAGGTTGACTCAGCCTTCCATCCCTCCATGGTTGGTAAATGAGGATCCAGACTGTTGGGGCAATATGCTGACTCTATAAACCCTTAGAGAGAGCTATAAACTCTTAGAGAGAGCCACTTTTGGGTGGCTTGCAATTAAAAATTGTTATAATAAAAATCATATTAAACTATAAAATGAAACTTCTTAAAATATTAAAGCAACAAACCCTGGTGCCAAATCAAATTTCTAGTATGCAATTATCTAATCTCCTCCTAGTGCTTGGGGGGAAAGCCAAGTGTGCAAAGCCTTAAAGAGGTAGAAGCCTGCTGAACGTCAGGGCTATCAGATAGCAATATTTAGGGAAAGGGATTAGGTGGTTATGAACCCTAGAATGGATAGATGTCCTTACAGAAAGGCAACAGCCTGGCCCTATGTCATATTTTTAAAAGTTTAAGACACAAAATCAGCAGCAGTAGCTGTCCTAGAATGATAGATGATGGCACTGATTCTATATGCTGTGAAGAGATGCTGCAAGTTGGTTTAGAAATTAATGTAGAAATTTGATATGAAGAAGAGGATAAGCTATATTTACATTGAACAAATTTTGGTTTGCATCTATTGGTGGGATATTGAATCAAGTTGAGTGATTCATTGATTCAACTTCTGAGTGCTTTGAAATGTTTGAAGACCATTCAAGAATTATGGAAAGAATGCTGGTATTTGAGTTGACTTTGACCTGGCTATAATCACAGCACAACACAAAGTATAGAGCCTTGGTGGAGCAGTATAGAGCCTTGGTGGAGCAGTGGGCTAATGCCTCCTTAAGTAACACCAGCTGCCTGCAATTATTGCAGGTTCGCATCCCACCAGGCTCAAGGTTGACTCAGCCTTCCATCCTTCCGAGGTACGTAAAATGAGGACCCAGATTGTTGGGGGCAATTAAGCTGACTTTGTAATAATGCCTCTTGGGGTGTGTGTGAAAGCCCCAATAAGCAGGCATATACATAGAATGAAGGCTACTGCTAAGCTTGTAAACCGCCGTGAGTCTTCGGAGAAGGGCGGGATATAAATGGAATTAAAATTAAAAAAAATATTTACAAGTTCAGCCAGCAATACAAAACTATAAGATTGCAGCACTGTATTAGAGTTGCACTAGTAGTTGAACACTAGAACATTATTTACACTTGGTAATGTTAAGCTAATCCTCATATAAATCAACAGTAGGTATGAACAAGTGAATGATAAAGTGTACTATGATTATATTATTTAATGCCATCAAAATATTCTTCACATAGCTATTGTTGCAAATAAAAATCAAAATATCTTTTCAGTAATTCATCTTTATTATTTATTTTCAATCTGGCTTTCATGTGGAATTGTTAGAACGATGATTAGATTTTTATTCCACCTTTTTATATATAACTCAAGGTGATGAAACTATCTAATACCCCTGCCTCCTATTTTCCCCAACAACTCTGTGAAGAGATCTTGGGCTGGGAGAGATTGACTGGCCCAAGGTATCCAACCAGCTTTTCACTCCTGAGGCAGGACTCAAACTCCTGCTTTCTAGACCAAGCACTTAGCACTACATCAAACTGCCAAATGGATTCATTTAATAACTCTCTTCTTTTTTATTATAGCTCAGTGTATGTTTCTTATTTTTTTTCTCTGAAACAGCCGCCAAGATTGTAGGAAAAGTTAATATCCCAAAGTGCAAACTAACAGCAGTTTATTTCATGTATCACTTAATTAATAGTCCCAGTGATGTAACTGTCTGCCAAATGCTTTTCCTCACAAGAAGCTTTAAAAAATAAGCTGTTTTTAAACTATTCCCATTTAAGATGAAGCTTTCAATGTGTGTATGTGTGTGTGTTTCTGAAATAAAGTTTCTTCAAGAAAGAGACTGAACTATGTATGAAAAAAGCAAAGGAGGCAAAATTCTAAAACCGTTCTATGTTTAGTAATGAAAACAGTAACAGAAAGATTGGAAATGCAACAGTGGCACTGGTTTCCAGTTTATCTGAGAACTAATTGTGGCATAAAAAGCTCTGGGTGTCTTGGAATTAGGTAGTCTTCAAGACCACTTTCTTAGTACAAGACCTGAAATATTATGTAGACGGGAAGTATGAAAAATAAAGCTATTAGTCATTCAATCTTTTCAGCAGTTTTCTATGCCTAGATTGTTACAAACAGACTTTATTTCAGTTGGGTGTATGTAAATTTATCGGAATTTTTTTTGTGTGAGAGAAAATGTTCTGGATGTATATAGGCAGAGGGAATCAATTAAGTTTATAAATACTATTCATTTCACTAGCAATTATTTTTTATCAATTTTTAATTCAAACAATATTAATTTTTTAAAAAATATCATTCTGACTCTGCTCTTTAACTGGCCAGGAAGATAAGTTGGGTTGAGTTGGTTTATAGCTGATTTTTATTTATCTTTATTTGCACCAATGAGTAATTCCTAATTATGCCTGAGGGGCATATTTTGTTCAAATAGGCAATAGTATTAACACTGAGGATTCTTAAATATCTTTGTGTAATTAGACCCTATTTTCTTACTGGGAGATATAGAGATAGTGATGACCAGCAGTACAGTGCACACAATTCATTAGACTAAATAGTCCATGAAGTTCTTGCTGTAGATATTAATGGAACATATTCACCCCCGGGTTAGTATCCTAGGACTGTTATTATTCTACAGTGGTGAAATTGTTGTGTCCGGTGCGGTGAGAGATCATGCGGAGACAGGTTGTGTTTTATCCGTTTATTTCTGGTACACGTGGCCGAACTGGCCTTACCTGCCCGGTGGCCAATATATATATTCCCGGAGCTCCTGATGCTAGCCAACCCGCTAGCTCTAATCTCCCGCGCTTGCCCTGGTCACCCAACCCGGTGTCCAGGAATTTCCGCCGGACGGGTTAGCCAATCAGGTGGCCGGACAGGTGTGTACCTAACACCCCTTTCCCCCCAATTGAGTCTGCTCTCTACCTAGTGGTCCATGCTTAACTGCTTCACCCCCTTATATAAACCTTTAGGTATGCCGGGGGCCTGTGTGCCCTGGCAGGATATCTCCCTGGTGGACTATCTGGTCCCAGCCCCCTCCCCTGGACTGGCCTCATTGGTACAGGCTGTTCCCTCATCTGTCGGTGCCCCGCTGGCTGTGGGGATCCGGTGGGTTCACTTTGCACTGTGTCTGTGGATGGCTCTGATGACCCAGGTTCGGTTGTGGCGTCCCTGGGTCCCCCTGTCTCTGTTGGTCTGGCCACAGCCCTTGTGTTTGGTTGCGGTGGGGTGTCTTGGAGAGTGAGTGGTTCAATGTGTGTGTTATTTGGTGGCTGCTGGGTCTGTTTTTGTGTGGTATTCTCTGGGGCCCTTTTCCTGAGTTGGTCGATGTGTCTCCTGACCTGGCGTTCCCCTTCCCCCTCTATAATGTACGATAGCCGGCCCAGCTTGACCACCACCACTCCCTGTGTCCACCCCTTGGCCGTAGTTCCTGGCCCATACTAAGTCCCCAATGTTCAATGTCCTGACCGTGCAGTCCTGTTCTGTCTCCACCGTTGCCCTGTCTGGGTGGAGCCTATCTAATTTGGTCGTGAGTCTCCTGCCCCACCTCATTTCTGCTGGGCTTTTTCCGGTTGCTGTGCACGGTGTAGTGTGTTGTGCCAGCAAGAACTGTGCCAGTCTTTGGGGCCAATCACCAACAATGATCCGGCGTAGTGCGTCTTTGGTGGTCCTCACGTTCCTCTCTGCCAATCCGTTGCTGGAGGGGTGGAAGGGAGCCGATGTTGCGTGTCTAATCCAATTGGCCTTGAGGAAGTCCTGAAATTCATTAGATGTGAATTGAGGGCCATTGTCAGATACAATCACGTCAAGATTTTTTTTTAATTCCATTTATATCCCGCCCTTCTCCAAAGACTCAGGGCGGCTTACAAGCTTAGCATTAACCCATGAGTGGCAAAGAGTCCCCTCAGAACCTGTATTGTCTTGGTTGACGTCATGTTTTTGACAGGCACCACCTCTAACCACTGGGAATAGCTATCGACCACAATCAAGAACGTTTGACCCTGGAATGGCCCTGTGTAGTCAATGTGTATGTGGGACCAGGGGTTGTATGTTGCCTCCCACCTGTGGACTGGTGCATGAGCCTGTTCGGGTCTGGACCTCTGGCATTGGTAGCACCCTGCTACTCTCTCCTCGAAGGCCTTGTCCAGCCCTGGCCACCATAGGTGGCTTCTGGCCAGGGCTTTCATGCACACTATCCCCTGGTGTCCTTCATGTAGTTCACTGATGACACTCTCCCTTAATTTTTCTGGCACTATCACCCTGTTTCCCCATAATAGGCAGCCTAAGTGTGATGATATCTCGTCCCTTCTCCTTAGATAAGCCTGGAATTGTGGTTCTAGGTTCCCCCATTTCCACCCCCCTAGGACCCAGGTCACCACTCTGCTTAGCACTGGGTCTTTGCCGGTGGCGATGGCGATGTCCTTAGCTGTCAAGGGGCAATCTGGGAGTTCTTCTATTGTTAGGATTTGTCCCGCAGGGGCTGGGTCTGTGTCAGTGTCTGGGAGGGGTAATCTACTTAATACATCCGCATGACCCATTTCTTTTCCTGGTCTGTATTGGATGGAGAATGTGTAGGCTGATAGGAATATTGACCATCTCAACATCCTTGGTGACATTATTTGTGGGGTCTGTCTGTCCGTGGTGAACAGGCCTAGCAGGGGTTTGTGGTCAGTAAATATTGTGAAATTCCTCCCGTATAAATAATCGTGGAATTTCTTTACTCCTGCCATGATTGCTAATGCCTCTTTGTCTATTTGTGCATAGTTTCGCTGTGCCTTGGTCAGGGTTCTGGAATAATATGCTATGGGTCTTTGTTCCCCGTTACTGTCCCAGTGGCTGATCACTGCTCCCACCCCATATGGCAATGCATCGCATGCTAAACAAATTGGTTTGCCCTCGATGAAGTGGGTGACTGTGGGCCTCCTGGATAGTATGTCCTTTAATGTTTGAAAGCTTTTTTTTTAGTTGTTCTAGCCACTGCCATGTGGTTTTTTTGTCTAATAGCCTGTGCAGTTGGTTCAGCTATGGCGGCTTTGTGTGGTAGGAACGCATGGTAGAAATTTATGAGACCCAAGAATGCTTGTAACTCCACCTTATTTTTGGGTTCTGGGGCTGCTTTGATGACCTTTATTTTTTCTTCTGTTGGGTGTATGCCCTGGGCATCAATCCTGTATCCCAAAAATTCAGTGGATGCTACTCCAATGGAGCACTTCCGTTTTTTTAACTTGAGTCCTGGAGCTCTAAATCTCTCCAGTACCCTTTCCAATCTTTCAGCTAAAACTCCCTCATTTTCCCCTGCTATCAATACGTTGTCAAAATAGGGACACACCCCAGGTATACCTTTTAAGGTCCTCTCCATCACTTCTTGGAAAATACCTGGGTCTGTTGCTATGCCGAATTGCAGTCTGTTGACTCGGAATACCCCCTTGTGGGTGACTATCGTTTGAGCATCTGCTGCCTCCCTGGTGACTGTTAGTTACAAATACGCCTGCGCTAAATCGAGTTTAGCAAAGATGGCACCGTTCTGGATGGTCGCGAGGACCTACTTCACCGTCGGGACCGGGTAAGCATGCTGATTTAAAGCTCGGTTTAATGTGGCTTTATAATCGGTGCAAATCCTCACGTCCCTGTTGGGTTTTAGAGGGGTGATGATAGGCGTTTCCCAGGGGCCCCCTTCTACCGGTTCTAGCACTCCCTGGCCTACTAGTTTGTCTAGTTCGGTTTCTATTTTTTGTTTCAGTGCGAAGGGAACCCTCCTAGCCTTAATTCTTATGGGAGGTACTGTGGGGGTCTAGTTTTAAACTGATAGGCAGCCCCTTGTATTTGCCCAGTGTGCCATCAAAGACGTCTGCGTAGTTATCACAGACGGACTGTAAGGATCGGTGCTGTATTGTGTTAATTCCCCCGACCCAGATACCTAGTGGCCTGAACCAGTTGAGGCCGATTAGACTGGTTCTCCGACCCTTGGTGACTAATAGTTCGAGCGGCCCCCTAAAACTCTTAAAGCTGACTTCAAGGGTGACTATTCCCCACACTTTTATGGGTGTCTTTTGGAAGTCTGCCAGCTGGATGTGTGTATGTTTGATGGGGACCCGGCGGCCACTTCTAGTCTCGATGCTTGCCAGTGTTTCTCTTGAGATTATGTACACTGCAGCCCCTGAATCCACCTCCATTCTGCAGGGGATGCCCTGCAAACGGACCTCAATTTGTAGTTTGGGGCTAAGCACTTGATTGACGGCCTCAACCGTCCCCCAGTTAGGGGTTCGTGCCTGTGGCCTGTGGGTCTCTTTGCCACTATCACCGGGGGTTACCTTACCTGTGGCCCAGGCGTCGATGTCGTGGAGGTTTTCTCGCGGTTTGCTTCTGCAGATGCTCTGGATGTGGCCGGTTTTGCCGCAATTCCTGCATTTTGCGTTTTGGAATCGGCAGCCTGCGTGGGGGTGATTTCCCCCACAGCTTCCACATTTGGGTTCAGAGTCCCTGTGCCTGTTCTGGCCTTCCCTTGGTGGTCTTGTTTGTTGGGATGATGGTAGTCTTCTGGTTCGGTCGGTGTCGTCCGCACGGGATGTTCTCACTGTGGCCTTTCCGAATCGCCGGGCAACCTCATTGATGTCTGTCTCCCACGGGTAGTCCTCCACCCCACCGTCCACAAGGCACTCTTGGTGGATGGATCCAGCCGCGCCGTTGCTGTTGTGGGGGGGTCGCGTTGGCCAGTGGCTTCGTACGTCAGCAGTTCATCGAGGACTTCTTGTAAGTTCTCTGTGGGTTTGACTATTATTCTGTTTTGTAGTTGTTCATCGCGTAGGCCTAGGACCACTCTGTCCCTGATGCGCACCTCTAGGTTATCGTACTTACAACGGAGTGCTGCTTCCCTCACTGCAGCCACAAACTCCGTTATTGATTCCCCCGGTTTCTGGTTTCGCCTTTCGAAAATCCTCCTCCAGAAAAGTTCAGATCGTTTGGGGGTGAAATGTTCTTGCAGCTTCCCCAAGAGGTCGGCATACGAGACGCTGGCAACTGTCACTGGCTGGCATAATCCCACGGCGACCCGGTAAACCGCCGTTCCGCTGATCGTCAGCAATGCGGCGGCCTTCTTCCGATCGTCCGTGATGCCATTTACCAGCATGTATCCCTCGACTTGGCCTATGTACTCTTCCCAATCTTCCGGGTGCCTGGGGTCGAATTCTCTTATTGAGCCGACTTGTGCCATTCTCGCTCGTCCGATCGCGGGGCTGGTGCTGTTGACGGCTCTTTGAATTTCCTGCTCTGTGCGCTGCCTGTTCTCGCGTCTTTTCTTCTCTGCTGTTCCGCCGATCCCACCTTCGTCGCCACTGTTGTGTCTGGTGCAGTGAGAGGTCACACGGAGACAGGTTGTGTTTTATCCGTTTATTTCTGGTACACGTGGCCGAACTGGCCTTACCTGCCCGGTGGCCAATATATATATATTCCCGGAGCTCCTGACGCTAGCCAACCCGCTAGCTCTAATCTCCCGCACTTGCCCTGGTCACCCAACCCAGTGTCCAGGAATTCCCACCGGACGGGTTAGCCAATCAGGTGGCAGGACAGGTGTGTACCTAACAGAAATGGTCAGGTGCTATAGGCTATACTAAATGCAGTCTTTTATAATCTCTGGTTTAAGATGTGTCCTCTGATCCACACAGATATTGAAAAGGTCAAAGGAAAGAGGACAAGAGGGTCTGAAACATGCCTTTTCCAAAAGGCAACTGGACTGTTTTTTCCTTGGGGAAGAGGAACAATACATTTTGTTTCTCATCGAAGAAATTTCATCAGTTGTGATTGGGGAGGAGGGTATCTGAGGGAGGGATGGTTGGATTGTATTTCTTTGCAGTCATCTGGTCTGTTAGCACTCTCTGTGAGGGTCTTGAGGCCCCTTGGGGGGGTTATCCTTACCCTCAGAGTGCAGTTGGTTGTGGAATCTTCTTGGCACTTCTACAAGAGCTGCATTGTAGACTGGAGATAGGTGGTGTCTTATCCCTCCCCCTCTGTTGAGAGAGGGCTGCTCTATATTAACATAAACGATTTTTTTACAGCTCTTTTAAACCAATGATCCTCTCTATCCAAAATGTGGACTTTGTTGTCTTCAAAAGAATGACCTTTGTCTTTCAAATGCAGATGGACAGCTGAATGTTGTCCTGATAGGTTTGATCTCCTATATTGGCTATATGCTTATAAAGTGGTTATTTTATTTCACCAATGATCTGCACGTGTCTCACTGCATTGTGTTGCATATATCACATTGCCCAGTTTTTTGCTTCTGCCTTAATGTATTCTTGGGTTCAAGAAAACACTAAGTGTACATTTATATTGTGTTGGTTGAAAATTTTCCTGAGCTTTTCAGATATTCCTGCAATGTATGGAATGAAAATGTTACTATGTTCTTAAGAGCGGTTCTCTAGTTCTCAATCAGATGTTAATATTTAATGGAAAAGGAATTTTGACCCATTCTGTTAAAATGGAGGATTTTTTAAAGTATGAAGCAAGAGAAAGAATCGAAATCTTGCAGGATTTTGGTGGCATCATTGTCTTCCGTATGGTCATTGAAGATTTCTAATTCCAAATCCTTGGACTGAGCAGGCCTGCCTTTAGGCTAGGGTTGGCTTGCTAGGGTATATATAAAACTAAGTAATCATTTGTTGGATCAAGGAATTAGATTCATATTGCTAGTTTAAAGGCTAAAGGTTGACATACTTCAAATGCAACTTATATTAGGCAGCAACAATAATACAGGTTGTACTCAAGTTCTGAGTTCTCACATCTCCCCTAGAAACCCAACAAATTAAGTTTAAGAGACTGACTTTTTCAGCTGAATTCTGCTGAAAAGACTGAAAAAATGAAGATTAGTAATAAAAAGGAGTGTGTGTGAGAGAAAGAGAGAGCGAACTACTACTAGTACTTGGGCATTTTCTAGGTGAAGAATAATTCACTTTATAGATCTGCACCTTCCTTATATTCTAATGAAGACCTTCCATTTTACATGTTTGGGTAAATTAGTGTTAGTGCCAAACAATAGCTTACTAATTGCCAAGCATTAACTATGGGTGTGACTAGATAATAATGTGATTGCTAGTTGTGTAAATTATTTTGAACCGCTGTTAGTTGTAGATGTTACTGTATCTCTTTGGTTTTCAGTCTGTGTGAGAAGAAGAGAGAAGATACATATATTCCTTTATGTCCCGTGATAACAACCAGGATTAGAATCTCTCAGCTATTAAACATATGTCCTGTCGAGCACTTTCTAGTCTTGAATAACATACATTCATTCATGTTTCAGTTTTAATCCAATACTTTCATTTAGGCACCCTTGAAGGGTACTAGCAAATCTGACAACCTTCTCCCTTGGTTTGAATGCTGAAGTAAACAAATTCCACTCTGGGTGGAACAGCTTTTTTTCTGTTTGAGTCATTTTTATATCGCAGAATCAACACATCTTTGGCAAGTTAAAAACCCACTGGCAGGAAATATTTAGAAGTTGATTTATTAACATACCAAAGTAGTTTGGCCTTAGACTGATGTCCCTCAACCAGCTTACATATAACTAACAGAGAAAATCAGTGAAGCCTTTGTTTAATCATTTCTCTGCTGATTTTTATTAATCATTATAGTATAGTGATACCTCTAAATATCTTTATCATGCTGTTCATTCAGTAGCACTTGTTAATACAGTGTGGAAAGTCACATTGCACCTGAAGAATATTCAGATTTACATAACATATTATCCAAAATGGCTTGGTGCTTCTGTTCATTATGTGCGCTCACACAGGGAGGGTCTCCTCAGGGTGCCGCTGGTAAAAGACTGCTGGCGGATAACACCCAGGGGGGGGCCTTCTCTGTGGGTGTGCCTGCCCTCTGGAACCAGCTGCCCGTGGAGCTTAGGACTGCCCCTGACCTTCGTTCATTCCGCCGGGACCTGAAGACCTGGCTCTTTGAGCTCTCCAGCCCAGGCTGAGAATTTTTAACTGGGGTTTTTATTTTAAGGGATAATTTAATCTTTTTAAATTGTTTTTTAACTTTTGTATTTTGTATTGCTGATTTTAAATACCCTGTAAACCGCCCTGAGTCCTTCGGGAAAGGGCGGTATATAAATCTAATAAAATTAAAATTAAATTAAAATTCATGTTGTGTGAAACAGCTTTCCTGTTAGATTTTTATCTATTATTATTTTTATAAAAAAAACAATTACAAATGCCATTACATCTTGACAGGCCTTCTAGATGTAAAATGCATTTAAGACATTTATGCAATTGATTTTCATTTCATCTCCAGACAATATTTATAGGATTGCATAGATACTGTCCTTAAAAATGTCTAGCAGTTTATAAAGACAGGCTTGTTACATGTGCTATCCTTTTTTGGGATATGATTTTAAAAATGTTGGATATAGCCAACTATGAAGAAAGAAAAATGGCTTGGAGGAAGTTTTCTAGGCTTGGAACAGACTTTGAAGTAGTAGGATTTCAATAAACAACTGAATTAAAAACCTAACTTTTAGAGAGGAAGTCCATAAGTGGGAAGAGCTGCTTAAAACTGAATACTGCCCACATGGAAAATGAGCTACGTTTGCAAGTCTCTAAAACAGGGCTTTTCAAACCTTTCACCCATTTTACCACTTTTAGGATATGGCAACTTCCGAGTACCACCAGTTGCCTAGCAAGGTGTCAAAAACTTGATGACCAAAAAAAAAAAAAAGGAAAAAAGTTCCAGCTGGAGCCTGGTGAGACTCGAACTCCTGGCATTTGGCAGAATTAGCCTATAATACTGCATTCTAACCACTGTGTCACCATGGCATTAACTATCACACAGTATGGCTGTCACTATACATATTTTTTTATCTTTCACACATATCTTTTTCACAAAATGTAAAAGCAACACTAAATTGTGTTTTTCATCAATAATACCATAAAGCCATTTACTAATAAAATACTCATTTTTATTCCTTTGCTTATGAAGAAAGAGGAAAGGAGAGTGCAGAGTAGGCTATACCAAGGACTTTTCTGCACTTCTTACCTGTGCTTCTCTGTCATTTATCCTCCTCCAAAAGTCCAGCAGTGAATGAATGGCAGCTTCAACCAGGCTGAGTATCAATTTCAGCACTGCTCCCTTTCAGATGTCTATGCAGACTAAAGAATGAAGTGCTTGGAACCTATATTTGTAGAATGGAAAGCACCACTTGCAGTGTTGAATCTCATTTGTGGACACATACATCCACACTTTTAGTTATTTAACTAAATAATTAAACCCATCCCTTTCACAATTTAGTAACAAAATATTGAGGAAAAATCCATATTCATTTTTTGATTTTTCCTCTTCTCCCATTAGCCACCCAATTAAAAGCCATATTTTATTGTTGCTAGGAATATATAAACCTAAGATCCAGGAATGATTTGGTTTTAAAAATGTACAACAACTTATTTGGAATTTGAACCTATGGCTTTAATTTGAAACCTAGTAGTGATAGAAAGTGGGACGTGGTGGCTCAGTGGGTTAGGACGCTGAGCTTGTTGATCAGAAGATCAGCAGTTTGGCGGGTCGAATCCTGAGTTCCGCGTAACAGAGTGAGCGCCTGTTACTCGTTCCAGCTTCTGCCAACCTAGCAGTTCGAAAGCACGTAAAAATGCAAGTAGAAAAATAGGGACCACACGGTGGGAAGGTAACAGTGTTCCGTGTGCCTTTGGTGTCTAGTCATGCCGGCTACATGACCATGGAGATGTCCTTGGACAAGTGCTGGCTCTTCAGCTTTGAAACAGAGATGAGCACCGGCCCCTAGAGTTGGAAATGACTAGCATGCATGTGCAGGGGAACCTTTACCTTTTTAGTGATAGAAACCATTTGACCCTATGGAAATCAGAAAGTTCCTGTTAAACACAAGAGGGTACAAGGAGCTTCACAATACAGGCAAATATGCTTTGTTCTTGTGGAGAACCTTTCCCCATGTAAAATGATAGCAAGAAGAGTGGTGTCAATGTGAGGCAAACACCAAATATATTTCCTCCGTTGCTGTATCCAATCAGAAACAGATGCTGTCTTGAAGCTTTTGTGTTTAGTGATTTTGCTTTTTAAAATTCAAATCATGATTCTCTTCTGACCAGTATAGACAAGCTAAGTATCTCATATTTCATGTTGCAAATAGCAGTTTTCTTAATAATTTGATTTGTTTCTTTGTTGAAGGTATTAAGCTACTTAAAGAAGATGAAGAAACTGTAATTGCTGAAGATGAAGAAAAGGAGGCAGAAATATCACCATTTTAGGTTCCAGCCACATTGTCATAGTTTTGTAAATAACTCACTACAAAGTCTTTATAAAAATGAATAAACTCCATGCAGCATTTTATAAATATTGCTGCTGAGTCATAGTTTATTAAATATGGATGTGGCTCATGTTTTTTCTATAGTATTATGTCTTTTCCATCAAAACAAACTTCAGTGTGTTGTTAATATTTAAGGTAATCAAAGAGCAGAATCCACTAGACAACCACAAATTTCTTGTAAGCACTAGAAAACTGACTAAAATAGATTAGCATTGTACTCAGTTTCTCCCTCTCATTCCTTTTTATAAACACTCATGGATTTATTTTGCCATATTTCAGAATTGTTTTGTAACAGAGTAAAAGTGACCTTCTTTATTATTATTTTACTTCAGAACATTTTTTCTGATATACAATAACCATTGTTTCAGTATTTGTTTGCAAAGATTTTCTTCTCCCTTTTCTTATTTGATCCTGCTCCTTAAAGGGTACTCTTGATCATTCAAGAGTACTTAGTGCCTCTATCTACAAATTATACAATTGCAGGAACAATAGTTTCCTCATAGTCTCCCAAAAATCATGATTGGTAGAATTGAATTCCAATATCCATCACATGTGTTGGTAGATACACATGGCCTGCATGCACACATTCCCAACCTACATATGAGATATTCTCCATAGCAATATTCAACCCAATTAGCTTTTTACATTTTTGTAACATAATTTATTTTCACTGATAAGAAAAATCAGAAATCAAAAGATTATGCACAAGGTAACCATAGCTAAGGTACTTTTTATTTTACTCACAGAATCTGCATTGTTTACAATATTCTATTCCAGCCTTTACCTTCTACTGGACTAAAATGTGGATCACTTTCTGTCAACAGTTATATTTTGTACATTATTCACATAAGCTGTGCCCAGAGTTTCTAATTCACTGAACCTCAACTTTCATATAAATACTTGGGAGTCTGATACATCCAAAGGAACTAGAAGATTGATCTTTATGAAGATGCCTATCTGTTTTTGTGTCATTTCTTGCCTGTTTTATAAGGGATATGAATGGATGAAAGCTTTAGATCAATTGTCACAGATCTCATTTATCATCTTGGATTTGGAAGTAACTTAAGAGATGAGAATTTCACAAAGCATAACCTCCTTGGAATTAAATGAGAGCGATATCTCTATTGACTATTTATACTGAAGTTTACAGACTACTACCAATGGCAAAGCAAGTCCGTAGCTGTTAATGTTAAACATGTATTGCAGTTAAAGGATGACGCTTGTCTGTTAGCTTCATTTGTACAAATGATTTGCTTGCATTTTTCCTCATTAGCAAATTAGAATGTAATGCAACCTTATGCAATCCATTTTCACAAATTTCATATTAGAAAATGCTGTGCCATCTGTAAAGGAGCTTTCTAGAAGTAAACTGCCTGTAGTGTACATATGCTATGTAATGTACTAAAATGCTAGAATATAAATTGTCTGAGTAGATAATTCTTCAGATGTGCTTTTCTAATTAACAGGTGTTCTTCACTTTATTTGCTTTTTAGCTCAGTGCCATAACTTATCCAAGTTAAATATACACTATTATACATGTCCTATATCAATGTACTATGCCTCTTTGATTGCCTTTCTTGTATAATACCGTATATTACCTGAAATGTGGCAATACTATGGCTTTATCTATGATTATTCAAGGTATATAGGAGAATCTAAGCACTGCAAATTCAATTTTTTTTTAAATCCATCTTCTGTTTCAGAAGCTATTTAATGCTATTTGGTTTCCTATGTGTTGACTAAATTATTGCCAGTCTTCTTAATGTCATAAGAAATCCCTTTCCCACTCATTGTAAACATCCCTGTGTCTGAAACCAAGTTAGAAGTCAAATACAAAAGTTATTGTATACCTCCAAAAAGGCATATGGTGAAATAAAAAACAGGCAACACACATTTCAGAGGCACCCTCTTTCCTGTCTTCCCATTGGATATGTATTTTTAACATGATAATTTATTTCTGGGAAATACAGGACACTTATACTAATTAAGTTACTGATTTTTGCAGTACAGTTGTTACCCTTGTCAACCAACTGAATAGAGACTATTATCATTAAAATGGGAAAAGCATGTTTATGTTTGATTTTAAAAAAGGAGAAAGGGGGAAGAAAAGTAGGACCAGAATCTATATGGCATAATAAAAGATAGTATGAATGTGTTGTGAAAAGATCTTAATTTGACCAATTTTAGTCTTTGAACTCTAGATGATCTCCTATAAATAATTTCTTGAGTTAATTTACAGAGCTTTAAATTCCTGTTAATCCATGTTTCTTCTTTATGCAAATAAAGCAAATCTGGAACTTATTTCCTCTGTTATACTCTAGCAAAAAGTCTGTTGTTTTCCTGTCTTTCTTGGTTTCCCATCTTCAATATGTTATTTTTTTTAAAAAAAGAACAAAGGAAGCCATAGCTCCTAACCAACATACACATAATGCAATGACTGTATTTATATTATTCCTGAAAATGCTGTTGTACCTGGTTCTATCCGACAAGAATAACACGTAACTTAATAAATGTATTGAATTAATAGTCTTTTTGGATATTGTTTCTTGGGCACAGGTTAAAATGGACAGATGCTACATGTTGAAACAATACTAATCTAATTGGTTAGATTTTTCTTTGGTTTTTTATTGTATTTCCTGTTTGCTATTTTTCAAACTGAATCACTTCATTCAGAGAGGAGGAGGGGGAGGGGGAGGAGGACAAAGTGATGGAAATAGCAACATGTCAGTAATTAGGGATTTGCTCTGTAACTCTATTTTGTCTTTCACTCTGTTGCTTTTGTATAAGTGTATTAACTAGGTTTTCTTTTCTGCCTTTGTTCCTAAATGTGCAGGGCACTCTGACTGCTTGTCTGCCTGCTAGATAGAATGTGTGTGCTCACAGTTTGGTTTTTCCCACACCATCTTCAATTTTCATGAATAAACCTTTGTGTTAAAGTTATAAACCTGCTTCAATAATCCTTCTTCGGGCTAGATTCCAACTCTCTAAAACCTCATACCGTAAAAAACACAAAATTGTTCCAATGATTTTTGGTAACTTAATACAAGCTTTAGTTTTACACATGAACACAGGCAATAAAATATTAAATCTTTAACTTAGATCAAAGAAAAAATTTTTTTTTGACTTTTCACATAAAAAACAAAGCTTGCAAAAAGTTTGATTTTTTTTCAAAAATTTATGATCTTACATAATTTCCAGTTTTATTTTTAAACTCTTGTTAAAAATAATGTTTGATTTCTCCTATTTTTTGTTTCTAGAAAATTAAGATACATGTTCAGGTTCATAACAAGGGATTATTCAATATATAGCATATATTGTGGCTGATAAATGATTCTTAATTACAATGGGTAAAATAAATAGTAAAACAACAAATGATGATAGTATTTACTTCAGTTGAGCACTAGGTGGTAGCACTCTGCTATTCTACCAGATACCCTAACAAAAATAGTTCTCTATTCTAATATAAAGACTTGCTTCCAAAGCCTAAATGTACAAAACTCTATAATCTGGGAGGCTGGTGCTGAATAAATAAATATGTGGTGATAGGAAAATGAGCAGATCTATACATTAAATTAATTTTGAAAGAATAGAATATTTTATTTTATACAACCATTTATGCAAATAACCTAATGGCACAACCCACACAGTCAAAATATATTTTCTCTTTGAGTTACAAAATTCTTAGAGCGAACGGCATCCCTCCCTACCATATTCCAAGAATGGCAAGCCTTTGTTTGACCTAAGATGGTAAAGCAATCTGTCAACTACCAAACCAGATAAAGCAGGAAAGCATTTTCAACATATGGAGTAATTTCTCCAAATATATGTATGTATACTGCCTATGCATGTGCTGAATTTCAATGCCCAGGTGTTACATGCATTGTAAATCATTAGACCAATAAAAATGTCCTATCATTTAGCAGAGAGGAGTAGGTACCTCAGGTACAGATAGTTCTCACTTACAACAGTTTGTTTGATAACCGCACTGAAAAAAGTGACTTATGACCATTTCTCACACTTACAACCGTTCCAGCATCCCCTGGTGACATGATCAAAATTCAGATGCTTGGTAACTGACTCATAGTTTTGATGGTTTCAGTGTCCCAGAGCCATGGGATCACCTTTTGTAAACTTCTGACAGCAAAGTCAATGGGAGAGCCAGGTTCACCTAACAACCATGTTACTAACAGAGATGATTATATAACAACTGTGGCAAGAAAGGTCATAAAATGAGGCAAAATTCACTTGACAAATGTGTCACTTATCAATTGAAATTTTGAGCTCAGCTGTGGTCATAGGTTGATGACTACTTGTAGCACAGGGGTGTCAAACTGCCGGCCTGTGGGCTGGATGCATCACACCAAAACCATGCCCACCCCATTGCTGGCAAGGGGAAAAAAGTCACGATATGTCGCGACACGTCATGTGATGTCACGAGTTTGACACCCATGCTGTAGCTGATTTAAAAAGTAGTGAAAGGAAGCCAATAGGCACTTTTACACTGATTAATGCAAAACTTTTATTCTTATGGATGGCTATTTGTATAGGCTGAAATATTTGCTTATCACTCATCTTTTTCCCCCCCATCCAAATTCAAAACTAAAATTGACATGCAGGAAAAGAGGAGCAAGTGAGATTTACCAATGTTGATGATCAAATAAACTTAAGCAATGATCAAATTAATGGTTTTCTCATTCTATTCAATGCATAGTGTGATTAAATATAATAGTGAGAAAAATGTTATCACAAAAACAATGGCCTAAAGAAAAGGGACGCGGTGGCTCAGTGGGTTAGGACGCTGAGCTTGTCGATCGGAAGGTCGGCAGTTTGGCGGGTCGAATCCCGAGTGCCGCGTAACAGAGTGAGCGCCTGTTACTCGTCCCAGCTTCTGCCAACCTAGCAGTTCGAAAGCACGTAAAAAATGCAAGTAGAAAAATAGGGACCACTACGGTGGGAAGGTAACAGCATTCCGTGCGCCTTTGGCGTCTAGTCATGCCAGCCACATGACCACGGAGACGTCCTCGGACAAGCGCTGGCTCTTCGGCTTTGAAACGGAGATGAGCACCGGCCCCTAGAGTCGGAAACGACTAGCACGCAAGTGCGGGGGAACCTTTACCTTTTTTAAAGAAAAGGATTCTTCACCTTAACCTACATGTGTTGTCTTCTAATTTCTAGGTCAATGTAGTGTAGTGTAAGTGTTATATTATAGTTAAAACGGTAGACTGGGAGTGGGGAGACTGATACTCAAGTCCACACTTAGCCATGGAAATCCACTGAATGACCCTGCCAGCCAATGTACTTCACAGGATTGTTCTTATGGGGATAGAATGCATGGAGCTCTCATGAAAGTCACTTTGAGCTCTTGGAGGAAAGGTGGGAGATAAATCAGACAAATAAATACCACACACACACACACACGTCAGAAAGAAAGACAAAGTTAAGTAATGAAATGGAGATGGAATTCAAGAGGAGTTCCATTCTTTTCAAGAAAAATGATATGTGCAAGAATCTGGGAAAACTAGATGTCTGGAAGCTATATATATGGAAACCAGTAGTGGTGTACTGTGAAGGTTATGTGTTAGATAGAAGCTTGGCATACAACTTGACTGGGTAACTTGGGTTAGTCACCTTTTCTTATCTCCATGCTGCAATTAAAAAAAAACCAAACTAGCTACCAATTTATGTTGGACCATTATCGTCATCGTCGTCATCATCAACATCATTCATCATCAACATCATTCATCATTCTGTACCGCTTCATGTTTAACCTGCAGTCCCACTCCCAATATCAAAACCTTCCATAAAGTTGAATTCAAATACTCTTGCCAAATAAGTTACACATTGGCTTAGCAGACCATGCCATTCATCTATTAGGAGACAGAAAGCAGAAACACTCAACCTGCATATAGTCATAAAGTACATACAAATTTTCAGTCTTTTATATAGGCATAGGAAAGAATTTTCTGCTGCTGCATCTGAAGCATTTTGATGAATCAGGGAGAACTAAGGAGAATGCTTCCATTATATTTATTTAATTGCATACTTGCTTGTTGGCTGAATAATCTGTATAATTTTCTAAGTGTCCTTCATTTATAAGTAGAAACCGGGCCTATTTCCTATTCCAATGCTCAGAGATATGTTGAATCTTCTTCATTCTGCCCCTCTGGTCAAGCAGTTTGTATTTCACCAAGTAGTCCTCAGTTTTCTTCTGGAAAGGTGGGAAGGTAGTATTTGCAGAGGCAAAATTAGATTTCTTGGACTGATATATTGCAGGTTTGATAACTAGAGCAGAAGATAAAAACAGAAGTAATGGAAATAAATCAGCTGCTGAGTCCCATTAATTCCTATTATACTATTCCTCGGCCACATTGTAGACCATATATGAGAAAGTAAGAACCAGATATTTCCATATATTGGGCAGAAGCAGTAAAATGAGGACAAAAGAGGATACAAATGGAGAAAAGTTTAGGTGCATAGCTAGTAGTTATTTATCTTAGAATATTTCTAAATTTTGAAATCTAAACCCATAAACTGTGCTACAGAAGCACAGATATATATGGATTGACATACAAAAGTAACATAATCTTGATTGTCTTTATCATGAGAGCAGTGAGCACCCCCATTAGATCAAGATCTTGGATAGTTATTCTATAAATGTGAAACAAGTCAGGGAGCCATGAAGAGGAATCTGCATTGCTTGATCACCTACAGTCTTAAGTCACATTCCCTAAGATATTACACCACTTTGTTTGACTGAGGTACAGCTCTTAGACCATATAAAAGTCAACTTTGTCAAATCTCAGACAACTGGCAGGCTGATGAAAGGTCTTTTCTGAGTTAAAGGATTACCCACCCATTTTCAAGTTGGCCTTAAAGCATCAGCATAACAACTGGTCTCCCTTATTACCAGGTCCAGTCCTTCTGGGCTGTGTCATGTCAAGTGACATTGTTTGGATTCATTAGTGTACCCATTATGATAGGAAATCATTTCTCCTCTGATTTCACTGCCATCCCAGCTTAACAAGTTACCAGCTAACAGTGAAAATATCCTCTAATCAGGACACAGTAACAGGAATCAGAAAATCCACAATATGACTTATTTTCACTACACTGATATATCTGCTCCTTGTCTCACGTCCCTTTTGCGCATTTCTCCAGAAAGATCAGGGCAGAAATAGCCAAGAGGAAACGGACTGCACATCCAGCTAGGTGTGAGAAAGTGGAAGAACTGATGGTCTGGTGTGGTTAATAACTGACAAGTACAAGGAAAATAATGAAGAAATGCTATGCTGTGTTGCAGATTTGAACATAATGTAGCAACTATCTGCAAATCTTTAATGCATCAGCATAAAGGACAACTGGAAAAGATGCCGTTTATTTAAGAATTGCCAATAGGCCTATGTGGGCCCATACATGTGCAACAAAACACTTTATGAAGCACTCCATAATATTAGAAATAAGAAAAAAAATCCCTCTTCTTCTTTACATGAAATAGTAGAGGATAGTTCTTCTGTCTACAACTGTATTAGAAGCCAGGAACTAACTTATGTGAAAAACAGAAAGGAGATAAATCTAAAAGGGATTTAGGAAATGAAGTGCTAATAAAGAGGACCAAGCCTTGGAGAGAAGCAGCTAGGCTATTTGAGCTGGGCACTGAACTGAAGAGGATTGTGTCCGCAGCTGCCAACATCCCAGAAATACAACTGTAATCACACCCTGGACTGGTTAGATGACATCACTTCCAAGGAAATTCATGGTTTTATAATAAGTACAATACTAAAACTGGAGAGCTTACACTACCTGAGGCTGTCTTGGAGTTGGAAAAAGTTAGTTTTATACTTTCACAACAAATGATGTCTTAAACACATGAGCTGAAGATAAGACAAGGACAACATCATAAGGAGAAAAAATCTGTTGTCAAAGCTTAACTATGCTATGGTTTAGTTCATATAGGGACAAGGCCACAGGTTGTTCTTAATGTTTCTGATTATAATAAATGATTTTCAAATGATCAGCAGCCATCAGTTCAGAATGTACATTCCCACAATTGGATTTTGTCTATTCCATCTTCCAATAAAAGATCCTCTGGGATGGAGACTCCAACAGAAGCACATTACAGTTTTTCCTGCCAGCTAGTAGAACCAAAGCCATTGGAGAAATGCCTTACTTTCACCTCAGAAATAACATTTAAGGTGAGGAAGAATATCACCCATCCATCCATCCATCCACTGGCAAAAGAAAGAACAGGTGCAGGAATGTTACTTTTTCTTGCTTTCTAGAAACAATGGGGAGAAATTTACTGTCCCACATTCTTGGCAAGAAAGAAGGTAAGTTGAATTAGAATGCTTTTCTTCCAAAAGATCACCCTTGCCAAAAGTGTGATGGCCAAAAGAATTGAGGAAAAAGCATGTTCCAGTCCTGTTCTCTCAGACTTGGAAAGCAGGCAATGGCAAACCTTGTCATGAAAAGTGCAGGGACTTGTTCAGGCAGTCACCAGGAATCAAAGCTGACTTGAATCCTTCCCCTTCCCCCAACAAGTGCTTACAATTATTAGGTAAGACTGTAAAAAAGAACTAGTTTTCCTGATTCTCCCTTCCTAATAATTTTGTTTTGTTTTGTTTTTAGTAAAACTGTAGGCCTGGGTTAGTCTTTTTGTTTGTTTGTTTGTTTGTTTCACCACCTGAGAAACCTGTGATTTGAGACCTACCTGAGATATTCCTGACAGAAATAATTGCATAACACAGGATAAAAATGTACAAAATAAACAAATAAATAAATATAAAAAACTAGCAATACCAAAGTCTAACATCGTTTAGAGAAGTGTTGGGCACATTTAACAAGATTTTCTTTTTTGTTGTTGTTGTTAGCTGCGAAGTCGTGTCCGACCCATCGTGGCCCTATGGACAACGTTCCTCCAGGCCTTCCTGTCCTCTACCATCTGCTGGAGTCCATTTAAGCTCACACCTACTGCTTCAGTGACTCCATCCAGCCACCTCATTCTCTGTCGTCCCCTTCTTCTCTTGCCCTCAATCTTTCCCAGCATTAGGCTCTTCTCCAGTGAGTCCTTCCTTCTCATTAGGTGGCCAAAGTATTTGAGTTTTAGCTTCAGGATCTGGCCTTCTAAAGAGCAGTCAGGGTTGATCTCCTCTAGGACTGACCGGTTTGATCGCCTTGCAGTCCAAGGGACTCGCAGGAGTCTTCTCCAGCACCATAGTTCAAAGGCCTCAATTCTTTGGCGCTCAGCCTTTCTTATGGTCCAACTTTCACAGCCATACATTGAAACTGGGAAAATCATGGCCTTGACTATACACACTCTTGTTGGCAGGGTGATATCTCTGCTTTTTAGTATGCTGTCTAGATTTGCCATAGCTTGCCTCCCGAGGAGCAAGCGTCTTTTAATTTCTTGGCTGCAGTCCCCATCTGCGGTGATCTTGGAGCCCAGGAAAACAGAATCTGTCACTACCTCCATTTCTTCCCTGTCTATTTGCCAAGAATTGAGAGGGCCGGATGCTATGATCTTGTTTTTCTTAATGTTACATTTCAAGCCCACTTTTGCACTCTCCTTCTTCACCCGCATCAAGAGGCTCTTTAGTTCCTTTTCACTTTCTGCCATTAGAGTGGTATCATCTGCATATCTTAGGTTGTTGATATTTCTTCCGGCAATCTTAATTCCAACTTTTGATTCATCTAGCCCTGCCTTTCTCATGATGTGCTCTGCATATAAGTTAAATAGGCAGGGTGACAGTATACAGCCTTGCCGGACTCCTTTCCCAATTTTGAACCAATCAGTGGTTCCGTGTCTAGTTCTCACTGTTCCTTCTTGGCCCGCATATAGGTTTCTCAAGAGACAAATAAGATGGTCTGGTACTCCCATTTCTTTAAGAACTTGCCACAGTTTGTTATGATCCACACAATCAAAGGCTTTAGCATAGTCAATGAAGCAAAAGTAGATGTTTTTCTGGAACTCTCTAGCTTTCTCCATGATCCAGCGTATGTTGGCAATTTGATCTCTAGTTCCTCTGCCTCTTCAAAATCCTGCCTGCACTTCTGGTAGTTCTCAATCCACATACTGCTGAAGTCTAGCTTGTAGGATTTTAAGTATAACTTTACTAGCATGAGAAATGAGTGCAATGGTGCAATAGTTTGAACATTCTTTGGCACTGCCTTTCTTTGGAATTGGAATGTAAACTGACCTTTTCCAATCCTGTGGCCACTGTTGAGTTTTCCAAATTTGCTGGCAAATTGAGTGTAGCACTTTTACTGCATCATCTTTTAACATTTTGAATAGCTCAGCTGGAATACTGTCACCTCCACTAGCTTTGTTGTTGCTCAGTTTTTCTAAGGCCAACTTCACTTCACATTCTAGGATGTCTGGCTCGAGGTCAGTGACCACCTCATTGTTATTATCAGGGACGTTAAGCTCATTCTTGTATAGTTCTTCTGTGTAATTTTGCCATCTCTTCTTAATCTCTTCTGCCTCTGTTAGGTCCCTGCCATTTTGGTCCTTTATCATGCCCATTTTTGCATGAAACGTTCCCTTCATCTCTCTAATTTTCTTGAAAAGATTTCTGGTCCTCCCTATTCTATTGTTTTCTTCTATTTCTTTGCACTGTTCATTGAAGAAGGCATTCTTGTCTCTTTTAGCTATTCTCTGGAATTCTGCATTCAATTGGGTGTATCTTTCTTTTTCTCCCTTGCCTTTTGCTTCCCTCCTTTCCTCAGCTATTTGCAAAGCTTTCTCAGACAGCCATTTTGCTTTCTTGCATTTCTTTTTCTTTGGGATGGTTTTAGTTGCTACCTGTGTACAATGTTGCGAACCTCTGTCCATAGTTCTTCAGGCACTCTGTCTATCAGATCTAATTCTTTAAATCTATTCGTCACCTCTACTGTATATTCAACAGGGATATGATTTAATTCATACCTGTGGCCTAGTGCTTTTCCCTACTTTCTTCAGTTTAAGCCTAAACTTTGCAATGAGAAGCTCATGGTCTGAGCCACAGTCAGCTCCTGGTCCTGTTTTTACTGACTGTATAGAGCTTCTCCATCTTTGGCTACAGAGCATATAGTCTATCTGATTTCTGTGTTGACCGTCTGGTGATGTCCATGTGTAGAGCCGTCTCTTGGGTTGTTGGAAAAGAGTGTTTGCTATGACCATCGTATTCTCTTGACAAAATTCTATCAGCTTGTGCCCTGCTTCATTTTGTACTCCAAGGCCAAACTTGCCTGTTATTCCAGTTATCTTTTGGCTTCCTACTTTAGCATTCCAATCCCCCATGATGATAAGGACATCATTTTTTGGTGTTAGTTCTATAAGGTGCTGTAGGGCTTCATAGAATCGATCAATTTCATCCTCTTCAGCACTGGTGGTTGGGGCATAGACTTGGACTACTGTGATATTGAATGGTTTGCCTTGGATTCGAACTGAGATCATTCTGTCATTTTGAGGATTGTATCCCAGTATTGCTTTTCCTACTCTTTTATTGACTATGAAGGCTATTCCATTTCTTCTGAGGGATTCTTGCCCGCAGTAGTATACCTGATGGTCATCTGAACTAAATTCACCCATTCCTGTCCATTTTAGTTTGCTCATTCCTAGGATGTCGATGTTCAGTCTTGTCATCTCTTGTTTGACCATGTCCAGCTTTCCTTGATTCATGGATCTTACATTCCAGGTTCCTATAGAGAAAAAATCTTTACAGCATCGGACTTTCCTTTCACCACCAGACATATCCACAGCTGAGCATCCTTTCGGCTTTGGCCCAGTCGCTTCATTCTTTCTGGCGCTACTAGTACTAGCCCTCTGCTCTTCCCCAGTAGCATATTGGACGCCTTCCAACCTGAGGGGCTCATCTTCCAGCATCATATCGTTTTGCCTTTTGGTACTGTCCATAGGGTTTTCATGGCAAAGATACTGGAGTGGGTTGCCATTTCCTTCTCCAGTGGATCACGTTTTGTCAGAACTCTCTGCTATGACCTTTCCGTCTTGGGTGGCCCTGCACGGCATAGCTCATAGCTTCATTGAATTACGCAAGCCCCTTTGCCACGACAAGGCAGTAATCCATGAAGGGGAGAATTTCTTTAGAAGTTCCTAATTAGCTGTAAAAGAAAGGGTAAATACAGTATGATTGGGTACCAAGAGGTTTATTGCTTTGTATATTTTGTGAAATTCAGTGGAGCATATGAGCTGCTGCCAGAACACAATACACTGTATGTAGTAATCAAAACCTGAGTATCTTTCTCACTAAGCAATACCACTTCAAAACATTCACTGTAATGAATTAGCTACTTTAAACTGGCATGCAAAATGTTATATTACTTTTTTTCCCCTGTGAGTTTAGCTCTACAGAAGATTAGGGAACATATAGAACATCCAAATGAAGGATGAAGAAAATGAAAAGTTAGAACTATCTGCTGCTGGCCAGATTGCAAGGATTATGGTAGTTTTAGAGACATTCTAGCTACCTTAATGGCCTCCAGAACTAGTGCAGGCAGCCTTCTATCATTTTCTCTCTGTCTCAAAACCATCTCTCACATTTGTTTCTCCCAAGCTTTGGGTGGCAGGAAAAGCAGAAAGTGAAGCAGAGATCTTTGGAATTACCATTCTCCTTGCTCCAAAAAGACGGATTTTCTCACCTAGAAGGGAAAGGGTTTTTTCTGTTATCAGGTCTCTGATCTCTGTGGAATCAGAGAACTGGCAGTAAAAAGGTGTTCTCCCATTTCTTCTTCACCTCAAGTACCAACAGCAACAGGGTTAAAGACAAAGTGCTTTGATCTTTTTGTAACTATCCCACTGGCACCAAAAATGTCCACGTCTCCTCAGGGATGGTTTATTTAATCAAATAGTTCCAGCAAACAGAAAAGTTTTTGTATACTTGAGAGCCATCTTTTTCTCCCTGTGACATAGGAGTTATAGACATTGTATACTTGTGTTTATAGTTTGTTTGACACATGAAATAAATTTATGTGCTGTAGCATTTAACTAGTATGACGAAAAAACAGTTACTGCAGGATTGCTGGTATGAACGTGCATTATTCTACATAGAAAATCATAGAATACTGTAGGAAAAAAACATCACTTGTAGTTTCACACAAAATGCGATGTCTTGAATCAAGGTTTGACTTTTAGTTGAAAATGAAACAAAGCAAAATTAACAGAAACAGATTACATATCAGATTTTTTTAAAAAGAAAAATTTCTGTAATTTGTATTTTTAAATTTGATTAGTTTCTATTTAAAGCATTCAATATTCTTCCTACAAAGCAGTATGAACTCTTTCCTTGTAAATGTACCTAAGTTACTGACTTTGTCTTCATTCTCCCTCTATCCCATTTTTAGAGAAAATAGAATTAAAAGTAATCTTTTTTTTTTATTTTTCAGGGAAAGTCCCTGCAGTTCTTTAACATCAAATTGTGCAGGAAGTTTGGGGATGTTTTGAAGGAATTCTGCTTTGTCTCAAGATTTAGTATGTCCAATTGGATTTGGAGTATGTAGCTTTTATTTTTACTCTCCTTGAATCTTTGTGGTCAAGCAGAAGAAGAACGTGTCCTTTATGTAGCCCAGAGTTTACCTTTCTGAGTGGGCATAGTTCTTCAGATCTATCAAAACCCTTCCAACAATAGTAGACTATGACTACAGCTCAATGTAATCTCGTGTTCAACCAGGCCAAATCCCAAACATGATAAATTCTTTCACATAGTTAAGTAAAGATTTCTGCTTTGGATCTCTTCTCATTCTCAGCCTGACCCCATAATTGGGGAATTTAGAACATCTAAATCAGCAAACTACAACATGGGAAGCTAAGGAGGAGGGGGTGTTAAGTTGCTATGCCAGTTGCAGAGGGAATTCAGGATCCAAAACAGCTTTCAATAGTTTTCCTTATCCTTGACCAAAAAAGAATTTTAGGTAGGTTATTTGATAAATGTCTTCGTGTATATTGATCTCAAAATTTTGATACACTGCCAACTACATAGAAAGAAAAAAAATCACAAATATGTTTATGTTAAAATTGGTATGGTAGAACTTTATTAAAGAAAACAATATGAAAGAAAAGACAAACAAGTATTCATATTTCTTGGAATATTAAGAAACAAAAAGATACTTTTTCAAAATCAGTGACATTTTCTGGAAAATTTTATTTATACTTTGTTTTCTTTGATTCCATAAAACAGCTGATTACTGATGCTGGTTTTTGAATTCAAGTGATCTAGAGACAAAAATAAATATTAATGCAAGTACACATATGAAATATATATATATGCTAAATTCTCTCTCTCTGTCTCTCTGCATCAGCTTATATTAACTTCAGGTTGTTTTTAATTTTGCTTTTCTCATTTTTAAAGTGAAGTTTTAAAATTTTAATTTTTATATTCACCCTTTTTTCAAAAATTATTAAAACACTCTTAACATTATTCTCTTGTAAGACCCTTCAGTAAGATATTATATAGAAATAAAATATACTGAATAAATAATAGCAACATAGAAGATAATTTATGTAGGCCATAAAATTCTATGAAGTTCTATTTTGAAGCCAGTGTTATTAAGTTACTGATGAATAATCTATACTTGAGGGTAAACTGTAACACAATATATGAAATAATTTATAATGAAAATAAACAAAAATTCTGAAGAGCTTCAAAGGATATTCAGTCTGAGAAGAAGGATATTAAAATAATTCTAGGTGAATTGAGGCAACTGTCTATTAAAAGAATATTACAAGCTTAAATCTCTAAGGAGTAAACTTTCATCTTATTTTAGTTTAGATATTTATATTTATATTAAGATGTCATATAAATGAGTCGTGATAGCTAAAAATTTACCAACCTGGATTTTTTTAGCTGAAAATGTATTCATTTTTTTCAAAATACTTCCTAAGCTGTTGGCATGCATGCAGATATAATGCACTTTTCTGAAGAATTTCTTACTTTTCTGCAAGGAAGAATATCATACAAAAGGATGTAAATTATAAAGATATTCATTAAAAATAAGGATAAATATTGAAGCAGAAGATAGCCACCTCTAAAGCTACTATTTATACTAGACAGTGCTTCTAGAGCAAGTCCGCGCTGGAGTAGAAAACTTGTATGCTATTGATTGTACCTTAATGTAAGAATTGCTTCTGGCACATGGCATAAGACTGATCTTCATAAGGCAGAACTTATTTTTATTCATGTCCACAAGTACTTGATGATATAACAGTTTGTGATGACTCCAAGTAGCAGGAAAAAAGTATCTTTGGATCATTATGGCTTGATTGTTGAATTGTCTGGAAGAAACATCTGTTGAATTTAGTGCTACCTTATCTAACCTAACTGTCTGCCATCATAGCCACAATACAGAGGTTAGTTTTGAGAAATTTATAAGAACTTCAGAGTATGTTAGCAAATCCATGGATATCTACATGGTGCTTATGACAAAGCTGAAGTATATTTATATTTGATTCTATTAAAAATTGAACAAGAAAGAAATATGTAGTTTGAGGGTATTAATTCATGGCCATCTTGTCCCAGAGATTTGTCTTCTTAAAATTACCACAGGTGCCACCTTATTAAGAAACTGAAATTAAGTTAGCTCATGACATTCTATATCTATAAAAATGGGATTGCTACAGTAAACTGTGGTGATGGGGTTATTCACCTTGTCCAGTTGCCCCATCCATAGAAGGGGTTGGCAGCCATTGCTGCAGGGCTGAAAGAGATAACATTGCTTTCCATAATTTCTCGACTCATTGTCAAAGTGATCTCAGGGCATGTTTTTCCCCTCCACTTTTGAAGTACACTTTCCATTGTTATCTTGTCTTGAACATTCCTGGCCACTAGTATTTTGCTATTAAGTGAATTTTATTATAGATTGTAATTCCTTTTAGTACTACCTTGACCATAAATGCTGTAACAGTATATTGATTAGAACACTGGCCTTGTAAATAGACATTTTCTGGCTTGAAGGGAAAGGTAGTCCTTCCCCAAAGAGATAGGACATTCATAAATGTGAAAAATAAATAAAAAATAAAGTTTCCTGGCTGAAACCTATTTTTCATTCCCTGAACTTCTCACTTTTCTCTATGATTTTTTAAATAAGTCCAGTAAAACACAGATTTATTAAAAATAGGAATCTGAGGAAAAATAAAATTTTAAAAATACATTTCTACCTGGTTTCAAACTAGGAGCTTTCTGCTTATAAGATAAACATTTAAATCCTTGTGCTACTGCAGCCTCCACAGTAAAGGAACTTCTTAAAGACATAAAAAAAGCATTCAGATAATAATATTTTTTTACACTTCCTTGTTAAGCCTGTTTGTGTGTACATGTTCATGCTTTAAATTTGTATCTATAAGAATAATTATGTATGTGTGCATGCACAATATAGTTTATTGTAGTGGTTAAGGCACCATGCTAGAAACTGAGAGACCATGAATTCTAGAGCTTCCTGGGACAAAGCCAGCTGGGTGACCTTGGGCCAGTCACTGTCTCTGCCCTAGGAAAGAGGCAATGGCAAGCCATTTCTGAAATCTTGCAGGGACTTTCCAGGTAGTTGTCAGAAATCAACACTCACTTGAAAGTGTGCATACATGTGTGTGCACAAACACACAGACATACAGACAAACAAGGTAATCTGGGGAAGCCAGGCAGGGGCAATGATAGTTACATAAATAAACATACTTTAATACTGTTCAATAGTGACAGCATAAGAAAGAAGTTCAGACTGAGCTTCCGGTGGCTGCGCGGCGCCGGAGACAGCCTTCCCGGGCTGCCCGCGGCTCAGCTGAGTAATTTTCACCCGAAACAGCGTCGATCAGCTGTTCGGGTGAATTTGAAGCCCCCTCCTCGGGAGAAGAGGAGGGGGTGAGGCCCCAGGTAGGGGTTGAGTTCTCCGGGGCCGCCTGAGCTTGTAGCTTGGGCGGCTGAAGGATCGAACTCCCCCGTAGCCTGGGTCGCTCCCAGCTGGCCAGCGTCTCTGCTCCGGATTTCTTGGAGCAGAGCCAGGCGTTTGCGACCACCCCTGCCTGAAGGAAGGACTATGGAATAAAAGGAGCAGGCAGAGCGGTACAAGAGGAAAGGATGAAGAGGATTATTATATTTTACTCTCGAGCTTGATGGACTTTTTTAAACTTAAAGTGAAAGTGCGTCACAAGTGGAAGTAAAAGATGGCGGCTAAACCTCCCTCAAAAACTCTTCGGAGTGCTGGAACTTCTCCGACGCAACAATCATCATTGCAGGCGTTGCATCCTCCTGATGTATTGACACCGAAGGATCTACAAGATGCTCTTGAAAAACATGCCCAGGTAATTCTGGAATCAATGGGTGATAAATTTGCACGGATGGAGGAGAAATTGGAGAAATTGGAGGAGAGAATGGAAGAGAGGATGGAACAGAAGTTCAGTGTGATGAAGGCAGACATTTTGTCTTCAGTGTATAAAGTGGCTGAATGTGTGGAAGACCTGGATGAAAAAGTGGAAGATTTGACTCAAAAGAATGCCATATTAGAAGCAAAAGTATTGGAGAATGAAGATTTAAGAGACAAAATGGACAGAGAATTGAGTCTTGCTCAATATTATCAGATGCAGTTTGCTGTTAGAATCAGAGGCTTAAAAGAGAATATTAAGGAAGATCTAAAGCAGCTGATTTCTGAGGCTCTGGAAGTGGTATTGAACCAGCCAGCATCTGAAATAAAGGGAGGCATGGATAAAGTGTTTCGTGTGAATTCATGGATTGCTAGACAGAGAAAGCTGCCTAGAGATGTGGTGGTTTATTTTGTAAAGAGGGAAATTAGAGATGAAGTTATACAAGCTGCCTATGATTCTAAAGTTGTGATTGCTGATCAAGAAGTTTTGGTTCTAAAAGAAATTCCTCCAAAGATTTTAAGGAGAAGGAAGGATTTTACATTTCTTGTGCAAGAGCTCAAACAACGAGATATAAGGTTCAGATGGGAGATCCCAGTTGGGTTGATGGTGATGCACGAAGGTAAAAGGTACCGTTTGGTTACTGTGATGCAGGCGCGTGATTTTTACAATAACGTTTTAAAAGCAACCCCATTATTACTTTTGGAAGCTGCAAAGAGATCTGGAGAAGGAGAACATCAAGAGGCTGAAGATGGACAGACAGAGGAGAATGGTGCTGGAGGAGATCAAGCTACAACTTCTTTGGATGATCTTAGAGAGCAGAGGGTGACGCGTGCTGCTTTAAAACGATTAAAAAATAAAAAATAAAAGAACAAGATCAGCAGAAGTCTATGGAACTTTCACAACGTACTTATAGCCAAGCAGTGGGAGGAGCACGGCCTAAAAAAGATAGTCCTATCAGAGCAGCGCTTTAAGAGCTTTGGGATGATATGCATGACAACTAAATTTTTAACTTGGAACGTTAATGGACTAAATTCACCACAGAAGAGGCAGAAAGTTTTTCAATATTTAAAACAATTCAAGATAGATGTTATATGTTTGTAAGAAACGTATATTAGGGTTGTGGATCAAAAGTATTTACTGAACTCAAGGTTGGGTACGCGATCTGTTGCTTCTGCAATGAATAAGAAAAATGGAGTGGTTGTTTATGTTAAAAGTGCTTTAACAGCAGACTTAATTGAAGCAGATAAGCATGGAAGATACGTTATGATAGAGCTGCTGCTAGAAGGCAAAAAGACGCTTTTAGTTGGATTATATGCTCCTAATTAACAACAAGCTGACTTTTTTAGTTTACTTTATACAAAGCTTACCCAGTTGGATTATAAATCTGTTATTTTTATGGGGGATTGGAATGGTGTTTTGGATGTACAGATGGACAAGGCTGGAGCTTTTAAGCGCATCCCAAGTCATGCTAGATTGCCTAAATCCTTTTTTTGAAATGAAGATTTTATATTAATAGTGTTTGTAGTTATTCTATATGAGCTAGAGAGTGATAGATTTTAGAGTTTACGGTTGTTAGCATGTGGTTGTTTATGATTCTTTTTTTTTGTTTTTTATACCTTGTACTTAGCTCTGGGAAGTCGGGGGGGGAGGGGGGGAGGGGTAAGGAGGGAGGGATAGGGGAGGGGTAGGGGGGTTTGTTAAAGATAAAATGTATGATAAAACTTTTTAATAAAAAAAAAAGAAAGAAGTTCAGACTGAAGCCTCCCTAACTATAATATAAAAGGGAGAAAGGGACACAGTCAGTTTTTCAAAATTCTGTTACTATAATTAATATCAATCAGATTAGTAGAATATGTTTCCAGATCTGGACTATCAGTTGACAGTATGTATGTTATGTATGTGACAGACTGCAAGTTGTTCACAAAATATTTCATCCAGATAAGATTTTTAAATTGGTTTAGAGTTAGATCAGCATGAACACAGGACTTAAATGGTAAGTTCTGATATGTTCTATATCTAAGAATATCCCAGGTCAATAAAGAAAACTTTACATTTCAGTAAACATACATAAAATTTATGCTCCAAACCCCACCTAAAGCAATGAGAAATAGATTTTACGTAACTCATTCCACTGAAAAACCAGAGAAGTTTTTTTTATCCTAGCTAATTGTGCATAAGATTATAATCTTCTACAGCATTTTTCTACCTATATGATCTCACTGCATCCATTGGAACTTAATTGCAGGTAAATACCATTACCACTATAGTCATAACTGATTTTACTCCAAGTTAATTGCCACTGAATATACTTACATTCAACCCCTTTGTTAATTTGACAGAAGCATTCTTTAATACCAAAAGAAGATGCAAATTTGACACAGATAAAGAACTACAGACCGATATCGTTACGGAATGTGGATTATAAAATCTTTAGTTCAACAATGGCAGAGAGACTGAAACGATGTTTAACTGAGTTTATACATTCAGATCAAAATGGTTTTTTACCAAAGAGACAAATTAAAAACAATTTAAGAGTGATAATGGATGTATTAGAATACTATGAATTGCATCCAGGAAAACAAATGGTGTTAGTATTTCTGGATGCCCAAAAGGCATTTGATAATGTTTCCTGGCAATTTATGATTCAACACAAATAATAGACTTTGGACAGAATTTTATAAATATGATAAAAATGATATACAATAAACGAACAGCAAAAGTGATTGTGAATAGAGACTATACTGAGAATTTTGAGATAAGGAAAGGTACAAGACAAGGAAGCCCACTATTTCCACTGTTGTTCATTTTCACTTTGGAAGTTTTAAATAGAAATATTAGACAATATATAGAAATTAAAGGATTAGAAATAAAAGGTGAAACATATAAATTACAAGATTTGCTGATAATTTGGTGTTTATTTTAGAAGAACCTTTGGAGATGATTCCTAAACTTTTGGGAAAGATAGAACAGTATGGAGAAATGGCAGGAGTGAAAATAAATAGAGAAAAAACTAAAGTAATAGTTAAAAACCTTACAGATAAGCAAAAGACAACAACAAATATCGGAAAAGATAGAATTGCAAATAGTTAAAAAGGTTAAATATCTGGGGATACAGTTAACGGCAAGATGTTCAACAATAAAAGATAACTACACAAAATTATTGACTCAAATAAAACTGGATTTGGAAAAATGGAAAAATTTGCAATTGTCAATATTAGGAAGAATTGTCACAGTGAAAATGAATTTATTACAGGAAATTTTATTTCTATTTCAAACAATACCTATAAAATTGGAGAATTTTTTTTAAGATTTGAACTCACTAATTTTGAAATTTATTTGGCAAGGAAAGAAAGCTAGAATTAAACAGAAATTGCTACAAGATGCTAAGGAAAATGGAGGATTTGGCCTACCAGAGTGGGTTCTATATTATCAAACTTCTGTATTAACATGGGTAAAATAATGGAAAATTCTTAAAAACAAAAGGTTGTTATATCTGGAGGGGCACGATTTACAATTGGGATGGCATGCTTTCTTATGGTATGGGAAAAATAGAGTTCATAAATATTTCCAAAATCATTATATAAGAAATGCATTGTTAACAACATGGGAAAAAATACAAAGTAAAATATACTGCTGAAAAAAATAAAGGGAACACTTAAACAACACAATGTACTGTATTTAATAGTAGGATGTCTTATCTTGTGTTCCCTTTATTTTTTTGAGCAGTATATATTTAAAAATTCCAGTGTGTTTGTCCACAATGGAAGCATTTGTACACCCAAATTTAGTGGACTTTGAAAAAATCTAGACATATAGAGATATTCTAAATTCTGAAGGAAATTTAAAATCTAAACAAGAAATGGAAAATCAGAGTGTTAACCTAACATGGTGGACACATTTACAAATGCAAACTAGATATGATAGAGATGTTAAAATGTATGGATTTTATAAGGATATTGTTGACTTTGGATGAAAAATTAACTAAGAAAATGTATAATTGTTTATTAACTTTAGAAATGGAAAGTGAACAAGTCAAAGAAACAGTGATATGATGGGCGAAAAAATTTGGTTATAATATAGAATTGGAAAAATGGCAAAATTTATGGAAAAGAAACTATAAATTGACAATGTCAACTTCCTATAAAGAAAACTTATATAAAATGTTTTACAGATGGCACTTGCCACCAGTAAGATTAGCAAAAATGTTTAAAAATATGTCAGATAGATGTTGGAAATGTAAACATAAATCAGGCACTTATTGTCATGTTTGGTGGACATATGATAAAGTAAAGAATTATTGGGAAAAGATACATATTTGGCTAGAAAAGATGTTAGGAGAACATGTTGATTTTAATCCTGAACTTTTTTAAATTAGGTATAATGTCAAAAAAGACTAATAAATAAAACTCATACTTGACTTTGCATATTACAACAGCGGCAAGAATTATATTTGTGCAACACTGGAAAAATGAAAAAATACCATCAGATGAAGAAATAATTAAAAAAAATACTAAAATGCGCAGAGATGGACAGATTGATTATGAAAGAAAAAGAAGAAACGGATTTATTTTACCATTAGCTGGAGGAAAGAAGAACAGATTAGGAATTAAATATGTATTAGCATGTAAACTCAGGCAGCACGTTGGTTGAAAAAATTATTACTGTATGTATGGAAAAAATGAATAATTTTTTTTTATAAAAGGATTTTGACAGGAGCATTAAGTTAGAAATTCAAGACTTGGTCACATTTCACTACATAAATATATTCTTACATTTAGTGACATGGATTACATTTAGTGACATGGAGAACTCAACAATGTAAAATGGGCTTGATATTGTTTTATTGTTGTTGTCTAATCATGACTATATTATACAGTAAGCTTTTAAATAAACAGAAAATTAACAGAAAACAAAAATCTACACATAAAAATATAGAATTTCCGAAAGGATACAGTATATAGGATAACAGAAGAAAACAAATGATTCAAAATAAAGGTTCTCTCAAGTTGAACTTCATACAATGCAGTTCTGCTCTGCTGAAAACTAGAGCCATCCATGTCTCTGATACGTTATTTTCAAAAATTATCATTTTTTAAAAAACTTTCAAAATATGTATTTAAAAGCATACTTTCTCTAGCAACATAAATTTAAATATATAATTTTTCTGAAATACAATTATTACTGGATATGTTTTGATTATTAAGAAATCCTTCACAGCATTAGGAAAAGTATAAAATGAATAGTTAAAACTCAATTTTTCAGAGAATGAAGCTCAGATCATTCTATATCAGGCATGTCAAACTGCCGGCCCACAGGCCGGATGCATCATGATGATATCGTGCCCTCCCCATTGACGGCAATGGGCAAAAAGTCGTGATACATCATGCAACGTCACGTGATTTCCCAAGTTTGACATGCTTGTTCTATATGATCTAATATGTTCAATGAGTCTTGTGTTATATACTATGTTTTAGGAAAGTTGTATAAGTAGTGTATCATAAAAAAGCAAATAACCAATAATTCATAATTCAGCATCAAAGTTGCCTAGAATTTTAGCTAACTAAGCTTTTGAAAACATCTGGTTTATATTTAAAAGCCACAGGGAGCTGAGTCGCTTAAAAAAACAAAAAGTGGCACTATTCCATAATTTTATATATCTATATCTATAGATAGATATAGATAGTGATAGATAGATAGATATAGATATATAGATATATATAAAGATATATAGAGATATAGAGATATAGCTATAGCTATAACTATATAGATATGAAAATGCATATTTAAAAGGTGACTTGATCCTAACCATAAAGCATAAACCATAAATTTATTTCAGGGTTTTGGTTTTTTAATGACATAGGTTACAGATTCATGACTAAGAGCATGTTTGGGGTAGTGGTTAAAGCATCAGACTAGAAACTAGGAGATAGTAAGTTCTAGTCCTGCCTTGAGCACAAAGCCAGCTGGGTGACCTTGGGCTAGTCACTTTCTCTCTGAGCCATAGGAAACAGGCAATGGTGAACCATTTCAGAAATCTCATCAAAAAACCTGCAGGGACTAGTCCAGGCAGTCATCAGTAATCAACACTGAGTTGAAGACACACACACACACACACACACACACACACACACACACACAAACACACACAAACACAGATTCATCACATAATCGAGAAATATTCTTGATTTCTATACTAATCCACAGGAAATATATCGCTAAGCATTATTTATAGCATTTTTCTCAAACTGATACCATGTCTGTTGGGAAGTGTAGGAGATGAAGTCCAGCACATGAAATAGGAAATACTTATTTAAGAGCACGGTCGGTCATGCAATTTGAATTGAAGGCGTACCTTTTCATATATGAACAATATGATTTAGATGCTAATATATATAATATATATAACTACATTCAAATACAACTGGAGCCACTAACCTGGCAAAGTTAGCCGATCTGTGGAATTAGGAATAGATGCTGGTTTTATAAGTTGTTTTGAACCTTTAGGAACAAAAACAGATGAGTTATTGGTATGACTTCAACAGACAATCATTTGGTTATATGTCAATATATTTGTATTTATTTCCTTTCCACTGCTACAACAACAGATTAAAAAGCCAAGTTACTATGATTAAGGTGATGGGATCTGGGCTACAAAATACTGAATGACCACTAGATTCCTATGATCATCTAAGTTGTTTCACTAGTTCTGTTTCTATTTTCAGATAATTACAGGTAATACCATAATTTAGTGTTTTGCGCTATGCTTTCCTACCTATTGCCCACCCAGAAATCAGAAGCATTATATCCTGGTTTGTACCATGCCAGGATTGCAAACCAAGATCCAATTATACTTTGCAATTTTGGCTTATTTATATGCAACTGATGGTTTGTATGCAGTGTGATTTCTGGATTTGGATAAAATTGTAATCTATATTTTGCCTCAGAGCAGGATGTGCAAGTTTTAATCACTTTTCTTTCCAGGAAGTGGGTGAGGAGGAGGGAGCATGAGACCCAGAATAAGGCTTTTACTAGATGCAGAAGAATTCCATGAAAACTATCCTCTAGTCTAGTGTAGGTATTTGGGATTGCACTAGACTTTCTCACATTTTCTCCACTAAGGTGATTGCAACCCCAAATATGGCAAAGGACACCATGCTCAACAGATTATCAGGTTTCTGTACATCCACAGAACACACAGTAAGAAGCCATGATAAATATACTGTAGATTAGATAATAGAAGCATTTTGAGCAAGCAAGCATAGCCAATGATAAGAAATGTTAGAAAACCTATTGTCCACTTCTGTTTTAATGAATATAATTGAACTGAATGAAATCAAGATATCCCATTATAGTTTGCATTGTATTTTAAGAGATCCAAATAAATCCAGGTAGGAGATATCTCTCAATATTTTTTTAAATGTACTTCAAAAGCAGAACAATGCTAATTTGAAGAAAATGGCTTCTAGGATTTTTCTCCTTCCATGAAAGATTAGATCTTACTGCTACTAATAGTAAGAAGGAGCCATCATAGTAAAAATTAGGAAAAGATTTCTAGAATGGCTGTCCTTTCCTTATAATGATCCTTTCTATTCCGCCAATGTTTTTACTCCTAAATCCTCAGAATCAAGTTCAAGGTCACCAATGTTCATCCACACTACCTCTATGTCTAAAACATATAGAAATAGATCATCAGTGCACTGTTCAGCTGACCAATACAAATGTATTAAAATAAAAAGAAATGCAAGCACTGCCCAAGATCCTGTATTCTCCTGTTTAGTTTTGTTCAGCCAGTCTGACAGCCAAGACATCATTCCACTGCATGTTTAATTAAACAGCAGAAATTATAGGATGAAGTGACTGCAACTAAATCATTCCAAGGTAGGAGGATAACTCAGGAATCAGGAAAGAAGATGAGGTAATATTTCCCTGTAAATCTGTATTAGCTCCCAACATCTGAAGAGCTCCCCCATGCTCATGGAAAACCAGATTCATTATGATAAAAATAAGATGATCCAGCTGCTGCCAGTACTATAAACTCATGTGGGTATAGAGCAGTGGTGGGATTCAAATATGTGAACAACCGGTTCTCTGTGTGGATGCCACTTCCGTAAGTCCATTCTGGGCCAGGGCAACAAAAAATTAGCTACCAGTTCTGCCAAATTGGTGCAAACTGGCTGAATCCCACCACTGGTATGGAGCCAATGTGGGAGCATTGCTAACACCATGCTTAGATGTGCCTTAAATCCTATTACAACACTGATGGACACGCTAAGCACTATTTCCTTAGATATAGATAAACAAAGCTGGGATTCACTACAAATGGAGTTCTCTTTGCTTTTATTTGGTAATAACATGAACATACAGGAATACACTTACAGAAAAACCAAAAAGCTGCAAAACTAATTCATATATTTAGAGACAACATGCCTCTTCTTCACAGTTTAAAAAAAGATACAATAAATATATTTTTTCTAAAAAAATACTCTCACAAGTGTTGATAATATACATTGCTGCACATCTACAAGCCACTTATATTTTGAGCCAAAATAGGAACAAACCAAAGATGTTTATTTAGAAACTTAGGTTTCTCCTCCCTTCTTTTAGCAATGAATTCAAATGAGCTTTGTCTTTTTGGATGTTCATTATCCCCTCCCAAACATTTTTTTTTTTGGAAAATTATTGTAGATGACACGCATCCACATTTTCTTAAATCATGATCATTTTAGGTGTACAAATATGTCAGATCAACTTTGCCCAGTCTTATGCTATGGATGCCATGGGATCATAATTCCTAGATTTGGAATTCCTAGTCAATATATGTCAAGTTCATGTTGGTTGGAAATCTAGATGTTAATCTAAAACATCAGTGCCAGCTTGGAGAAGATTAAGTAAAATATTTCATGTATACAATAATTGGGAATATGATAAGTACATATGGGACAGCAAGTGTATCATATACTTGGTTTCTGTTACATATATAAAATCTGGAAAATGCCCCTGAGATATCATTTGTATATTCTAGCTGACAACCTGAGGTGCAAAATTATGAGAACAAGTGCCTAGATTCAATTCTTTTCTCTGTTTCCTTGACCAAAGATTATTGAGTACATTTATTTTAAGTGCTGTTATAGTAATCTTAGGATAAGCATTATGTAATACAAAGTGGAAAGTATGCCTAGCTTTATGTAATAATATAATAATCATATTGCAAATTTCTACTGAAATGATACCTCAGTCACTGTTTCCATGCTATTATATTAGACAATATTATCGAAGAATGGCATCTGAATGGCTTTAGGAGAACTATGGGTCCAGAATCAGTTTTTCCAAAATCATTAATTACATATTTCTAGGTATATGACTTCCAATAGCTGGTTTTGAATGGGCGGAGGAAAGTTCCCCTGACTAAATCCCATTGACAGACAAATTGCTCAGGAATCTGGCTGAGCAGCTACACTAATTGCTATCATTGTATTGTGTAGAAGCAAATTCTCTAATTAAATTATATATTGTATGGTATATTTCTTTTTATCTGTCCTGAAAGACAGACAAAATATAAACAACATGTAACATATTGTTACACAGAATTCCATTAGACTGTCAGAATTAATGGCAGAATTTACAGAAATTTTGCAAATGTCCTACCCAAACATCTAGATGGGCAGACTTTTCTATAATAATTCCTGATGGCAACATTCCCCCCCCCCACAATATAGTACACCAGAAGTTCTAGTTTCTCAAATGTAATGTAATAGGATTGGTTAAATTTAAGCATTGGCCAACTTTAAATTGACCCTGAATGTGTACAATGAAACCAAATAAAACATAAAAACAATTTTAAAAGTCTTCTTAAAAAGGAATAAACAACTGAAACTAATAGTCAGCTGGTTAACCACACCCAATTCCCAGACAAATCTGACAGGGGGAATCCAACCACCCTAACCCAAGACCTGGAATAAAAACCAGGCCTTTATGCTTTTTCCAGAATGCCCTCATGTGGCAGCATATGAAAATCTGTGAGAATTTCATTCCAGAGGGCTGGTTCCATGATAGAGAATTTTTACTTCTGGTGTAGTAATAGAAGACATTATTTAATTGAATTCAATTGCAAAACATTTTGGCTCATACTGTCTGGGCATACAACACAAGAGATAGGTAAGCAGACCTTATGCCATATAAGGCTTTATTCATGCAAACTGTACTTTGGATTAAAAACAGACACTGTCACAAAAACCTCTTTTATAGCAAATGATACAGATCTTTGATATGAGCCATAATTTGCTAAAACTACCATTTTTATAGTCTTGACTATTACGAAAACAAACACAGTAGCTGCAACTTTACTTGCTAAGCAGCATGGAGCAGGCAATGGTGCTTTCCATCCACCTGATCGATAGGATGTTTCCTGACATTTTCCAAATTATACAATGGTGTTTGTATAATTTGATTTGCTTGATGTCCTTTTTCAGCAGGGAAAAAAAAGATTCACAAAAACCTGATAAGTTTTCATCAAAGCTTAGTTTTATAAAAGAAATTGTCCAATGCTGCCAAATGCATAGTGAGATCAGTTTGAATCAGGAACCTATTGTATCACAGTGAAGATTCTGAAAATGATTTCCAATAACCAGGGAACTGCATATCCAACAGTCGTGGTTTGATTTTATACCTCCTTTACAGACAGAACTGAAAAGAAACTGATCAGACTGACAAAAATCTGAAAACTCTGAGGTTCATAAACTCTTAAATTTGAGCACATCTGCTGACAGCGCAATCTATCTTCATGGTTGAAATCAAGGCATTAGGACAGAATTTCAACAATAATCTTGAAATAGATCACGATGCTTTGTACTTCTCACAAATGTCCGACTAATAGACCCATATTTCTCTCTGTGTAAGACATATGCTGAAAAACAGTACTAAGAGGGAGAGAAAAGAATCTTCTTTATCTCAGTAATCAAAATGGGGCTTTCTGCCTTTCTCCCACATATAACTCATAATTATTTTGGTTAAAACAAGGATAAACTCCTGACATGTTACTCAGAATCATGTTAAGCAGCCAGACCAACTATACTATATATTTTTAAACTAGGCAAGCACTGATTTAGCACAGTAGGTACTGTATGTTGGTAACTCTTGCAAAGGCCAGCCTAAGATCTGTATAGCAAACAAACACAGCTGCAGCATATATAATACATTCCTTCTATTAAGGAACAGCATTTGTAAAACTAAATGTTAAGGAACTAGAATATTATGTTGTCAGAGAATTGTTTACATTTCTAAAGCTTCCATTTGTTCATGAAGCAGTCATTATCATTCATTTTTCAAGTGACAATACAGATAGAAAAACACATTAGAAATGCTTTTAGATTCTTTCATTCCAAAAATACAGAACTTGAAAGATGAACAAGATCTGTAAAGCTATGCTGTCTCAGAATGTTGCGATGAGAAATCTAAAACAAGTATTTTAGAATTTCAGCTTTGTAGTTTATAAATGACTATTATTATTATGGTTTGTCACACAGTCAGCCAGCTGTTCAGACTGGATTTGACATTTTTATCCACCTATTGAGTCCTTTTCAAGGACCAAGGATAGACAGATGTTGATGTTTGATGGCGTTAAAGGTATCATCGCAGAACGTAAGCTGTTCCAAGTAAAGCTGCCTTTTGCAATTGACTGATGGTGAATTTGTCAATTCCGATTGTGTTCAAGTGATGCTCCAGTTGTTTTGGAATTGAATGCAAATTTTAGCCCTAAGTAATTTTTCTTCATTATGTAGTAAAATTTGAAATACAATTAAGTTGACTTCAAATGAGAAGAAAAGGATGAGATATTTTGGAGAGGTTCTACTGTAGTACAATCCATTATTTGTGCTGTAGCCATACTATGCTACTTTACCCAGTGTTTTCTGTACATTGGTATTTTAGCTCTGAGTTAGTTTGGTGTAGTGGCTAAGGCACCAGGCTACAATCTGTAGACCAAGAAGTCCCATCTTAGGCATAAAGACAGCTGGGTAATTTTGGGCTAGTCACTGTCAGCCCTAAGACGGAGGCAGTGGCAAACTACTCCTGAAAACGAGAAGTCAACACTGACTTAGAGACAGTGGCGCACAAACACACAACAATTTCAGTTTTATCTCTTGCTATATTTAAGGCATTTCTTGCCTTTCTGATCTATCATCTAAACTGTCTTGTAGATTAATATAATGGGGGAAAAATTAACCTAAAAGTAAATGTATCAAACTCAAAAGATATTATGTAAAGAGATAATGTCTAAGGAAACTTTAATGACTCCAGAGGGGAGCAGAGATCATCCCTCTAAACAAAATATTTCATTTAGTTGGGACTTAATATTGCATTAAACACTCATTAGAGTATTTCAAACCCTAAATTGTAGTTTTAAACCCTAAAAATGTACAAAATATTAAATAAGAAAGAGACAGAGGACAATAACTGCCTTCTGTATGAATAGGCTAAGCTATATGTGCAAAAGCTGCAAACTGTAGAAGTAGGTAGCCTGAATACTTAAAGTGAACCTCAGCACAGAATTGTGACAAACTCTTTTTTTTTTTAAGTAATAAATGCAATGAGGAGTTTCTTTGTAACCACAGATCCTGCCCATTGTTGACAGGAAAATGCATCCTGAGAAACTGCAATTCTACCGCCACTTATTTGGGAGTGAGCCCCATAAAATCCCATAAGAAATTTTTAAGTTAGATTGCACACAATTAGAGAAGTTTGCACATTTAGGCTATGCAACATTTCAGACATAAAGAAAAAAAATGCCTCAGAGTACACAATAAGTGTCCACAACACTTGAAAGGGCTACATCTTTTCTTGTGATCAAATGGATGCCCTCTGGAGACACAACTACCCAGGGAAACACTTTAATAAGTTGCAGAGAAGTGGAATGCCCTCTGATGCACCCTTTTGCCTTTGGATCCTACTGTCCATATGTGTGCATTACCTAGTATAACGATTTGTGATTGCAATTTCAAAACTAGTAGAATAGCTACTGACTAAATTAAAAATGGGCCCAATTGTTGGCATATTTAATGTGAAGAGTCCTTGGGTTTTGTGTTAAAAAGTACACATGTATTATTTTTCATTTCATAGAGGAGGAAAAAAATGTCACAAACTGGTAGAACAATATTTGCAATTAATCTAAATTCTGTTCAAAATCCTAATGGTGCCAAATTTATATATTTTGCTTCCAAAAGATGCTAGGTTGACATCTGCTAATCAGAATGAACTTTAAGTAATATTTTCCTTCTCCAGAAACACACCAATGATGGGGTAGACAGGGACTGTATTTGTTTAAGATTATTAAGAGGTGGCTTCCATTTTTAATGTTTAAAAAGGCTAACACACTCAGAAGCACACCATGTTCATCAAAGGATGCAGTCTTCTAGAAACTGATTCCTTCCAATTGTTCTGTTCTGAAATGTGTTGGCTATAAGTCTGTTACTCTGCAGAATGAAGCTGGCTCATCCTGGATTGCCAGTCCCTAAACTAAACCTCTGTAGTTTTCCTGTACTTTGTATCTGCTATTTAAACTGAATGTTCTGCTTTTTCCCCCCACCACCTGCTAGAAACACAGAGCACAGTAAAATTGCATTTTACAAACTATTGTGTGACAGTAGTATTTGATAGCCTTAGCTTTAAAATACCCATCAAATATAGGACAACATCACAATATTATTCCCATATTGAGAAAAGGAAGTAAGGCTAAAAGGTTCTTGCACAAAACTAGACAAATTCTGTTAAAACGTGGAGTAACACACATACCAGCACACACACAATATGAAATTAATTTTATAAATAAAAATTACTTTTACTATGAAAAAAATAATTTGCCCTAGGCCAATTGGAATTGTTTTTAATACAAAGTAGATATATATAAACTGTGGTCACACAGAGTCACCTTATAGGGCAGCATAAAGTTTTAATAAATAATAATAAATTAAAATACATATGTATTTAGATGGCCTTATTATAGTTTTTTCTGAAACCAGGATGAAAAAGAAAGTCATATGTTTTTTTAACCTGAGCTTTAGTGAAAAAATATTTTGAACTACAAATCACTTTATCAAAAATACATATGGGTCTAGCACAAGAAATTGGTGAATGTGGTCAGATAGAAGAATTCTATAAAAATGACTGGTGTTACTTCAATAAAAATATGACAATTCAATCAAACAGTTTGAAAATCAAATAGGTTTGCACTCCTATCCACATTACCACTGAAAAAATACAGGGATCAGGACAAACAGCAAATCATTACCCTAGCCATAATTTCATATTTTTCTATTTCTGAATCCTCATTGTTCTTTTTAAGGATCATCATGCAGTACAGGTAGTCTTTGACTTAAGACCGTAATGGAGCCTGCGTAAACCAACATGACCAATCCAATTTTATGATCTATTTTGTGACAGTTGTTAAGTGAATCATCATGGTCATTAATGCTATAGTCATTGCTGAGGTGTTTTTGCCCAAAGATAAAAGTAAAGACCAGGTTTTGGTAAAACCATTATAAATTGATCATGGGACACTGCAAACAGCTGTAAATAGGAGCCACTTGCTGAGTGCCCAAACTACAGTCATGTAACTATGGGGGAGCAGCCAGCAGAATTTCAGAACTGATTCGTAACTACCTTTTGGTTTATCATAACTTCAGATGGTCACTAAGTGGCTAGTCACAACTGAAGCACTATGACTATTTATTAAAGGGAAGTATCTTGGTTACACTAATGCAAAAGAAAAAAAAGAGTGCTTATTTTGAGAATTCCACTATTCTACTAGCAAAGGTTTATGTCAGCTTTATAATTTGGAATACACATAATGAATATGTGTATTGTCTCTGTGATAAATGGGGATTAGTAGTTGTGCTGCATCATCCAGTAACCTTAGATGCCCAGACGAGGCTTCCCACTTGCCCTTGTTTATTATTTGGAGGTGGCTTTATTATTTGGAGGCCAAGCCTGTTAAATCTGACTGATATAAAATTGATATTGCATCCTGTTTAATACACAGTATTGGCCAATTCAGTTTCCTTATAGCTCTTTCATCAACAGAAGGCTATTGCACAAGTATAAATGGAAAAATTCAAGTTGCTAAGGATATTACTGGGACATGTTCAGGAGTGTCCATGAGGGGTTGAAAAGGTTTGAATGTGATTGCATGATTGAAGCTCTGCTCTTTTTTTTTTACATGCATTACACATGTACCACCTGTAAAGAAGGGCAGGGTTCCAACTTCAAGATTTAATCTGCCATTTTTACTTTTTTGACAGTTCCCTGAGGATATCCTAGATTTGGGAGTTGAACTCAATTTGAAAAAGACATTACCACTTTTTAGTGTTATTCAAATCAATTTAAAGGGCAGATGTAGCCTTTTTTTTTAAAAAAAAAAAAAGAAGAATGAGTTGTTCAGAAGACAAGCAGACAGCACATTCACTGTTTCAGAAACATTCTTTCATCAATAAATGCTAAAAAACAAAATAATGAACCAAATAAATGGCATTCAAAGTAGAAACCAAATATCAAGCAAATAAAATCTATAGACTCTTTAAAAAATACCTATAAAGCTGTCTAGGAATTTAATAATTCACTTATTGGTAAAATAGCCAGATTTCTTTTTGTAAAAAAACAAAACAAAACCCATTGCTCATATTGATAGACAGTTCAATGCCTCTTCTTCTTCTTTTTCCCCTTTCTTTGGTCATTAAAATAACAATGGTTTTCAAGGCTTTTTTTTCCATGAATGTGTCAGTTCTCTGCTTCGTCACCTCAGAATATTGTTCGCAAGCTGGCACTCATGTGACCATCACCTCTGCTTGTTCTGCAAGTCCAAAAAGAGTAGTCATTTTGCTAGAGGGAATTCATTTATTTTTCCACCTTAAGTGGAAAAAAATCTTGTAAGATATGCCCACCACCCAGCCATTAATGCAAAGTTGCTAGTGGGAGGCGGACAGAAGTTGAGGCTTGGAAAGCTGCATAAGGCCCTTCAGAAATTGGCCTTTGTGGAGGGAGTAGGAGAGTGAAGATGAATTAAAATGATGAAAGAAACTTGAAGTCCCTTTTTGATTACATATGTGTTTTGTTTTGTTTTTTACTCTTCTGTATCTGGAAAAAAAGAGAGAGAGAAAGAGAGAAAGAAAGTTGTCAATGTTCCTCCCTACTATCCAATAAATGTAAAAAAAGAATTGAAAGAAAAATAAACAATATTCTTTTTAAATATCACACTGTCCTACTGCTCGAAGAAAATTCCTTCCCAGAGTGCCCAATTCTGCCAAAGAGGGAGCTATATGCATAGTTTCCAGAAATACTTACAAAACTTTGGAAAAGAGCTTTCCGAACATGAAAATGAAGATTGAGCATACTCACAGATTACTAACAGTTTTTATATGCGGGGCAGAGCCAGGAGGAAGGGAACTAACTAGTCTAGATGATACAATTACTAATAGCAGTCAGGAACCCTAATTAAAAAAATATGTTGCCACTTCCTGTTCTTTTATTTTTTGGAATTTGCTATATTTGTCACTTTGTTCCTGCTATTAAAATAAAAACAATAATCTAAATGATTATTAAAGTTGCCACTAATTTGAGCCATGCTTGTTTTTTTAGTTATGCACCTAATAGCTCAAATTAACTTACACAGGTATATAAAAAACTGATTTAAATCACATCAGACTATCCTCATCTTGCTCCATGTTATCTCCTGTATTTGAAAAGGAAGTTTCTCTATTTCTATTTATTGAACCTAGAAATTCCTTCAGCAAAGATGATATATAACTGAGGCACAATGCTTCCTTAAAAATTAGACAAGAAGCTGAGATATTTCAAGTATTTCCTTGAGGAACAAATTCTGTATCTTTTTGTAACAGAAGGACTGACTTGGAAGCTGCATCAGACACAAAGTTGTACAAAACAGGATGACATTCTTCGTGGTTATTGCCATAACGTCTTATAATTTGATGCCCTCTGGCTGTGTTGGGCTGTATCCCCAGCTTTGATTACATTCAGTAGTAGTTACATTCAGTAAGTATATAGGTACTCTGAATTCCAATTAGCTCTGGTGCTTAGAGGAAAATATGCAATTTGCTTCCTTTTTGAACAGGTTTTGCCTTATTGTAAAAGTATCTTTGCTTTTTTTCTGGTATTGTGCTTTCTTCTATAATATGGCAACAAATTGGAATGATTAAACATCTAGTTTCAGTTTTTAGCACCAGGTTCCTAAAGGGGAAGTTTAGAGTTTAGCATTAAATTCTTAAATGAGATGTTTAATCCTGAATGGATAAGAACTTCATTATTACAGAACTAAAAACATGTTCCCTGTTAAGGAGCAGGAGGATTTTGATAAAGTAAAATGTTAATTGAACAAAAAGAAAATCAACAGCCATCCTGCCCATTCCATTCAAAGCATATATTTGCAACATCTAGTTTACTATGTTGCAAAGCATATATTTGCAACATCTAGTTTACTATAAGCAGGCATATACATAGAATGAAGGCTACTGCTAAGCTTGTAAGCCGCCCTGAGTCTTCGGAGAAGGGCGGGATATAAATGGAATTAAAATAAAAAAAAAATACTGATAATGGATATTATAATTTCCAGCAAGGCAACCCATACTTGATAAAGAGCTAGGCTAGTGTTTTAAGAACTGCCATATATTATATTACTTAATTTACCATTTAGACAGAAGACCAAGTATTATACTAAATAATCACATATTCAATTTTACTGTTTAGGCATGTTTTTCCAATCTTTAGCTCACAAAGGTGCAAGGACTTTGCAGTTGAAGAAGTAGGGTGGGAGGAATGTCAATGGTTGTTCTGTAGCTTATTAAGGAGGAGGTTGAACACTACAGAGAGAGAAGCCCCAAACAAGCGACTGCACAGTCCTGAACTAGATGGTAGGTAGAAGAAAAGATTCAAGGTAGCCACATCTTGGAAACTTCCAGTTTAGAAGGTTATATAGCTTTAGTCTGGCAAGTGTCTGTCAGGTAGGCATAAGCAGATAGAGTACTGGGCTCAAGTGGATCTTACTGTGTCATCTCTGGGAACTGGACCTGACGAAGAGGATCCTAGAAACATAGTTATTTTTATATATCTTGGGTGATTTTAATAATCCTATATTTATTAGAGTTGTGAGCACTTTGGATTCAATTGCAAATTTGGACTACACAGGGATGTCTGCAACTCCTTGAAGTAGTTCTGTTTTTTTCATGTGATCATATCACTGTTTTCAAGCATTGCAGACAGGAGCCTCATCTGTGCCCCAAAACACTCTGTAGTTTAATTTTCAAAGAACAAAGTAGATAGCAAACACTAATATTTATTTATTCCAAAGTGAGCATCATGAAATTCACTGGAGCATAGTCCCCCAAAACAGGTTGCAGGAAATGCAATAGAATGTTAGTGCTTTGAATAATATTCTGACTCCAGCTTAAATGGATAAAATGCTATTTTCCCCATTAAGAATCCTCTTTTTTCTGCAGTGACAATGTCGGAGTTGCCGTCTTCTTCTACCACCACTGGAAGTAAGAAGATATCATTCTTTCAAATGGAAATCACCTTGGTATATAATAGATGTAAAAAGCTTGACAGTGTAACAGCTGAAGCTTGCCCATTCCTTGTAATCTGGTTCTGAGTATATAGTTTGGAAGACATATTTTTAGTTACTTTTATCATTTCTAGGTGACATGGAGAAAACAATAATGAGGCCGTTTTGGGAGGGGGGGCAATCACATGTCTTTCATGCTAACTTAGTTCACACCAGCAAAATGCCTTTATTTTGGGGACAAAATAATACAAAGGAGATACCTTTGCATCCACCACAGGAATCTAGCTTTTTTCCCCACAATCTCAGCAGCTAGGTAAAATTATTGCAAACTACTTACTTTGTGGATTTATGTATAATCTCTTGATACCTTGTAATGTTTTTCCACCAAGTTTTATAATGAGACCTAAAGTCTATAGATTCATTAGACCAATAGCTTTGTTAGAGTAATTTAAAGATTGCAAAATAACTACAAGATGCTCAGGAACTCTTCACCAGAAAACATTAAAATTTGCACATAATTTGTAAACTTTCAATTGCCTAAAGTTATTGTCTCTGGAGATCTTTTCCCCCTCAGGGTCAAGAGATTATGAAGGGCAAGTATGAAGAGGTCAGATGAACTGAATCCTGGGTCTTATTAATAGCTGAAATTAATCTCACAATATGTAAGCAGAAAGCACAATAAATAAATGTCTCGGTTCAATTTCAGTTTCAGGTTTGGTCCTCATGTTAATTTACTTGGGTAGAAGAAAATCTGAACCATTTACAGTACAAGCCTCTTTCTAAGCACAGCCGACCATAATAAGTATTTCTCTGAGAAAACATCAGCTGTCTGTCCTCTTATTTGGAAGAGGATGCTGAACTGCTAGCTTAAAGAGAAACAGTAACTAAAAAAGGGATTCATTGTGGTGTCTCAGTGGGCTCTTGAATTGAGGCTATGTATCAATAGTAGGCCTGCAGGATAGTGATGTTCCCAAGGTGGCAATTTTAAAAAAAAGTAAAGATAGTGGCTTTAGTTGTCTGATTGTAGTTACTATTTTGATTTTCTTTTTTGACATTCCAAAGTCCACAGTCCTCCTTCATGGAGTAATAAATGGTATACATTATTTTATTATTCTGTGTTTTTCAATGTATGACCTTGGATAGAACATTCTCGTTATATCCAGTCCAGCATTAGTGTGAAAGCAACCATATTTCCCTATAAATTGTCTTTAAAACTTTCAGAGATCAACATGGAAGTTCAATTCCATTCTAAAGATCAATAAAAAGATTTTCCACTTACAAAGCTAAAGAGAGTAGAAAAAAGTTTAAAAGATGAAAATAAAACTTTTTTCTTTTTCCACCAGCAGTTCTTGTTCAGCATCAGAATGGATGCATTATTAGTAATAACAATAATGTACAATAATCTCTTAGAGGTATTTTGCTCTTGAGTTGATTTTAATTCATTTAATTCTGAAAACCAAATGGAAACTGTTCAGTTATTGATGTTGCTGATAATCTATTAGCCAGAATTCTTCCTAAATTTGCAACTCCAATCCAAAACACAATATACTTCTATTAATGTGGAATTCTTTGATAACATCCAATAGTGTTATAAACAATATCTTTAAAACACCCTTAGAAAAGAATTTGGGCAAGCAAATCATGTTTATTCTTGTACAAATTTGGAACCAATGAGGATCCAAAACCAGTCTCCTAATTTATTTATTTATTTGATTTATATACCGCCCTTCTCCTGAAGGACTCAGGGCGGTGTACAGGGCAATAAAAATAAGAATACAGGATACAAGATTTAAAGTAATAAGCAGACTATGTTTGTAACTATGACAATTATTTTGACCACTAGGTGGAAGCCTTTCCTAAGATAAATATATATTCTAGCTTGTTTTTAACTATCTCAAAATATAGATATATATGAAAGACATTATTTGCTAACTGTTCAATACTAAATAAAGGCTTCTGACCCGTTGTCTTATGAACAACTATGATTTTATTCCAGCAATGAGCCAATAACATTTATGGCTTTATGTGTGTCACTGGAAATAGGACCTCTATCACCTCATGAGCACATTTTCTTCCTGGCTGTATTTTCTCTAATCATATTAGCCTCATGCAATCAAACTGAAATAGAAAAATCCCATTAAAAATTGGGATAACTAATTTCAGGAAGGAAAGGGAGCAGCTTGTTCCAGTTCTCTCCCATATCCACTCTGTTTTCTTGAAAGTAAGATAGTGTAAGTGCCATATAAAGTTCCCCCGCACATGCGTGCTAGTCGTTTCCAACTCTAGGGGCCGG